>NC_091126.1:112306340-112629840 GCF_040183065.1 Periplaneta americana | reverse complement strand
TCTCAGATTGCATTCACCACGGTAGCGTCTAACATCATTGTAGGACAAGTTGAAGTGGGGCTCATCCAAAAACACTACATTTTGCTACTCAGCATGCCAGTGATGGCGTTCACGTGCCCATTGCAGTCTGAGGCATTGGTGGTTTCTGGACAGTGGAAGCCAACGCAACAGCATGCAAGCCACTAGTCCAGCCCTCAAAAGACGGCGACAAATCATTGACGCAGACAGGTCGACACCCATTGTAGTACTCCAACATTGACTCAACACTGGATGAAGCTGTATGGTCCGTCACTGGCCATGTGGACAAGATGGCGGTCATCCCGTGCTATGATCACATTACGTGATCCAGTACTCGCTTGTCTCTGTATACAACCCTCTTCTATCCACTGATTCCACAAACGCATTACTGCTGTAGCAGCATGCCCTGTACGAGCCGAAATGTCACGGTATGATAAACCTGCTTCCTGGAGACCAAGCATTCTGCCCCGTTCGAACTCACATGCTGATATTGCGCCCTTCCACATCGACGAGGCATACCTGCACTAGCTTTCACGTTTCCACTTTGTTTGGAAGCTCTGCACTGACTGAGCAAGGTATAACACTGACTTTGCTGGTGACACAAGAGACGTCACTGTTGGGCCTATGTGTACGCCATCTCTCTGGAAACGTAATCAATTATTGGTGGTACATTGTTCTACACATCTCCCGAGTTTGGAGTCTTCGGGCAATTCTTTCTGGGTGTTGCACTTTTCATAAACAGTAGCCTACCGGTAGTGTATTTTATGGCACTACTAGTATGATATGTGGCATATTAAGCACGATTTTCACTAACGATAAAGACTATTTATAATGCTGATGTACAAACAATTTAATTTTCAAACTCTTCGACTTAACTTTAATTACATATTCTTTGAACACAGCCAATAAGAAAAGCTTACTTTACATTATACAAATGTAATTAATGATTTAAAAAATGTCCTTTTGTCGTACTACGAGCATTTTCTTCAGCCAGTTAGAAATAATTATCTCCCACTTTAATTTTTAAAGTAGTAAGTAATTGATCTCGTTGTCTCACCCATTCCTTACATACGCGAGCTTCATCTATCCAGGCAGCTTTGCAGTGTTGTCACAGCGCTAAAATTCTTTCAATCATTTATTATCATAATACACCCCCTCTTAAACTGACTGAGCATATTGGGAACTGACTGAGTGTATTGGGAATTATTTCAATCGCTTTCCCAAAATATGCTATGAAATGTTTCATATAAAATAATTTTTTCTCGAAAAGGGAACACAAAGGAGCAAATTGTATTAAACTTTTTTTCTGTTTTAAGTAACTCAAGAGATAACCCATTTAAATTAATGACATTACTTATGGTTCATCGTCAGATGATAGACATTAAGATACAGTAGCATGCAAATTAATCCGAACAACGTAATTACTTATGCAAAAACACTCAAACAGGATAAAAAAGGATCTAAGACATACCTCAGTAATCTATGTGGCCTCCCTTGTTCCTAATAACAGCTCTGAGACGATTTGGCATGGATTCCACTAATTTCCCACAAATATTCTTCATTTCTTCATCGCGAAACCATACACCAATGAGGGCAGAAATCATCTTCTCCTTTGTAGAACATTCCATTTTTTGCATTCTTCTTTTGCAAATTGACCGCAAGTTCTCAGTGGGGTTGATGTCGGGTGAGTTGCCTGGCCAGGGGAGTACCTGAATATTATTCTTGTTGAAGAATTCTGTAGTTTTTCGAGACGTATGGCATGGTGCCAGGTCTTGTTGGAACACACCTCTGCCATCCGGAAATGATTTTTGCAGCTGGGGTACGATTCTGGTTTCCAGTAAGTGAATATATTTGTCAGAATTCATCATTCCCTTGATAGGTATTAATGCTCCAGGCCCTTCATGTGTAAAACAACTCCAAAACATTACTTTAGGGGGGTATTTGGGTGCTTGTTGGAGATGAGCTGCTGTTACTTTTTCGGATCCTTTCCGTACATAAGAATCATGGTGGCCGTGGACCTCGAAATGAGACTCATCGGAAAAAAGTACATTCTTCCAGTCATTCACTGTCCAGTGTTGATGTAATTTTGCCCACATTAAGCATTTTTTGCACATAACAGGGGTTAGCAGTTGCTTCTTAATAGGCTTACGAGCCCTTTGTCCAGCTTCCAAAAGCCTATGCCGCACTGTTGTGACGTGAATATTCGCCCCATTGGTAGCCATTAACTCGCGGGTTAAGTCGACAGCAGTTAGTCTAGGATTTAATTTACTTTTCCTTACAATTAAACGATCATCTGCAGGTGAAGTCTTCCTTTTCCGGCCACAGTTTCCTTTTTTCTGGGGTGTGATGGATCCAGTCTCCCTGTATCGTTTTATGGTCGAATTAACAGTCACCAAACCGATGTGACATTCTGCAGCAATTTGCCTCTGTGTCATAGAAGAATGCTCTGCTAATGTTATAATTTTAGACCGTTTTCGTGGAGTTGTATCCATTTGTGAAGATGACAGAATGTACACAGGATTGCAGTATTAAGTCTTCAACACAACTGAAATGCTTATAAGCACAAAACGACAGGCAAAATGTCACATATTATAAAAAAAAATAATGACAGACCTTCAACAATGGAATTACACGCACTACAGATGTCAATTAAAGCGGTATGAGCAGCTGAGGCCAACAATGACAGAAAATGTAAAAATATGTCGAGTTCAGATTAATTTGCACGCTACTGTACATGGATCATATACGGAAACTAATAGGAGGGCAGAAAATAGGAAAGACTGGAGAATGTTGGGTTTGCAGTGAAAGGCCTGGAATTTGGCAGAACACTGTATAATTTTATTACTTTAAGGTGATATAATCAATCTTTATGTCCATTGGAGAGCATATTAAATAATTGTATTTTATTAATAAATGTTTAGATATGATGAAACAATGAAAAATTGTCGTGGCTCATTCCTGGAGAAAGGAATTCTTGTCATAACAGTTTGAATAAGCTCTGCTGAGTCAGTTGTGCCTATAACCATTAATGCCATTGATTGAGAGTTAGAAGCGTCTGTGTTATAATTCCTGGTACCTTTTAATATAGGTTTATTATATTTGCCTGTGGTGGCATGTTGCATTGCAAGTTTCTTTTATTTGTAGCTACTTATTATTACCTTATTGAATACATTTGACATTAAAATTAATGAAATTTGCAGTTATTAGCAGAGAGAACGAGTTGTTAAACAGTTAAAATGACATCACTGATAGTAATACTTAACCGCCTCTTCTTCCAAAATAAGGGTGTAGATTGCTACTGTATCACTTACAAGGGAACATTCTCCACCTATGAACTGCAGTTTCAATAAAAATTATCACTATTGCTAAGTTTGAGTCAGTAAATAATCTGATAATAATCACTCACCTAGCTTTTCCCTCATTAAAGAAATATAATGTCTTATATACCGGTCTTACACGCAACCAGCATACCCAACACAGCATACTATGAATTAGTTCGTGCTGTACATACCGGTATATGTACTGCAGAACTCTTGACCTTTAAATCATGTCTGTAACCTTGTGTATTTGAGAGGGGGTTTCAGTTGTGGTACTGTGAATTGTATGTTAGTGTCTTCTGATGAATCATGTGAAAGTGGTTTATGAAAAGAAGTGGATGTATTATAAGTTTTGAAGAATAACAAAAGTGATGGCATTCAATTTAATTTGGAATCTTCTATAAGAATTATTGTTATGTTTGTGTGCAGTCTTAATTCGGGAATTTGAGAATATTTGCTCTTATTTTCACTATTTTAGCTTCCAAAAGTATCTATTAACCCAGTTCATGTCATATACATTCTAAACAATCTTGTCGATTCAAAATACAGTGAACTACAGGAAGATGGTATTGATGATCAGTAGAGTTCAGATGTTTATGACATGTCATATTTTTTTCCTGCCTTTCATTTCAGTTACAGTGTTAAATTAAACATGAATTATGCGTTTATGATTACTTTTAGAGATGTTTTGTGTCATATGTTTGCATATTTAGGTCATTTTCTCAATATTGGTCATATTGTGCATATTTTTACTTTTTAAAGTCATATTTAGGTTATTTTTGGGGACGTGATCTTATATTCAGATACGTTGAAATATGTTCGGTATTTTAAAATGTCTATATTCTACTAAGAATTACAAATTTTGAGAACAACTGAATTACCAAGTGATAATTTGGTTTGACGGTCAATGAAATGTGGACTTGCAGGAAAGAAAATGCCTATAGACAAGTGTGCAGGGATGCCTCTGGTGCAGGTAACTGTTTGTCCTCTGCTCTTCACATTTCAGTAGAAGTAAGAATTTTAAGTCTTTAGTGTTACAGTAGGCCAGTGAACATCAACATGGCGAAAACTTTGTAAGTGTGAAAGTGTAAAATTAAGAAGTTATGTTAAAGAGTTTGGTGAGGAATATTTCAGTACTGATGAAATAATCCTTTGTGTAAAGTTTTTAAAATTAAAGTAACTTCAGAAAATCGATTTAATGTGCAACAACATTGTGATATGACAAAACACAAGAGCAATGTAACTTGGCAATCTGCTCAACAAAGCAGGCAACATCTTTTGTTTGATGCAGTTCAAACTACGCCATTAAAATCTCCAACTTTTCGAAAGACCTCTGTGAGATGATGGTATCCGCTAACATTCCTCTCAATAAAGTGAACAATGAACACTTCAAAAACTTTATGGAAAAATACACGATGCACCCGATGGCAGACGAATCAACATTGAGGAAGAATTATTTACCTTCTTGTTATGCCAGTGTATTGCGAAAAATTAGAAGTAGTGTAGGGAACAATAAGATTTGGTTGCCCATTGATGAAACAACTGATACTTATGGGAGGTATGTTGCAAATATTGTTATTGGAATGCTCTTTTCCAACCAGCCTGGTGATATATTTTTACTAGATTCACAAGTTCATGATGCAGTAAATCATTCAACAATTGCGACACTATTCGATAATGCTATGAAATTGTTGTGGGGTGGTGAAGTTAAACAGGAATATGTTTTGTTGTTCCTAACAGATGCAGCATTGTACATGCTAAAAGCCACCAAAGGCCTTAAGATTCTGTATCCAAAAATGAATCATTTAACTTGCTTAGCTCACGGTTTGCATAGAGTTGCAGAGGAGTTACGACTTAATTTTCCTGATGTGGACAAATTGATATTGAATATGAAAAATATATTTGTCCAGGTGCCAGTGAGAGTGAAAAAATTTAAAGAACTAGCACCTTCTATCCCATTTCCTCCCCAACCAATATTTACCCAGTGGGGCACGTGGCTGAATGCATTTGAATATTACTGCGAGAACTACGAATACATTAAGAAAATTATGTCGACATTTGACAGCACTGATGTATCTTCAATGAAAATTGTTCAGGAATTGTTTTCCAGGAGTTTGTTTTCAGATTTAGTTGACATAAAATGAAATTATGGAGGTATTGCAAAATCAATTTCTCGCCTGGAAGCAATAGGTCTAGAATTACATGAAAGCTTGAAACTGGTAAAAATGTAGAATGTGAAGTAGGGAGAGCAAGGAGCAGTGCAGCGGTTTCCATAAAGGACAAACTTATGAAACTACTGGATGGATTTTCAACAATGTGCAAAATTAGTGACATTTTAAACAGTTGTAAAACTGTTTTAGACGAAGACAACGCACAATTAGAGTGCAATGACTTCACTCTCTTTAAATATGATCCCATAACTTCTTGTGACATTGAATGAAGCTTCTCACAATACAAGACCATTCTGACTGACAACCGGAGAAGATTCCTCTTCGAGAATTTGAAGATGCACATGGTAATATACTGTAATGCTGCCATAAATGGAGAATGAAATTAGGTATTTAATACTTAGAACTTTGTATCATTGTAATTATGACAGGTATTTGTTTACTCACAGTTAGCTTAATACGGGTTATTGTTCTTTACAGGAATAAGAATTGTGAATAATAGAAGAAAATGTGCCCTCTACTGTATATGGAAGCAAACCATTACAAGGAAAAATGAAACTTGTGTTTTAATGTTAAAATAATGCGATTCAAATAATCTGGCAATTATGTACATTAATTGAATCTGAATCCAGCAAAACCATTCCCATTGTTGTCATTGCAGGTACCCCATCTGTGGCTGCTGAGACTATGCAAATGTCCAGCAAAACCATTCTCCATTGTTGTCATTGCAGGTACCCCATCTGTGGCTGCTGAGACTAAAGTTACAGCACAGTAGTTCAAATTTTGCTGTAATGTGCAAAAACCTCAAACTCTTCTGTCACAGTCATGTTTTCATCAGTGCCCCTGATAAATATGGCTAATTGAGCAGTTTCTTGACTATCCATACTTCTATCTAGTGTCAGAAATACCACTGAAAGTATGTATTTTATTAATTAATTGTGTTTCTATATCAGAACTTATTTGCACTATTCTGTCAGTGACTGTGTGAGCTGACAGGCTGATGCACTTAAATTTTTCGATTAAGTCAGTTCAGACATCTTCTGTAGCTAAGACTATACAGCCTTATATATTCCTTCCATTGCAAATGGCTTAATTTTTTCTGCATTGTATTTTAAAATGTGATATCTGGGACAAACCAATTTTTGTGTTGTCGCTTGTTCACTACTTTTTGAGATTTTTTCTGTTTTTTATCTTTTTATACGAAGGAGAGTCAAAAAGTAACCTGAATAATTGTTTTATTAATTGAATATGTACAATAAGACTACAAACACTTAATCACTTTTCAACATAGTCCCCACTACGTTCAATGTAAGTGTTCCTGTTATACAGATGTTATATACAGTATATATGTAGTACTACAATCTACTATGTGAGTCTGATTTTTTATTTATATATTAAGGTTACTTTTGACTGAGCCTCGTATATTCTAACAACTTTCTCTCCTCCCCAATAATAGATAACAAATTTTGATGTTGGTACAGAGTCTTGTAGAATTACATTGCACTAATCACTAAAGTTATTAGTAAAGTATTTTGATGCAGCTAAACTTTTACTGATAAGTTAATTAAATAATTACAGTTTTATTAAAATTACAATAATTATACAAAAATGAAATTTTAAAACAATACTAATACCTGAATTTACTTTTTCCATGCTCCTTGGCATGCTTCCTAATAAAATAATTTTGAATTTTCCTCAATACAAAAATAAGTACTTAATTTCCATTCCTGATGGAAAGAGTATTTTCTTCTTGACTGTGCTATAATTGTTAAGTAACATAATATACCACTGATGCTTCAAAGTTTTGTAATGTCACGAAAAGAGTACTCGTAGTGAGTTTGAGAGGGTGGCAGAAGGGCCAATGAAGGGGAAATGCTGCAAGCTCTCCTTGGAGTGCAAGCTCGTGGCAGCTGCTCTCACAGGTCTTAACTTGTGATCAATTTTGAGTATATAGATATAATCGAGAAACAAAAGTTCATAGTTCACAATCTTCCTCACCTAGAACAAGGAAAGCACTGCAGCCATGATTACAAGTGAAAGTCCTAATTTTGACTTTTTTTTTTTTGACATCGACGAATTAGTGCATAAAGAATTTCTTGCTGTGGAATCCGCTGTCAATGCTGTTCATTACATAGAGATCCTGAAATGTTTGAATTCTTCAGTCAGGAGGAAGAAACCAAAGATGTGGGACAGTGGATGGCTCTTGCATCATGTTAATGCACCCAATCACCTGCACTCTTGGTGACTAAATTATTAGCGAAACTATCGATCCCAGTGGTCTCCTCACCCACATTATTCGTCTAACTTAGGACCTTATGACATTTGACTGTTTACAAAAATAAAAGGTGCTGTGAAAGGAGAGTAATTTTAGAATCAATGGAAAAAATTAAATGCTCTGCGACACATCTTACCTAGGGTGAATGCAATTAGTGAAAATGATTTCCAAGGGACTTTAAAATATTTGCAAGAACATTGGAATAAGTGGATGTGTGTGGGAAGGGAGTAGATTGAAGAGGATTAAATTTTTATTACTAGAATTATAATGTAATAATTTTTTTTCGTTACATGGGCTGAAGTCCACACCTGTGGAGTAATGGTCAGTGCGTCTGGCCGCGAAATCAGGTGGCCTGGGTTCGATTCCCGGTCGGGGAAAGTTACCTGGTTGAGGTTTTTTCCATGGTTTTCCCTCATCCCAATATGAGCAAATGCTAGGTAACTTTCGGTGCTGGACTCCGGACTCATTTCATCGGCATTATCACCTTAATCTCATCGGAATTATCACCTTCATCTCATTCAGACGCTAAATAACCTAAGATGTTGATAAAGCGTCGTAAAATAACCTACTAAAATAAAAAATAAAAACATGGCTTGAAAGTGAGGTTTTACATATGAGTTTGAGATGTTTATTGGAATTTCGAAACTAATACGTGAACACTTTCGCCCTTGTAACCTACAATATTTTATTTCATAATTTGTTGAATTTCCTTATTTTTTACTTGAATAATATGAAGATGACATTATGCTCATTTCAGGGCCCCTCCATTCATGAAAGTATCTATACCATTTAACAATCAGTCAATGGATGAAATAAACATGGAGATAGATTCAGATGTAGAAATTGATGTTTTACAAACTATTTTAGATAAATTAAAGGAATCAATTGTGAAACTGATCCGTACCAAATCAAAATGAGGTATAAAAAGGAATTTGAACAATTTTGTTTTTGGAAAACAATGATTAACAAAAGAATTGAACGAAAATATTATGTTAGCCTACAATTATGTTGGATTTCGTAAGCATTGAAACGTATGTCTGTTTGTAATTATGTATTACAATTATTACAAACTGGTACCATATTTACACTAGCTAATTCCTATTTGTCCCAAATAATAATTGGAAAACATACATTAACAGCTGATCTCGCTATGAGTAAAGAGCTGCAAACTTTAGGGAAATAAAACATTAGAATGTTTAAATTTAGAGTCTTATATATTTCTTGCACTAATAATAAACAAATATTTCTCAAAAATACTTTTTCATTGGAATTCCCAGTTTTCCTGGAATGGCTGATTAGTAAATATGTTATTTTTTTAAGATATATAGAAATTGTATTAAGCTCGTTGTGGGTCTATGTCAACAATCAGATCACTATGACACCTACATGTCGACCTGGTTGGCAAGTTGGTATAGCGCTGGCCTTCTATGCCCACGGTTGCAGGTTCGATCCCGGGCCAGGTCGATGGCATTTAAGTGTGCTTAAATGCGATAGGCTCATGTCAGTAGATTTACTGGCATGTAAAAGAACTCCTGCGGGACAAAATTCCGGCACATCCAGCGACGCTGATATAACCTCTGCAGTTGCGAGCGTCGTTAAATAAAACATAACATTTAACATGACACCTACATAATATGATAGACTTGTCCACATGATGCACGGTAACCATCATATCTATAAGGGAGGATCGAAAAGTAACGTGCAACAATTTTTTGTGGCAACGTATTTAATAGCTAAGAAAAACGAAATAATGCACAAGAAAGCTACAGGTTTTACCCATTTTTCCACATAGGAACCAAGCCTCTCGACACATTTCTCCCTTCGTGACACCAGATTCAGTACACCTCATTCATAAAACTCCGTTTTCTGGGTGTATAACCACCTGAGCATGACTGATTCCACTTCTTTATCCAAACTGAAGCATTGGCCTCCTAGGAATTTCTTTATTGGTCCGAAGAGGTAAAATTCAAACAGTGAGAGGTCTGGACTGTAGGGTGGATGGACGATTGCTGCTCCCATGCCTCTGACATTGGGTGGTGTTGCAGCTGTCACTTGTCGGCCAGAACGTGCTTCATCAGCAGTCCACTTTGAAGAACCTATACCACCTGAAGATGTTACTACTGTCCAGACAATCAATACCACACACCTTCAATACTTCCCTGTTTATTTCACTCGAACTTTTTATATTACTGTGATGTACCAAAGTACATATTATATTTCTGTGCAGGAATTCTGCATTATCATATGGTGAAGAATGATAGAATGGAGAAAAATTCTCTCTAGCACCGGGACTCGAACCCGGGTTTTCAGATCTATGTGCTGATGCTTTATCCGCTAAGCCACACTGGATTCCATGAAGGAGAAGGATTCAATCCGACATCAGAACTGGAATCCGGTGTGGCTTAGTGGATAAAGCATCAGCACAATAGAGCTGAAAACCCAGGTTTGAGTCCTGGTGCCGGAGATAATTTTTTTCCATTCTTCACTATATGGTAATGCAGAATCCCTGCACGGAAAAATCATATGTACTCCGGTACATAATAGTAATATGGTAAAGTGTAAGTAATCACTTCGTGATTCAAGACAGTGCATTATTCCGTCGGACCCTGGCCACTTAGTCACTCATAATGAGTGCACCTCTGTACATAATATGTTGGACATTGGGCCACTGTCACATATTCTGTGAAACAGTACATGAGGGAAGGCCACCAAAGAGGAACTAAGAGGTAGAACTTAAACTGAGAAGGATTCAATCCTGCATCGGAACTGGAATCCAGTATGGCTTAGTGGATAAAGCATCAGCACATAGAGCTGAAAAACGGGTTCGAGTCCCGGTGCTGGAGAGAATTTTTTCTCCGTTTTACCTATTCTTCACCATCGATCATTTTAGTTTTGCCCACAAAAAAACAGACAACATCTCGCTGCTCTTCACAAGTAGACAATGCTAGCACATGCGCTATCTTCACTCAGTAGTTACCACTCATTCCTCCAGGGTGACACCTGATCGAGCCATAGCAGTCTCTAGCTCAAGTTTCAAACTAACATGTCAACTTTGAACGTCCTAACCAAAATAGTATTCTGTAAAAAATTGTTGTGCTTTACTTTCCTATCCTCCCTCGTAAGTAATTGTTTTACATACATTGAAAAGGTTTCTATTGTTAGTGTAAGGTGTCGTAAAAAATGAGACAGCCAAACTTTCCAAAATATGATACAGCCTTTTTTTTTTCACAAGAAAATCAAGTTTATCCAAGATATTCATTGCATTATTAATGGTAGCATGATTTAGGATTACTGAACCATAATTTATGTTTTTAAGTATGACTGCACTTTAGAGATATAAAATAGTTATTTATGCAACAAGTGGATAATATTGATGATTATGGCATGAGTGAATGTTTGTCGCATGTTTATCGCATCTTAGCATTATAAACTGTAGGAGAGAAATCATGAAAGAAATTCAATTCGGGATCCATACCTGACAAATTATCTTCATATGTTCGTATCGATTAGTTGTGCCTGGCATTGGCATTGAGTAAAGTGAAATGGATGACTTCACATGCTATGTTACAAATGTCCCTTTATTTTGTTAATACAGTTTTTCTGAACCACAGAACTGTTTTATGTGATATTACAAAAGTGATATAAAATTGTTAAAGATAGGAAATTAATGATATGTTACCTTCTGTTCTGCATTTCATTTCTTGTTACGTCGCGTGTAGAAATGATAACCAAAATAGCAAATATTATGGTATTAGGTACAGTTTCCCTGAAAAGGAATGAGACGATTGAATATTCCTAAGTCTCAGATGCAAAACACTGCGCATGATCAGAGACCAGAGCACTGATACACAAGATAACGAATATTGAGTTACTTAGATTCAAGCTATTTGGTTTGTTACTAGCATCGTTCCGGAATTCACTTCAAAAACTGCAAAAAATATGATAATATTACGTAAATAAGAGATAAATATATACGTAAATCGTGTAGTTAAATCGACAATGGACCTTCATGACTAGATCGACACTCCGCACAGAAAGTAAAGCTTTCGAGTCGTTTCAATAGCTCAGACACTAAGATCTCTGCGTGTTGTGTAGAAGAGAGCGAGTTCGATTCTTAGTCTATATCAACGATTTTTTTTTTCTAAATAACGTTGAAATAGAGTTTTACAAAGTCCTCAGATTAAGTGTTAATGATCACAGAAATTACAAAATTACAAGTTATAATATTATAAACGTTAATCTAATGAATGCATTTATACACACACACATACAATGTAAATGCATATATATATATATATATATATATATATATATATATATATATATATATATTAAAACTAACAATTAAAAAGAAATTAAAAATATATTCCTAAGCCACACAGACAAACGATTACAAAGGTTTAGAGTCCTTAGGCCATGTCATTTGTTGAGTAATTATTACAATATTTTATTATAAGCTTTCCCGTATGTGTAATAAATGCACCTGCACAAAACAATTTTTGTTAAAAGTGTGACTTTGGATTATTTCATTCTCACCCCTTCAGTTGATTTTAACTATTTTATCTACGTGTTTAATTTAATGTGCATTCAATTTAATTCATGTTATGACTGAATATATAAGCACTGTTGCAGTTATTGATTAATTGCAGTATCTTTTGCAAAATCTTGAATGTTTAAGTTGTCAATAATATTTCTGTACTATATACTATAAGACGTTAAAAGAATTTGCAATGGATTTGGGATCCTCTACTTTATAATCACTAATTTTAATGAAAAAATATTTTCTTTCTTAGGATATCTACAAGTTTAACTTTAATAATATTCCGAATAGCTTTAATTGCATTATCTGGATTTTGTGCTTTTCTGTTCAAATGTGTTCTATTTCCCTCTTTCATAAATTTTGATAAATTACACTGTACTTCTTGTAGTATTTAAGAATATGAGGATAGTTACATTGCAGCTCATTACATATAGATTCTTCTTTTTAATACATGAGATTTGTAAGTCCCTGCATTATCTACATGATTTTACTTTTGAATTTTTTCACAACATTGAGTGGAGAACATCCACTGAAGTGATTCTGAAATGAAGTGAAAAACACAATACATTTACTCTTAATATCAGTAGTACCAGTAACATATACGTTTTTCCAAGATTCATTTTGTAGACATAAATGTAAATAATCACTAGATAAGCATTTACGACCCTTTTTTAGTTTTTAAATTAATATTTTGAAATTGTTCAGTAACATTGGAAACAGGATTTGTTTATCATGTTCATACAAGCCATTGATTATAGGTGCTGCCGAATAGGAATTCAGTCTAATTCAGTGTACAAAACTTTTATCAATGGTTGTGATACTTCAGCTTGTATGCTGGTGGAGAAATGAGTCTACGACTAAGATTTCCAGTTTCAAGGAGTGAATTTAATTTACTTTTGCGGAAAAGTTCCGAGAGATAATCAATGTCTATGTCACTACAGATCACAAATTCCATATGAGATTTCTAAAGTCTTTTCTTTACAAATTCAATGTTGGCTATAAATATTAATAAATATTAAGAAATATGAATGATTGTAGTTATAAGTCTGATTTACATTATAAAAAGCAAGAAGTTACATTCCTCGGCAAGATTCGAACTTTTCGATGTTTGGTTTTGTCGTCCAATGCATAAGCATGAACCTATTCAATGCTTATGTTAATAAACTACAATTTAGCTGTATCAATGTGGTGTCATAACTTGGGGTTTGTTTACTTAATGTAATTAGATTTAATTTGATTAGCTTCGCAACAATTGGACTTCCTGTTATATCCTGTTATTTAAGTATTTAAGTTAGAGTTGATTTATTAACTCTTACTGTGCAAGATGACCCTTATTTCAATAATTCTATATCACGTTCAATAGTCATTGTCTACACTAAAGTATTATCATCATCCCTCATTTCTCATCTTAATGGCGAACCAACGTAACGTGAGACAGTGAGTTATAGCTCTAGTTGAGGCTGGATATGGGGCTAGATCTGCTGGCTGTTTGGTTGGTGTTTCTGGAAGTACAGCCGAGAGGTGGGTTCATCGTTACCAAAATTCAGGGGAGGTCGAAAATCGCCCTATTCCTGGGCGTCCCCGGATTTCTTCATTGGAAGAGGATGCTCTCTTATTCGAGGAAGTTCGACAGGACCCCTTTCGGACTGCTAACGAAATAAGAGCAGCATCTAACTTTCCCGGTTCTTCACAGACTGTGATCAGCAGGTTGAGGAACCACGGTATTAGGAGCCGGAGGGCTGCACAAATGGAAATATTGGGGGAAGCACAAGCTGTCGACCGTCTTGCCTTCGTTACCAATCGAGTGGATTTTGATTGGAGAAATGTAATTTTCTCCGACGAAACAACCATCTCGAGTGATTACGAAAGTCCTGTCCGTGTCTTATCATGAGGATGGTATCCCACATGATCAGCGCTATGTGCACCGACGTGAAAGATCAGGGCGCTTTAGCATATTGTCACAGTCTAGTATATACAGTCGCGAAGCTCAATACATAGTAAATATGCAAACATTAGATTGTTGCTCACCACTAGGATCGCTAATATCGCCTCATTACGGGCAATGCAAAATAGTACCGTCACAGTCTATTGTTTCTAGCACCCTCAAAACTCAAGCTTCGTGACTGTATATAGTAGACTGTGATATCGTGTTGGGGTGGATCTCTTACGATGGACCTGGCGTTATAGAACTCATCGATGGCCGGTTTAATACGGGAACTTATGAGCACATTCTGGAAAATATATTCCTTCCTTCCCCCCCTAGAACATTTTCCCGAAGGAACATTGCTGTTCCAACAGGATAACCATCCCATGCACTATGCCGCAAGCATTCAAAGATGGTTTCAAAGTAGACCCGAGATCGAAATCATTAATTGGTCTCTGAAGTCACCTGATTTGAATGTCATAAAAAATTTATGGGCGGAATTGAAAAAGAGAACAATAGCCACCTATGCCCACCAACGCCCTCGAAATCGAGACGAATTGTGGGATCAAGTTGTTGAAACCTGGGAAGATCTCGCCGGGGATTAGAATTTATTCCACAACCTCGTGACATCCATGCCGGACCGACTTAGAGCTGTAATAGAAGCTGATGGCATGTGGACAAGATTTTAAGTTGACAGGTCTCTTTTTGTTTCTTGTGATTTTTGTTTGAGGAAAAATACTCTTAACTTTCAAGTAAGATTTATTTTTTTAACGAGGTTCAACCCACTTGTAAGATCCAGAAATTGGGCATAAATTATTCATATTTTTCGATAAATTAGTTAGTCTAGGAACTCTGAAGAAATTAATTACACCTCAATAAAAAAAAAGGTTCACCTGGGATCGAACACGAGACGTTTCGGTTAAGCAGTGGAACCAGCACGCTACTATATGAGCTACCGAGACGAGACAGTGACAACAGCAGTCTAGAATGTAGATCCCATAGTAGGCATTTGCCATTCGGTATAGAGAAGCAATGACAGCTTGTGACCCTAGCTATATTGTGAAATCGTGGCCTTAAATGGCTGTCTTCTTTGTGATTCTTATTTTGGTCCTTGCCCTTGTTGTGGTCCTCGTAACAATTCTTGCTGTATTTCTCATGTTATGTATCGTTACATCGATATCAAGTGAACTGCGCTGTAGAACTTTAACTTCCGACGACCAAGAGTCGTCTCATTCCTTTTAAGGGTAACTGTACATCATAGGAAATACATCATTGCTTTTATCGATACATGTGCTATAATAAGCCAATTACACACGATTTTGGATGTAGTAACAACATGTTTATAATGCTAGGATGGCATAAAAATAATTATGATACTCTTATTTTCTGGTGAAAAAAATTGCAAAATGTATTATATAATTTGGCAGAAGTATGAAAATTGACATTATATAAATCAAATTGTCCACACCAGCGGAGTAACAGCGCACCTGGCCACGAAACCAGGTGGCCCAGGTTCAATTCCCGGCCAGGTCAAGTTACCTGGTTGAGGTTTCTTCCGGGGTTTTCCCTCAATCCAATATGAGAAAGTGCTGGGTAACTTTCGGTGCTGGACCCCGGACTCATTTCACCATCACTATCACCTTCATCTCATTTAAACACTAAATAACATAGATGTTGATAAAGCATCATAAGATAACCTACTAAAAAAAATAAACCAAATTAATGTTACATATACAGAAAACAGTGCTCTATTTACTAAGAGTGTGGTAAATTTATAATTGAAAAAGAAAAATGTGGGAAACACAAAAACAAAAAACAAAAAACCACAGTCAAAAATGAGAAAAGTAATTCAAAAAGAAAGGAAATCAAAGAGACAGATTCAGAATCTGATGTTATTTCTTTAAAAAATGATGACAGTCTCGAAGATGAAGAATGTGCCCCAGATTCTGTTACCATGCTGGATCAAATAGATGTGGCTGGAGGGAATTATATACTAGCAAAATTTCAAGGAGGGAAGAGGAAATCATACTGTTACAGATATATCTGTACTGTACTAAGTCCTGAAAAGTGACTTGGAAGTTATGGAGTCTGTGGATGCAGCCAAAATGATTTTGAAGTTGATTGAGACAGACATATCACTTGTCAAACGGAATGATGACATGAGAAAATTGCCAATTCCTTATGTAGCTTGTGGTGTGGGAAATATCAGACGTGGAAGTTGTTTTGTATATGGTGGTCCCATTGATGTTTACGAAAGAAGAAATGAGTGATGATTAGGATTTTTGTTTGTTCGTATGAAATTTTATGACCAGGAGACTTGAACAAAATTTTGAAAGTTATTACCAGCAATGTTACTTCTCATATTATATTAAAAACAAGAGATACAAAATATGATTTTTTTTTTTTTGTGGTTGTAACCTATGTTTTATGTTATAAATGTTCTGAAAATACAAGCCACAGAAAAATCCAAACATACACATGTATCATATTTTTAACCCTCTGTCTCATTTTTAGGACCTCAATTTGCTATCTACAGTATTTACATGGATATTCTATATGTATCTTTTTTTGGAATAACTGTATCATTTTTAGGATTTTCAGTCCAAAATATAATACAGCATTTTTATTTTTTCTAGGCTTGCTGTGCAACTGTGCCTAACTAATAATTCCTTTAGTTAGAAAATCATCTTGCCTAATTAAAAATATTTTTTTGCACATTTTGCAAAATAAGTTCAAAATTTGTGATTTAGTATCATATTTAAGACACCTTACTATGGTGCAGGCAATCATCACCATATACCTACAACATTTTCCTGTTGATTTCACTCGAACTTTCCAGTGTTGCCCACAAAAAACAGACTACAACTTGCTGCTTTTCACAAGTAGACAATGCTAGCACATGCATCATCTTTACTCAGTAGTTACCACTCATTCCTTCAGGATGATACCTGATCAAACCATAGCAGTCTGTAGCTCAAGATTCAAACTATCTACCAACTTTGAACGTCGTAACCAAAATAATATTCTGTAAAAAATTGTGCTACTTTCTGATCGTCCTCATAAGTAACTGTTTTATATGCATTGAAAAGGTTTCTTTTGGTATGTTTTTATGTTGGTAGACATTGAGTGGTGTAAGTAGTTATAGTAGCATAAAATTCCATTTTGTACATTCTTTTGAAGAATGTAAACATATAAAATTCGACACAGTGTGAAATAAAATGAATGTGCTAGATTGAAAAACTTACTTTTTTATCACACTCCATATGAATGTGATATTATTTTTTAGAGAACTAAGATAGTCGTATTGAATATGATGTTATTTTGCTCATAATGCTGGTAAATTATATTCGTACTTTAATTAATTCAGTGATGTACCACTACATCACCATAAAAAATGTACATAAAATGGGTAGAATAATTTGAATTTATTTCGTGCTAAAACCCCACATTGATTTATCGATAAAATGACACAATTCTGTTAAAGTCATTAACATTTAACATTTCTATCAGTTGTTGTGTATGTGCTTGTATGTTACAGATATTTACAACAATGAATACCACTAAATCATCAGGAGAGACTGTTGCAAAGACATCATGCTGAGGTTAAAGAATGCTTTTACAGAAATGAAACGTCAATTTTTTTCATATTAGCAAATTTTATTGCTAGTATAAAAAGTTTGATATAAATTACTGATAAAGGCAACACATTTACACATACAGTAGTGTGTCCTTGAGGCATTTATGAAGGCTCTGTTTGAACCCATATGGAGAACAGTGCCTGAAGACACTATGTGTGTGTATGTCACACTATCACACTCTTATGTTTTTTCAAGTTCGCAATTATAATACAAAATTGCATTTTAAAAGTGAGATCTCCACCTATTACTCATAATTATTGTTATATTTTTAAAATTGCTAATAATATTCTACCTATAAAGAATAAATTGTCCTATTTTTAGAGCAATTTTAGGTCTGGAATTGGGAATTATTATTATTATAAGATACAAAGTAAATTACATCTTTTATGAAAGGCATTACTCATCATTGACCATGGAATTTCTAATAAAAAATAATTAAAAGTGGGTCAAGGTTCAGCTTTTTACAGAACTATGTCACATTTCTTGTAGTTCTTAGAGTTTACTAGTTAAAGACAGATTTGTATGTTTTTCCTCCATGTATTATTTACTTTCGTCAATCCTACACCATAAATATTAAATTCATATTTATGCTCTCTAAATTTCGACATGTGAATGTTTCAGATTTTAAATTTGTATTTACCAGTCATGTGTGTTTCTTACATAAATCAGCTTACGTATGTAAGATATCAAAAGAAACAAACAAAAGAAAAATTCATGATGACATTCTCACTGAAATAGTAGGTTATTTCAGATACACTAAATATTTTAATATTGCAAAATTACTTACGAGAGTGAAGTATGAAGACTATAAGCTATGATGCCTTCTTGATATCGATGTAATGAAGATAACTGCAAATCTTCTATGAACGTCAAAATAATTAATTACCGGTACTTGATATTTTTGCTTGTTTAAACAAAATAGCTTTCACCCACTTTCTATGGAAATAAACAAAACATTTATAATAATACATTGCCAGTGACTACTTTCTAAACTGAGAGATGTTTCTCAACTTTAAAGATTATAAAAACATCCTTAAGGAGACATGTGGGAGAACATGCTGAACAGAACTGATATTTTGTCAAGGGAAGACAATGGTGATATGATCGAACCATTATTATATTTTTTCACATTCATCAGTATTGTGTATATTTCTTGTTTGGTGACTTCTGTACTTTAAATAAATTTTAGATACAGAATGTAATTATAAAAAGTAAATTTAATTTAATGATCCTATTCAAAGTTTTTCTGGTTTAAATTTGTTCACTGAGATTCAATATGTTTTGTGACACTTTTATGATATGTTTCATTCTCTTTATTGTTGGGCTTGTTCTCTTTAATAGAATACATTAAAAACTAATTTATGCTACATAGAAAAGACGAGGAGAGATTCCCAGTAGAAATATATTTAAATTGTTGCACTGGATTACAAGACTCTTAATGAATGCATGATTGCTATATCTTGCCTATGGTCTCTGTTTTGATTTACACGTTACTTTTTATCATTAAGCATTTTATACATATATGCACTTCTAATGAGACAAAAATCCTCGTCCAGTACAGTAAAACTAATTTTCATTATTCATTTAATTGTGTTTAATTAAATTTAATTGTTTTATATAAACCGTGTAAGTGACAGTTATAATTTTTATAATGCCTGGAACATATTAATAGTTGCACTCTTAGAGACACATTTGCTTTTTCAAAACTAGAAACTAAAGTAGCCATAATATTATGTTCTTCTAAAATCCGTAAAACATCCAGAAGCTGTTAGTGAATGCATTTTATCAATGTAAGTCACATATTTGCAATGCTAGTCATAGACAAAGAAGAAAATTATATTTCAGATCTTCAGAAATTCTTTATTTGACACACATGGTTAATGTTTTACAGTATACAGTAAGTGCATTTTGTGTGTTTAAAACAAATTCCTTTAGCCTTCAAAGTAATTATTTTTATTGTGTTTCTGTTCATATAATTTATGTTTGAATTATTCTCAATATGTGATATTATATGTGAAATGAACATGTTGGAAATGAAACCAATTAAATTTAATATTCTATATAATAAGTTAAGATATGACAGTTACATTGTAGGTATGCAGAGCAATTGCACTTTCCGAAATGTTGCACAATTTTCAGATTTGATTAATTATTTCACAAAAATTCATTTGAATCATTGTTTCTTTCTGTGTAATGTCTATTTCAGAAACATTTAATTAATTGAAAAAATGTGCTACACATTGAAGCAACGTGTTATAATTTTGTAGTCAACTGTTACACATTTAGCGTTTAGTTTTAAATAAAAAAAGAGATTATTGAAATAAGTGTTGTTCTCATTTTTGTTAAATATGGAATTATTTGTTACTGGGTATGTCAATAAAGGGTGAGCCAATGAAACAGGCGATTTTAAAAGCTTAATATGGATTACCAATGGGTTCACTTATACCAGGCATAGTCACTGAAATATTCATACATAATATAGAACAAACACACATACTAAATACTGACAACAAGAAACATGCGGAGAAAATAATGTACTGGCATCAATACATAGATGACATAATAGTCCTATATAATGGCAATAGAACACAAATAGAAAATCTACATCAACAACTCAACAAAATACATCCAAAATTAAAGTATACAATAGAAATAGAACATAACCAGACTATAAACTTCCTAAACATCACTATAACAAAAACAAATAACAAACACGAATTTAAGATATACAGGAAACCCACTACAACCACAACACAAACATGCAGCTTTCCGTACAATGACACACAGATTAATTAATATACCAATGAACAATGACAACTACACTGAAGAACTAAATACAACGGATATAACCCTAACATAATAAACACACTAATAAAAAAGGCAAAACAAAAACGTAACAAGCCAACACACTAGTAAGTTTGCCATTTAATCAATCATTTATATTTAAGTGTTAAAAGTAGTGTACACAAGATTCAAGGTGGAATCACTTTTAATAGTTTCAAGGAAATATTGTCAGTACCAGTACTATTAATATTTTTTTTAACAATCTCATTAGCATCAGTGTCATAGAAGACAAAACTATTACTAATTCCTAAAGATTTGGTGTATAGCGTAGATTTGCTTGGACCAAAATATTCAGTAAGAGCATCCTCCACATTGGTTGGAAAATATAATCCAAATGCATTGGCAACGTCATTCTTATTTGATACTCTTTCATTATTATGTACAACAGTAATACATTCTACTAAAATGTTCTTTGTTATACAAAATCCATATTGGCTAGAGCCAGGGGGTTGTTTCCCTAAAGATCCTAAGCAAGATAACAGATCCTTTTCCACGAAATATTACGATAAATTCACATTGACAGGGCAAAGAAGTACATAGGAGAGAATGGTTGTGTTATTCAATTAAAAATGACTCTGTTTATTGTAAACCGTGTTGGCTCTTTGGACAGCATAAGTCATCTTCAACTTGGAGCGAAGGGTCCAAGATTGGAGATGGTTAACCAAAAGTATTGTGCGACACGAAACTGTAAAGTTACGCACATTTGAACGCATGCGTCGTTTTCAGTTTGTGGCGTAAGAAAAACACAGTTGATGCAGGTATGGATTCAGAACTAAAGAAAAGTGAAAACATATGGAAACAGGTCCTTAAGTATATCGTGAATGTGACGTTAACTCTGGCATCCATTAATTTAGTGTTTCAGGGACATAGGGAACAAACTGGAAAATCAAACAATGGAAACTTTTTAGCTATCATCGAACTTCTCGCAAAGTACAATCCTGTATTATGCGATCTCATAAACCAAAATATACACAAAAGTACCTAAGCCCTTCTATTCAAAATGAGTTTAATAAATGTTTTATCCCATGCAGTTGAAAAAGAAATTATTAATGACATTAAAGCTGCCCCATTTTTTCAGTAATTACAGATACAACACAGGACATAACACAAAAAAAACAATTAAGTCAGATATTATTTAGATACGTTACAGTTTCACATGATGTAACTGGAAAACCTTGTGATGTGAAGATAAATGAAAGCTTCTTAGGTTTTCGCGAAATAAAAGATCAAAGTGCATTAGGAATAGAGAAGGAAATACTCAGTGCAATAGACGAAAATGGACTATTATTAACTAAATTCCGTGGTCAGGGGTATGACGGTTGTGCCAATATGTCAGGTGTATACAGAGGTGTCAGAACGAGAATTGAACAAAGACAAAGAACTGCAAAATATGTATATTGTACAGCACATAATTTAAATCTACTACCTAACGATGCTGCATGTGGAATTCAAGAAGTTAGGTCCTTTTATGACACAGTGGAAATGTTGTATCTTTTCTTCAGTCATAGTATTAAAAGATGGGAACATTTGGTATCTTTTATACCTTAAAAAAACTTTGCCCAACACGTTGGTCTTCGAGATACCAGTCTGTTAAAGTCCTGCGTTATGCTTATGTCGAAGTACTTAAGGCTCTGTCAAAATTAATATTATCTTAAAAAAAAGGGAGAAAGAGAACAAGCTGTTGCTCTGAAAAACCAATTAGATAAATTTCAATTCATTTTTCAAATAGTGTTGCAATCAAAGATTCTAGAATATACTAATCTAGCATCACAAATTATGCAGTCGGAAAATGTAGAGCTTGATAATGCTGTTCTCTTATTCAGAATGCAGCCAATAATTTATCTCGTTACCGAAATAATTTTGAAGAAGCAATGTCATCAGCTACATCTTTGGCAAAGAGCTGGGACATTCCACCACAATTTGAAAATAAAAGAATTCGAAAAGTAAAAAAAAACATTTTGATGAATTGCGTCAGGACGAGCGGCTAGTAGATCCAAAGATATATTTCAGAACCACTGTTTTTAATGGCTGTTTGGACATTATAGTAGCCCAATTAAAAAACAGATTTGAGGGTATGCATAATGTTATCCATTTCTTCAAAATTATTTCCCCAAAATTTATAAATTCTGCTTCCAATGAAGAGATTCACAATGCAGCAGTGATTCTACAAAATGAATATGAGGAAGATTTATCCAGTGAATTCCCAGACCAGGTAATAGGTTTCAGAAATGCTCTGAAAAAATAAATAGCCTCATTAACCTCTGTATCTGAATTAACAAATCTATTAGTAATAGAAAATTCAATTGTAGCTGCTAGCATTTTAGATTTATGCACGGCATTTTACCTATTTCTAACTATTCCGGTTACTGTCATTTCCCATAACTATGGTCCAAGCACCCAACTATGGTCCAAAACGCATTATGTACTACTTAGTCCCCCAAGAGTTCGGTGTTTGCCATTTGAGGTGCCACCGTGATGGAATTATGTTCCCCCTAGATGCTTCCATCTACCATTACACATGGCAATGATATGGATGCTTAACAAGGTCAGTGTGCATCGTTCTATTGAATGTGTGAAGACACGAAATCATTCAGTTTGTGTTTGTCTGTTTTATTAAGGTCTCCTCTATAGAACTGGTAAGTTATAGGTATATGATTGTTTGTACAATTAAACTTGGCTATATAGTGTTTATTTTCACGTAATAATTAGACTGGCAGAGGTTAAGGACTCTGCGTGAAAAATGTTTAACCTCAAGACTAGAAGTCACTCCTCAACTATGTACCACAATTTTTCGTGGACCATAATTGTATTTCATTTTAAAATATTTGTTGTAATAAAATGTGATCTATGTGAATATTTACTTCTGCAAATATGATATCTCAGTATATTCTAAAACACCATTTAAAATTATAGTCCAGTAAATAAGGAAACAGGCTGTTCCAGCATCAATAGTACTAGCACGAATGATGGTCCTGTAAAACGAAAACTTCAGGGTAGAAGGAAACAACCGTCCCTGTAAGTGACTATGACAGCGATGAAATTGAATTGGATACAGATTATGATGTTTCCGGTGTTCTCTCCATATTTACAGACAGTGAGTCATATGTGGAAAAGAAGACGAAATCTGTTAAATTAATGCTAAAGGCACATAGTTATATGGTAGTTACTTATGAGGAGGAATTGTGGCCAGGGAAAGTTTTGGAAGTGAAGAACAATGGAGCAGTTGCTTCATATATGGTAAGAAGCGGCAATTACTGAGGTGGCGAGAAATGGAAGACATTTTATTTTATAAAAAGTAAAACATAATAAAAGAAATTGAAGACTCCAAATGCGTCTCGAAATAGAGAGATCTATTTTCAATTTCAGAATTACAAGAGAAGTTGAGATTCAAAGGATCGAAATAAGCCTACCGAATGTAGTTCTCAGTATGGTAAATAAACATTATCAGTGAATTTATGTGCATAATATTTTGCTAAGAATTTGTTAGTTTATTTGATGCCGTACTTTTGTTCTTTAATATACGCTCACCAGCAAAAAAACCGGGCCAACTACATTTTCTTTAAAAAATTTTTAACTTATAGGATTTTTTTAATAATTGTAGGTGTCCTGAGGTTCATTTAGTTATTCATTTATTTTGTGATACGTAACAATGTAATACTGAATACGTAATAGCCAACAATGATCTGAAAAGAAGATTCGTTCTTCTTGCAATATTGTGTCTAAATTTCTCGGACTCATTTCAAACTAAGCTGAAGAAGTCTACAGACAGGTAAGCTCTTTTGAGGCAGTATTGGAGTACTTCATTGTATACAAATGTCACTAAGTCCTACCGATTCAGCAAAAGTGGTTGTATTGATAGAAGATGTGGCTGCAGTTCTTGGGATTCCTCGATCGACCGTACGAGTGTACCATCGCTTTAGAGAGACAGGAGGTTATTCCAGGAGATCCAGTTCAGGGAGAAAACGAGTAACTTCGGCTCGTGACGACTATTTTATTGTCCTAAACACATTAAGAGATCGCCATTCAACAGCTATTGCGACCAGAAGAGCCTTCCAGAAAATAAGACAAGTTAACGTGACTGAGAGAACTGTAAGAAGACGTCTGCATGAATGTGGGTAGAATTCCAGAAGACCAGCTAAAGGCCCAGAATATGCTCCAGCAACATCATGTTGAATGATCATGTTTTGCTCACAGTCATGCTAATTGGAACCTGGGGGAGTGGTGATGAGTGCTCTTCACAGATGAATCGAGATTTAGTTTACAGATATACGTGAAAGAGTGTGAGAAGAGAAGGAGAACGTTTTCCTTCATGTACCTTCAGTTCACGTGTCAGTTTCCAAGGTGGATCAGTAATGTTATGGGCTGGCATTTCGTATAAAGCTCACACAGAACTTGTTTTCATTAATGGATGTGCTTTGACTGCTCCAAGATACATCGAAGAAGGTCTAATTTAACATGTGGTACCATATGCCCCACTTATTGGTGAAAAGTTCCTGTTAATGCATGACATTGCTCGCCCTCATGCTAGAAGAATCGTGGATGAGTTCCTTCACGGCGTTGGATTGAATAGGATGGCATGGCCAGCAAGAAGTCCTGATATAAACCCTATTGAACATGTGTGGAGAATGCTAGGGAAGCGAGTTAGAAGTTGTCTACCTCCTCACAGCAACTTACAGCAGCTCCGAAATGTTCTAAGTAAATAATGGAATAGAATCGACCAGACTGACATCCAGAATCTGATCGAAGGGTTGAATCAGCAAATGGTAACAGTCATACAGTTACGGGGAGGCAATACCCGCTATTAGCAACATCTGGGTGGCCACAAAATCAGTTGAACATTTGGAAGAAAATTGATACAATTCGTAAGTTTTTACACCTTTTAATTATATCCATTGTTTGGCGTTGAAAATAATAGCGCAAGTGATAATAAAAAAGAGTTTTTTCTGGGAAGCAATGTTTTCTTCATTTCATAGTTGGTTTTCTGATTCTCACCTCATAAAAATTGAGAAATTTAGGTGTCCCGCTTTTTTTTGCCAGTGAGTGTAGTTGTTCATTATTGCAGGAAAAGGACTTTCAGATTTCACTTGTTTATTGTTTGTTTATGCAATGTGTACTAATAAAAAGAATCAATGTACTTTTCATTTATTTTTAATATTGTTCTGTGCTAGATTATGTTTCTACCCTTAAATTAGAAACTCAGTGTATTGATTTACGAATAATTACAGCTCCAGCTATAGTCCATTCTTGCTTTCAAGCATGAATATACGAGTGGACCATAGTTGGGCAACTCAGAATACAACTATGTACCAATGCTTATAATTTTTTTAAGACTTGTAATTAAATAATTTCAAACACATATGTCAATATTTATTTAATATACACTTACAAGAGTCCGAAGCCAAAATTTCACTTAATCTGGATGAATAGTACTGAATATACAAAGAAAAATGTGGACCATAGTTAGGGGAAACTACGGTACTGTTTCTTCAGCTGCAATCTACGGAATTCTATGATCTAAGACAGACTTAGTGAACTCAGCCTGCTCAGTATCGAATGTGAAAGGGCTAGATCCATTGATGTCGGTGAAATCATCAATACCTTCACATCACAGAAAACACGCCGCATGGTCCAGTTTCACTAGAGTTCAATGTGAGTACAATAAAGTTTTGTAAGTACAACAAATATCAGAAGTATATACTTATTGATAGGCCTACCTGCCTACTTAATTTCAATCACTATAGTATATATGGTATGCTTTTAATAAAATTTATTAATAATTGTTATTATTTTGATAATCTTAAATTAATGAACAATTAATTCCTTTGTTTTTATAACGTGGAAATATACTGCATTAAAGTTGAACTTCTGTCTGCTGTAATTATATTTATGTTATTGATAGGTTATACATTTGGTTGCACCGATACATTTTATTTTAGAGGGCCCGAAATTTTATTTTTGCAGGCGGGCTCTATCATATTTGTTAAGCCCCTGAGTCTGTTCACTTGTTTAGCACAACTGGGATGATAATAATTATCACAATCGCAACACTTTTACCCTGTTACAAGTTTAGCTCTGCAACGTTGACAAGTATAAATGCCTTGGGAGGCAGTAGTAATACTTCCTTCTATCATACCAGTGGAGCGATCAGCAGGCACGTCCGACCAGTATGAAGCTCAACAAAAGATATTTCTGTTGCACAATCTTATCTGACACAGCTTGCAGCTACCACCAGACAGAGGGTCGGGACAAATTTCCCTCTGCAAGATCGATGTGGGTTATTGCATCCTCTTGTTTCTGTAGGGACCTACCAGTTCTTTAGCAACGCTCTTTATGTACGAACTTCGAGACATCTTAGAGTCGGAAATTATTTGGTACAGTGTATGAGTATTCATCATTGCTAAATCTAGTATATTATAAAATACATGACAGGCCATCTCCGGCTGCTCTGCTTTTTTAGCTTGGTACGAAGTGAGAGTGGTGTCTCGTGCTTTATACAGAACAGTGCTGTACAGAGGATCTCGGAAATTCTTTACAAAAGGTGGCACTTTTGTTCTAGCTCTATTCAGTGTGCCTACAATACTAGTAGCTCTTTCTATCAATTCCAAGGCTAGACTCAATGAAGTGAAAAAATTGCCCATTGTGACATTTCTCCCTTTATCGAGGAAAAGTGCAAGACTACATGCTCACCGAGCATTTTGCCAGCTGGTCTTGTCTCATCTTTCTCTAGATAGGGGAAACCATTGAGGACATATCTAACCTCCGTATCAGTAGCAAGCCAGAATTTGATACCAAATTTATCTGGTTTGTTGTTCATACAGTATACTGTGTAAATGGTCACCTGCACTTGCAAGGGAACAATTCTTCATATATAGTTATATATATTCTGAAGGTCTACAGCAGGCAATACAGTTGTCAATAAACCTATGCCATATTTCAGAGGCCAAACAAAACTTGTCATTTTGCTTTCAGTGAATTCCCGTTGCCCTCAAATCAAACCTAAGAAATTTCATAATTTCTAGAAACCTATTCTTTTTTGACATAGTCTCTGTAAAAAAATGGAGGACCCCACTCTCAACTCCAGAGGGCAATAGATTTGAGAGCTCTGACGCCATATACTCCTTGGCAGTACAAGACTGTGCTGAATGCATCAAGTTCTTCCAGCTCAACAGTCCATGAGTCATTGCCAAGAACACTGCAAGCCTCTGTCTCAGTGCAATGTTTTATTAGGCGCAAAATAGGCTCATTGACGAAAAGACGCCAAGCACTTGTGGGGGATTCCTTATCAATGCCCCTCTTTGCATAATCAGTAGGACCCAAGTCTCTTGGATAATGTTTTGAATACCGCGCCTACCTGCATTGGATCCAAGAGTAATATGCGTCCAAGTATTTCCGTCTATACCCCATTCGTCTTCACCTATATCAGGCCTGCCTAGAACGATGGGGACATTCACAGGGTGGGCGGTTTGAACACCGGCACTGCAATGTCTAATTTCGGTAGAAATTTCATCACCAATAGTAGCAACTAGGATGTGGGTATCAGGAAGGCGACGATTTCCAGCATGACCTCTCCTCCAGCGGTTTCTCGCAGTCGCTCTGCAATCTTAAAAAGAAAAGAGAGGATTTTACTTGTATATTCAATATTTGTATAATCAGTGCTCAAAAAAAAATAAAATAAAATGAAATACAACTACAGTTTTCTGTTCGTGTGGGCCTTTGCTTGTTTTCATTAATGTCTTCCTGCAGCATATCCTGCTCACTGGCACTGTCTTCACTACTGCTGCCAGTTGAGTGACGTAGTATGAATTCGTCTTCACTAATCCTTGACTAACATTCAGATTTAGACTCCGACTGTTCAGTCTTAGACTGCGAAGGCAAAATGTCGTCAAACAACAAGTCACAATTTCAGAATCACTACGTGCGCGAGACGTGATTCAGCACATCCTTCACTAACAACTGTTGATGGAGGAATGAAACCGACCTGACTTGATATGTCGCAATGTGCAGTAGCGAACATGTTCAAACTGGTTTATGAATCTGTTGGTCTAATAATGCCGTGTAATGAATTGCAAGAATGACAAAAAACAACGATACAGTAGGTAGAAGCTGTCTCAAGAAGCTGAAAAATGTAAAAAAAAAAATTTTAATACACGTAAAATTTAATCTTGACTAAAACATTCATAGTCACAAATTATCGAATGTGTACGAAACTTGTGAACAACATTATGAGACGTTAAATATCGAAAACGTTCAATTGGCCGCCTCAAGTCATCCTAGTGTTAATACACAATTACAATTCAATATTCATACATCGACCACCCCCACCATATGAGCAACACATCCCCACCCCTACAACTGACGAACGCAAACGCCGGAAATCAAGACCAGTTGGAGCAGCAGTAGTTCGAAAGACACTGAAGATGACACCACACTGGTGTTGAAACAGGACTTGTCTGTCATAAGGTACATCACCTCTTTAAATCATAACACTTAAAACTTCCTTAGTTAGAACGTTAAAGCTTAATTATGCCAGTAGTCAGTTTAAGAAAAGTGCATAATTGGAATTTAACTGTACCCAGTAACAAACTTATGTCTTGGACATGTTCATTTCACTGCACACGTTCTTAAAGTCTAGATCAGGCCTGCAGAAACAGCGCTCATTGAGCATGGCAGCTCCTTCAGAGCTGGAGAGCCGTCTAACAGCTTGCCAGAAAGGTATGTCGGAATGACGTAGGCCTGCTGTAGTTAGAGGATAGTCCACGCAGCTATCTGGTGTAGTGTATATTATCAGTAGCTATTTCACTTTGCCTATCTATGTAATGGAGGAATCTAGAAGAAGGAAAAGTGATCATCAGGCAAATTCTTTCAATGTTGCATGGGAAAATGCTTATTTTTTCACAGCAGCTGGAGTCAATACTTATCTGCCACAAAAATTTGAAAGAAAGAGGCAAAATATAATGCGTCATTACTAGTCCACACATAGAGATATGATGGTTTTGTTGGTGAAGATCGCAGTAAAAA
Source organism: Periplaneta americana (assembly GCF_040183065.1). Taxonomy (NCBI): domain Eukaryota; kingdom Metazoa; phylum Arthropoda; class Insecta; order Blattodea; family Blattidae; genus Periplaneta; species Periplaneta americana. The sequence continues at coordinate 112,600,098 of NC_091126.1, read as the reverse complement.
GGTTCAGGAGTTCAGAGTTTCATTATTACATGATGTAGGGTACGTTAGAATTTATTAATCTTAAACAATTTAAATATCTCTCTTCAGGTAAAAGGCCAGCTCATTGTTGATATGTTGGATAAATTACGGGATTTGAGTCATAAACTTAGACTTTTCGTAAGTCAGTTTCGGGAAGGTACTGTGGCTCACTTTCCAATAATAGAAACTGCTTGTGATGAAGCCATGTTAAACAATTATGTGCAAATATTAATTGAAATTCAAAATGAATTTAATTCTACGTTCCAAGGTCTTGTCTTAATTGGAAAGAAGTTTAAAGTTACCATAATAAATTCCTTCAACACAGTGTCATAAAATTTACAGCTTGAACATACAGAGAAAAAAAATCGTTGGTATAGATTAAGAATCGAACCCACTCTCTTCTTCACAACACGCACAAGTTTTAGCATCTGAGCTATTGAAACGACACAAAAGCTTTCCTTTCTGTGCGGAGTGTTGATCTAGTCATGGAGGTCCAATGCCGATTTAACTACACGATTTCTGTATATATTTATTATTTACGTCATATTACCATATTTTTTGCAGTTTTTGAATGAATTTCGGAACGATGCTAGTAACAAACTAAATAGCCTGAATTTAAATAACTCAGTATTCGTTATCTTGTGTACCAGTGCCCTGGTCTCCAATCATGCACAGTGTCATACATCTGAGACTTAGGAATATTCAATCATCTCATTCTTTTCTTGGGGAACTGTACATTCAAAGGATAAAGAGAGAAAGGTCAAACAAAGTACATGAATGAGCAACAGTCATTACAAAAAAAAATGGAATCATATAAATATATATATACATTAACAATATTTAGGGAATAAGTATAAATCTTGATATTCCTCCTCATTTCTATGTTAATACCTATCATACCGCATTCATCTCTGGTTATAAGTAACGAAAATTACCAAATTTTGGTTGAGTCTCATGCAAAAAGAAGAGTTACTGGTAAAATTATCACAAGAAATGAATAAAGCATTAGAAGATTTTATCCTTGTGTTTTAAAGAAAATTTAACGACTGTAAACCCAGTGAAATCCTGCTACCAGATATTTACCCTAAGACACAACCCACCACAAACCCAAACAGCATTAAATAAAACACCTATCTAACAACCAATCAATGAGCCAAAATACTTAGGAATTTATCTTGATCAGAAATTAACTTACAAAACTCATGCAGAGAAAACCTGAGCATCAGCACAAAACAGATTAATGTTCATGAAAAGACTTGTTTCTACAGATCAACACTAAATACAATATACAAATCAATCTTACATGAAACTAGTCCTACGTTATGCTCTGAAATTTTAATTACAGCACCACACAATTATATAAACAATTTAGAAAAAGTCAAAAAACCAAGATCTAAGAATAATCACATGGGTGTGTTCAAACTATTCCAATATAAGAATGCAAACTCTTACAAACAATAGGCAAATACAATGTGATATTAAAAAAAGGAGAATAACATTGCATGAAAAATGATTGGAATAGTTACTTAAACCAAAACCGCAATCTAAAGAATCAGAAAGGATATATAATATACAGAAGGTTTCCTACAACTTAAAGAAAAATATAGTCTACCACAGTTGTCAGAAAAGCTTGTATCCCCCATTCCCACTGGAATCTGATCATTGTAACAATTCTCTACTTTATACTAGGGGCAGAAGAAATCGGCGGGTCTGGCGAACCCCTACTTCTGTACCCTGACTCCTATACCCCTCAGGACCTGCTTGGTGTGTGGTCCTGTCCCAAATAACTCCATTGATACTTTTTCACTGCAGGAAAACTTAGAAAATAAATGAAATAATAACGTGATTTGTAGTAATAATTAGAAATAGGGCCTACGTTCTTTACTCAATGTTATTATTATAATATTTTGCAAGTTAAGTCATTTTACAAATGTAAAAAAGTGTAATGTAAACCTAATATAAATCAAATATTTAGCATTACACAAATACTTTGTATTTATATATTTTCAGAATGTTGTGTTGAAATAGTAAATACTAAATAATGTTTATGCAGTATACTTACCAACTTTATAAATCACGATGAAATTAAACATTGAAGTACAAAATATTAATGTATGTTTACTGATTGTGGAATATGTATATTATTATAACATGAACGAGTTTTGTAATGAAAGCACACTTACGAATGGCTTAGCTACATAAAATAAATAACATAATAAGTATGACACAAAAAATCGTTTTATAAATTGGACACTCAGCACTATTCTGATTCTATGCGGTGAGTTTCATTCAGTCTTGTTTATGCATCTGTATTATTGAAGTCCATCAACAATTCAATACAAGAAGTGTTGAAATAACATATGTTCAATGAAAAAAGTGGATAAAATAGTCGCCAGCCACAGTTATAGCTACCCAAGTTAATGTATTATTGACAAGTTATTAAATAATATTTCATTTTATGATCCTAATAATATTTTATTCCCAAACGTAATGTATTTTACCTAATTATAACTAACACTGGAGCTCCTAAAAATTTAGCAGTCAAGAACATGTAGACTACAATATAATAATCCCATTTGACATGTCCACACCTGTGGAGTAACGGTCAGTGCGTCTGGCCGTGAAACCAGGTGGCCCGGGTTCGAATCCCGGTCGGGGCAAGTTACCTGGTTGAGGTTTTTTCCGGGGTTTTCCCTCAACCCAGCAAATGCTGGGTAACTTTCGGTGCTGGACCCCAGAATCATTTCACTGGCATTATCACCTTCATAGCATTCAGACGCTAAATAACCTAGATGTTGATACAGCGTCGTAAAATAACACAATAAAATTTTAAAAAATCCATTTGACATAGATATAATTAGCATATCAATTACGAAATTTACCTTATTCCGTGAACAATTTCTAAAAAAAATTAAATTAACTTAATAATGGTCTTCAACAATCTAAATAATGAAACAATTTTCCATTTTAATGTCTTAAATAAGCAACTTAATATAGCATAAAATAAAATGTTACAATATCTAAAAAAAAAATATGAATTTAAATGTAAAATTCCATATTACCTACATCTGTCCATGTATTCTTTAAATAAATATATGTAAAATTAGGCTCCATAGGATGATTGTTTTACTGCTATTCATCTCTCTTTTGCATAAATTCTCTGGACCGATCGTAAAAAAGCGCCACTGGCCTTTGATAGTGACTGTCTGCATTGATGATAGGACATTTTTAATGTCCTCACAGTTCTTTCAAGAAACAGCAAAGTTGATAAACACCACCTTTAGTAAGGCTTCTGATATCAGGGCCCGATTGAGACATAATAGCAATTACAGTACTCGGATGTTTATTATGAGATATATTGTATTTACGAACAAACTGTAGCACAGTAGTATCACAGACAACCACTTGTCAATAACTAACATTCGAACGGAGTGACAGGTTTCTTTGTTCAGGTCATAAACCACTAGAGAAAGTGTGGAGTGAGTTGTTTCCGTACCAAACCAAAAACCCACCTATTGATTCTGCCTGTACTATAACAGAAGAAATTAGTGAAAAAAGTTCAAGTAAAGAAGTAAAGAAAAAAATTGCTGTACAAAAATAAAAAAAAATCTACACATGGTACCCAGAACAGAATTGGCTTAAGTTTATACAGAAGGGTCATTAATGAAAATAACCTGTAAACTCCTCTTCTTTTATATTTCTCTTGGAAGCTAATCATACACAATGATACTGATTTATAGGCAATACTTACATCTCTATAACAATTATTTTTCCATAGATGTTCACTTCGCCAACCGTCTCTCTGCTATAGTTGCTCTGACACACAATCAGTCATTCCAAGATACGAGAATAATAGAAATCTAAGAGCGCATCAGAATATTAAAGAATCTAAACAAAAATGTTGCTTTAAAATGGATTTCAGCATACTGTGCTGTGGTCTACAGGGTATGGAGAAAGTTGATATTTTGACAAAAAAGGAAAGCTAATACAATAACAGTCATCCGAAGTGGCCTAGGGTTAAAGTGCACTCCTCTAGACAAAAGGGTTGCGGGTTCAAGCCCGGCTGGGGTCAATGGCTTTTTCAGGAAGCAAAAATCTGGAGTGCAAGTCCTCCGGGAGGGACTTTAAGCCATGTGTCCTGTGTAGGAGTTTTCCAGCACATTAAAGACTTCCAAGCCTAAATTAAAGACTCTGAACTAAATTTCTCCTCTCCTGCATTCAAGTAATACCTTAATTGCATAGTTACAGGCATTTGAGGTGATGAACTTACCACTTGTCCCACTGCTCCTGCCAGCAAATAAGTGTAACTAAATTCCTTTAGGTAGGTACTTAAACCTCCATCAGGGAATATGTTCCAACTCAGGAACTGCAGGTTTGATGAACGATGAATCCAGCAAAAAAAAATAAATAAATAAATAAATAGCCTGTCTTATAAATCAGCAGAACTCTTAACCGAAATTAAAATAATAAAAAAGAACACATACAAACCTATAGAATTCACTAAACAACACTGTGAAAATAAAAAGTTGAAAACACTACTCGAGCCCAACATACAGTAATACTAACAGTCCTCAGTCTGATGCAGTTGCCTCATTCAGCTTAGAAACTGGCCACAACTGTCCAGCAGCATATCTCCATCGAATAAACTTGTTAGTCATCACATTGTGTAGCATGCAACAACACGAATATAATAATGAACAAGGAATACCTACTACTCTGCATCAAACTCCAGAAAATGATTGGGACAGAAGAATTCCAAGTTCCTAGATATTGCTGGGAAGCTCGCAAGGAAATGAAGTAGACAAGAACTTCAGAACATTTCACTACTACTGCTACTATTATCATCACCATTACCCCTGCTACTACATTTCTAGTTTTTTCTTAGAGTATGGAAAATTATATACATTTATAAAAATTAGAACATACAATTATAAAGCAATAATTATGAAATCATGCTTAATAAATTCAGATGCTCTTATAAGAATGGAATGTAATTTAACTGTAAATGTAAATGTCCAATCCAGGGTTTAAAAAAAAGCCCTTTGACATTCGATATTTCAAAATAATAACAATAAATATATTGAAAATATTACTATTAGAACAATGGATCAAAACGGAAAGTTGATTGATTTTAGAGGTAAAACTATTACTCTAGGTTTTGAATTTGAAAACCATGTTGGGTCCGATAAGCTGTGCATTAATATTCAAAATTTTATTGTAACAACCATCTAACTTATCGCTATACAAATGTGATTAAACACACACATGATATTTCTTACATATTAAAAAATAAATGACATTTTCGGTTTGTGGGAACCATCTTCAGATCAATTAATAAACCTAAAGAATACATTACATTGCGAACAAACATTGGAGTATATATGAAGTGAAAGGAGAACAATAAGGATAACAATGGTGCATGTAAATGTCAGTGGTTAAAATAGTATAAAACATAAAAAAAAAATTAACACTAGTATTCATATTGACAGGACGTAATCATGGGGGGAACTTATATGAAGAGTCCACTGCAAGAATGATGGATGTCATTTGGAATACATTTTGCAGGAGAAGCAATTGAAAGTTTGAAATGCTTAGCGCTCAAAGCTTAACTGTGATTTTCCGATCATTACTGGACAATGACTATCAGTGTTAATGCCATGTAACTCTCTGTACATTCTATATGTCTTAAGCAATGCATTGACAAAAAAGTGACAGCCATCATTCTTGCAGTGGACTCTTCATATGAGAGGGAAGAGTGTGAAAGGAACAAGAGCATCATATGGCAATATCATGAGACATATGTTCGCAAGAATTACAAGTACCAGATACAAAAATATGTTTGCAGATTATGTAACAGAATAGTAGCATGGTGACAGCTTATACAGGAATATCAGTTCTAGAGTGTTGTTACAAGATAACATCGGAAACAAATTGAAATACTAGTTGATTACATAGCTTCATGTATTGAAGTGAGGATGAAACGTTCGCAACAGATAGTGTCTTGTAGTGAAACAGATGCAGAGGATATGTAAAAAAAAAAAAACAGCATCTGTGTGTTTAATCACATTTGTATACTGATAAGTTAGGCAGTTGTTACAATAAAATTTTGAATATTATTACTCTAGAATTACATCTTCGAAAAAGGTGAGATTACAATTCCCTCAAAACTCTATATCAGGACTAACTCATCAACTGAACACGTTAGTTCAACTTTTAAAATCAGGAGATTGACATCTCGCTCGATACACTTACTCACAAAATATGTATATAAAGTAAAACTATGATGGATCCATTAAATATGACTAAATCACCAATATTTAAAGAGAGACTAGTAACAAGAGAAACATATGCCTTTCTACTGTAGAGTGCTTTAACCATAAATGAAAATGACTCAATAAATATTCATATTAAAAGTAAAAATTTATACCGGTACGTGCTCCCTTGTAAGAGCTGTATTTTTATTGAGAAAAACATTACAAAACCTAATGGCACCGCAACTGTAGTCTGTGCATTTCGAAGTGACGGCTTATGGTCAAGTAATGGACTGCATTTGCCACGTGTGCTTATCCCAATCCTGGACAATTCCCTTCAACTAAAGTCAGCTGTGACAGCCGGAATTACTAGTCCTTCAGCTCACAGTTTTCAGTTCAGTGTCTCATACATGGTTTGTACTTCTGTATGTTTATATGTGACCTTGATTCGCCAGTTCCAAATGCACAGATTATAGTGCAAAATTGGTTAACTGACTATTGTGAAATAGTGTTTATGTTAATTACAGTCACGTGGAATCGATTTTAAAGGATATCACACACGATTATGAGTATGTTTACACAAAAGGTGTTGAAAAGAAAAAATTCTTGAAACAATTCCTCAATAGTTATGTGTATAATTTGGAATAAATGGATTGTCCAAATTTTTCTATGTTAAAAAAAAAGACATGTGCTTCTATCACTGCAGAGACAATAATGTTGAATGTGTCTTTCAAAATGTAGAAGTTCTTCAGTTTTGGTGAAAACATCATTACAATTGGGATTCATTCATTGGAAATGTATTTAAATAATCATTGCATTGTATTTTCAATGAATAAATATATACTTATTTATTTGATTACTCTTTTCTTTTACCAACCACACGCCCAACCCCAATCTACAATGGCAAGGAATTAAGGTTAGGTTACCATTCCACACCCATGTCCCATCCCCAGTGACAAGGAATTAAGGTTCGGATTATCGGATTAATAATTAACCTTCACTCAAAATAACACATTACATTCCCTTTTCTTTTTCTTTGTTTCATTATATATTCTTCCACTTTTCACTGCTGATCTTTTTTTTTTTTAATTTTTTATTGTTTGTTTTATTATATGTTCTTACACTTTTCACTGCTAGTTTGTTTCTTTCCCATCTACAATAACAAGGAATTAAGGTCAGATTACCATCCCACACCCATTTCCTATCCCCAAAGACAAGAAAATGAAGGTTAGGATTAATGATTAACATTCACTCAAAATAATAACTCATTTCATTCATTTTTGGTTTGTTTTATTATATATTCTTACACTTTTCACTGCTAGTTTTTTTTTTCATTGTTTGTTGATTTTATTATATATTCTTACACTTTTCACTGCTAGTTTTTTTTTTCACTGTTTGTTTTTCACTTTTACTTATTCACTTTTGTCTACACTTTATGCGATCAAATATTGCTATGATGGTAAAATGCATGTTTTAAGTCGATTTTATGACATGTCAAAAGCATTTGACAATATCTCTCATGAAATACTTTTAATGAAATTGAAGTTTTATGGTTTTAGTGAAATAGCTTTAAAATTTTTTAAGAATTATGTAAACAATAGGCAACAGACGGTATATTTTAGTAACAGTTTTTGTCAATACAGAACTACTAATATTGGTGTACCGCAGGGTTCCATTTTGGGACTGATTTTATTGATTATTTATGTAAATGACACCCTATAGTCCACACTTGTGGAGTAACGGTTAGCGCGTCTGGCCGCGAAACCAGGTGGCCCGGGTTCGATTCCCGGTCGGGGCAGGTTACCTGGTTGAGGTTTTTTCCGGGGTTTTCCCGCAACCCACTATGAGCAAATGCTGGGTAACTTTCGGTGCTGGACCCCTGACTCATTTCACCGGCATTATCACCTTCATCTCATTCAGACGCTAAATAACCTAAGCTGTTGATAAAGCGTCGTAAAATAACCTACTAAAAAAAAAAAGACACCCTATACAGGATGTTTAAAAAATACGGGGCATAATTTCAGGTATGTATTTCCCACATGTAGACAATCAAAATAGTTCATTACAACATGTATCCGGAAATGCTTCATTTCCGAGTTATGGCCTTCACAACATTGAAATTCAACGGAACGTTTTTCTTTCCGCAGGTCGTTGTCATTACAGAAGATGTTCAAAATGTCCACCTCCTGCTTGAATACAGACCTCACATCGATGTCTCATTGACCTGCGAACACGATCCCAAACTCCAGGAGTATTGCGTATGTCCTCAGAACCTGCCACAATTCGATTCCGAAGGGATTCCAAATCAGGCACGGAGACGAATAAACCAATGATTTTAAATGGCCCCACAAGTAGAAATCGAGAGGGTTCAGATCAGGTGAGCGTGGAGGCCAAGCAATTGGACCACCTCTACCTATCCATCGATCAGGAAACCTTCGACACAAATACCGGCGAGCCATACGACTGAAGTGTGCAGGAGCGCCATCATGCAAGAAGTGAATGTGTTGACAATTGATCAGTGGAGTGTCTTCTAGAACATGAGGTATGGTGTTTTCCAGGAAGTTTGTGTACGCCTGCCCCGTAAGTCTGTTTACAAGTACATGGGGTCCAACTAATCGATCACCAATGATACCGGCCCACATGTTGAGGGAGAACCGCACCTGGTGATGAGATGGAACAGTTGCATGTGGGTTTTCGTATGCCCATACATGCTGATTGTGGAAATTTGTTATGACATCTCGTGTGAACTGTGCTTCATCTGTAAATAATACTAAGGCAGGAAAGTTTGGATTTATACCACACTGCTGCAGGAACCACTGACAGAACCTAACTCGTGCAGGGTAATCTGCTGGTGACAGAGCCTGTACACGTTGCAAATGATAAGGATACAATTGATACTCTTTCAACAGTCTCCAGACAGTCGTATGAGGAACATTGACTTGCAACGCTACCCTTCATGTGCTGATAGAAGGAGTCATGTTCACAGCCTCCAGAATCTCCTCCTGTACTTCTGGAGTTGTAGATCTTGGCCGTCCCCTTCCCAAACCAGGAGAGTTAAATTTTCCATACTCGCACAGACGGTAATGGAGACATACAAATGTCTTCCGATCTGGACATTGTCGTTATGGGTACCTCTCCTGGTACAAACGACGAGCCAGCGCAGCATTGCCGTCCGCCTTACCGTACATGAAGTGTATCTCTGCCAGCTCTTGATTTGAATACATGTCGCACAGTCTAACGCCTACACAACACTGAATGTAACCATCGCCTCGGAATGAACTGTCAGAGTGCCCTCTTAAAGTCTCTTTTGACGGCAGCAACCTGCGGAAAGAAAAACGTTCTGGTGAATTTCAATGTTGTAAAGGCCATAACTCGGAAATAAAGCATTTCCGGACACATGTTGTAATGAACTATTTTGATTGTCTACATGTGGGAAATACATACCTGAAATTATGCCCCGTATTTTTTAAACACTCTGTATAATTGATGGCAAATACATAGTCATATTTATATGTGGATGATCTTGCTATAACAATTACTGGATATGATAGATTGAAAATTATTAATGATCTTGATGCAATCAACCGAAAAATAGAAGATTGGTGTTCAGCTAATTCTCTTTGCTTAAACAAAGAGAAGATCCAAAACTTAGAGTTTTCCTTAAACAATAGAATCAATTGTAAAGAATCTGTCAAATTTTTAGGATTGCATATACAATCTACACTTAAATGGGACTGTCATATTGACATACTATCAAAGAAACTCAACAAAGGTATTTTTATGTTAAGGAAATTAAAAACAAATGTTAGTGTTGAAGTGCTAAAATCCGTATACTATGCTTATATCCATAGCCATCTGACATATGGAATAATAGTTTGGGATAACGATCCTAAATTAATAAAGTTATTGAAACTACAAAAGAGGGCAGTAAGAATAATCTGTAATGTTGATAACCGTACACATTGTAAGCCTTTATTTCGAAGACTTGAAATTTTAATTGTAACGTCTTTGTATATTTTAAGTTGTTTAATGTATGTACAAACAAATATTAATAATTTTACTACAAATAGCTCAGTGCATAGCTATTCTACAAGGCATAAAAATGATTTAAGAAAAGGACAGTGTAACTACACTACTCCTAATAGCAGCTTTGTAGAGATTTGTAAAAAGTTACGTATATAATGTTTTACCTGACAATGTTAGACATTTAAGCTTGAGGCTTTTTAAGAATGAAATTTAAAATAAATTAATAGACTTGTCACTATATAATATTGGCGAGTATTTTAACTCTATATAGCTGTATACCTTTTAAGGAGAATTTGTCTATATGATATTATAAAATGTGATTATTTCCTTATATGTAACTTATGAACATATTGCTAACTTGTAACTCTTTCTCTGGTATTTAAATATTTTTTCTTAACATGACATTTTCCTATGCTGCATTGTACAGTCTTTGGAATGAAATAAATATTATTATTATTATTATTATTATTATTATTATTATTATTATTATTATTATTATTATTATTATGTCCTCGGACTCCATTTCCTGTGTCTGTGCATTCGGCTCCATTGAGTTGAATGTTGGTGCAGCCTCAGGATCGAATAATTCCTCAGGTAAGTCAGATGTGACCTCATGCAGTGGCTGGGGCTTGGTCACAAGCATCATCTGTAAAGGTAATTAAATTACTATAATATTATTAGGCATGGCTCGAGCTCTGACACATCTCTAAAAGTAATTGTCTCGCCCCATAGAGGTGATAGTAAATTAGATAGTAAATACAACATAAATAAATATATAAAATATTTATGAATATGAGACTGCTAATTAAATGATTAAAATTAATGCAGCATTAAAAACACATGAAACATATAATTTCATTAGATATAAATAAAACATAAATAAATATTAAAATATTAACGAATATGAGACAGCTAGTTAAATAATTAAAATTAGTACAGCATTAAAAAAACCTAAATCATATAATTGCATTAGATATTAAATAAAACAAAAATAAATATATAAAATATTAATGAATATGAGACAGGTAGTTAAATGATTAAAATTAGTGCAGCATTAAAAACACATAAAATATTAAATTGCATTAGATATTAAGTAAAACAAAAATTAATATATAAAATATTAATGAATGTGAGACCGCTAGTTAAACGATTAAAATTAGTGCAGCATTAAAAACACATAAAACATTAAATTGCATTAGATATTAAGTAGAACAAAAATGAATATATAAAATATTAATGAATATAAGACAGCTAGTTAAAGGATGAAAATTAATGCAGCATTCAAAAAACATAAAATATATTACAATCATAGATATAAAATAACATAATCGTACCTATCTTTAAAAAGAGAGACAAGACTAACTGTAGTAACTTTCGAGGAAAATCATTTTTGCTGACGTACAACAATTTGCCCAATATTTCTTTGAGGAGATTAACTCCATATGTAGATGAAATTATTGGGGATCATAGGTGTGGTTTCAGGCGTAATAGATCCACTATTGATCAGATTTTTTGTATTCGACAGATATTGGAGAAAAAATGTGAGTATAAGTGTACAGTACATCACTTATTCATAGATTTCAAAAAGGCATATGACTTGGTTAAGAGAAAAATTTTATATAGTATTCTTATTGAATTTTGTATTCCTAAGAAACTAGTTCGAGTAATTAAAATGTCTCAGTGAAACATACAGCAGAGTCTGTATAGGCAAGTTTCTGTCAGATGATTTTCCAATTCACTGCGGGCTAAAGCAAGGAGATGCACTATCACCTTTACTTTTTTTAACTTCACCCTAGAATATGCCATTGGGAAAGTCCAGGAAAACAGAGAGGGTTTGGAATTGAATGGGTTACATCAGCTCCTTGTTTATGTGGATGACGTGACTATGTTAGGAGAAAATCCACAAACTATTAGGGAAAACACGGGAATTTTACTCGAAGCAAGTAAAGAAGTAGGTTTGGAAGAAAATCCCGAAAAGATTAAGCATATGATTATGTCTCGTGACCAGAATATTATACGAAATGGAAATATAAAAATTGGAAATTTTTCCTTCGAAGAGGTGGAAAAATTCAAATATCTTGGAGCAACAGTAACAAATATAAATGATACTCGAGAGGAAATAAAACGCAGAATAAATATGGAAAATGCATGTTATTCGGTTGAGAAGCTTTTATCATCCAGTCTGTTCTCGAAAAAGCTGTAAGTTAGAATTTATAAAACAATTATATTACCGGTTCTTCTGTATGGTTGTGAAACTTGGACTCTCACTTTGAGAGAGAGAGAGACAGACAGACTGACAGACAGAAGTTAAGGGTGTTTGAGAATAAGGTGCTTAGGAAAATGTTTGGGGCTAGGAGAGATGAATTTACAGGAGAGTGGAGAAAGTTACATAATGCAGAACTGCATGCATTTTATTTTTCACATAACATAATTAGGAACATTAAATCCAGAAGTTTGAGATGGGCAGATCATGTAGCACATATGGGCGAATCCAGAAATACATATAGAGCAGTGATGGGGAAAAGTACCACAGTGGGTTGCCTTCCCCGCAATCATAGTTGATCCCCTCCCATTGCTAGCTAGCAGACTACTCATTCCTATATCTGTTTCTGTCCAAATCGCGACCATCATGTCCCAGAGCAAAGTAAAAATATACATTTACAAAGACGAATGGGAATATAAGTAACTTACTTTATGTTTCTCGAAATAACAAAGCATTGTGTTTGTTGTGAAACAGGGAGGTATTCTGCTCCTTGTTTGTCGTGTTCTGGCATTTTAAATACCTCCATGAACAGAATTGTAGTGAGAAGAATTTGACAGGTAAATATTTGAATTTGTATTTATATCGTGCTGACATTGTTATAACAGTAATCCTGATATTACAATATCATGACGGTTTTGTGCAGTCGTTTTACAGATTAAACGCTAATTTATGTCCTTTTAAAATAGGACCATCCCGCAATAAGAAATTGGAATAATTAATTAAAACATTCATTAAAAACCAAAGACCAGCCAGCTTCAGCTTTTTAGCAACAAACATACTTCGCGTTAGTTATCTTCTCTCAAAACATATAGCAGAGAAATTTAGGTGTTTCTCGGAAGGGAAATTTATTAAAGAATGTTTGCCCATCGTCTCCAAGTATGTCTGTCCAGAAACACTAGAATCATTCAAATCAATACGTCTCTCTCTCGTAGAACTGTAAGGCCGGGAATACACAGACGCACAGCGGCAGTAACGCGGCATTACATGTAATGCGCGGAGGAAATTGTGCACTCTCGAACAAGCGGTGCGCACGATGCAAACCATCTGAGCAGCGCACAAGCCTCGAACACCTTTCTAGCTCCAATCTATCTAGCACGATGCACGACCATGGAAAACGAGGAAGCTTTGTTAACTGCTATTTGCACTTTGGTAGTAATAGGATACATTTTCAACAGAAAGAAACGTATACCTACAGACTACATATACAGAAGCGGCTAGGGAGTAATTTGTTAAGTGCTATAAATTTTCAAGACATAAACGGGCAGTATAGAAATCCTAGGACTACTCGGCTGATTTCCACCAATTCTGGAGAATTATTGATAAAAATTGTGTGAAACTAAAAAATCAGCCACCAACGTGCGAGAACCAATCTGAAGTCAAGATAGGACAGTAGGCCTATTTATTGTATTAAACTCAATTCATCCTTTGAAGAATGCTATTGTATAATTAACAAAGCATGTAAAACAATATTTTTGGTTGATTGTCTGTAAATTTGTCAATATTCCAGCTTCGCACTGACTTTATGATTCTTGGTGACAGGGGATTCGTTTACAAGCCTTCAATACCTTTTGCGAATTTCAAAACAGATTATTGGAGAAATAATTCCAGAAGTTTGCCCAGCAATTGTCACTGCATTAAAGAAAAAAATCAAGATGGGTTAAATCATAGTACCAACAAAATATGCTTCTTCAATGGGTATATTTCAATTGCAATACAAATAATGAAACATTGAGAGAATTACAGTTAAAAAATTCGAAATATCACACAAAGGAAAATCAATAATATTTCGAGGTCGCATTGTAATAAAGAAACGCATACGGTACAATAAAACTACAAACATTTTCTTTTTTGAGTAATCAAAATTTGATTGCCAAATAAAAAGAAATTATGGTTTATTTAACGATGCTCGCAACTGCAGATGTTATATCAGCATTGCTGGTGTGCTGGAATTGTCTCCCGCAGGAGTTCTCTTACGTGCCAGTAAAGCTACTGACATGAGCCCGTCGCATTTAAAAACACTTAAATGTTATCGACCTCGGCCGGGATCGAACCCGCAACCTTGAGCATAGAAGGTCAGCGTTATACCACCTATGCTACCCAGACCGACTTTGCCAAATGATGTTTTTAATTTAAGTGTACAGTCACAACGAGTATTTTAAATCTGCCAAAGAAAATGATTTTAAAATAAAACATAGGAATGCAAAATATATACAACAAATAGTACAAAAATTGTTATTCAATTAATTAAAAATAATAAGAAGAAAAAACGGAGAACATTAAACGTGCTGGTTTTGACTATCGGAGTAGCCTATGTGATTAACATTCTGGGGACGGAGTTTTGACTGGATGATGTTGGGGACAGCCAGGAGAGTTTGATTCAAATCCGAAAGTGAAGGGTGTAGTGTAGTAAGAACGGGATTGGAGATTTTATCATTAAAAGTCGGCTTGAGAAAACTTGAGTCGGAGGACGTTGCAGTGGTTCAGGAGCTGAAGCATAGGAAGTTGAGGGAGTAATTGATTATGTTTCTAGGATAACCCATTAGGGAATAAGACATCAAATGAAGATACAGATGAATGAAAACGTTCTTGTCCATAGTAAGTTGGTATTTCAAAGAAGTTTCGTTTTGCTTTCACCTGAATGTCATAAATAGCTTGCTGAATTCCTTTCCTAGTAGTCGCATGATATGCTATTATTTTCGATAAAAGAAAGCACAAAATGATTTGACTTCACATTGTTCAACAGTGATCTTTAACCTCCCAGAAACCATCGGCGTGGTTCAGGTGGTAGCGGGTTTGCCTGCTGATCCGGTATTGCGCTCAAGCATGGGTTCGATTCCCGCTTGGGCTGATTACCTAATTGTGTTTTTCCGAGGTTTTCCTCAACCGTAAGACGAATGTCAAGTAATCTATGGCGAATCCTCGGCCTCATCTCGTCAATTGCCAATTCGCTATCACAAATTTCATCGACGCTAAATAGAGCCTAATCTAGTAGTTGATAGAACGTCGCAAAATAACCAGTTAAAAATAATAACGTCCCAACAGCGGCTTGCATAATTCCAACAGCGTTTGCCAGTAATTCTGTACTATCATCCTGCTTTTTCGCTCGTTTTGGAGCCCTGCCTTATCTTGCGTGTTCACTGGCACGTTCCGTTGTTTTTATTATAATAGTCAATATCACCAGGATTCCACAAGACAGGACATAATTTATGAGGTCCAGTCTACTTCAGACCACTCCATGCTCGAGGTGTGCGCGCTTCACGAGACAAACGGCAACGAACCCGCCCACACTGCAACAACGAATCCCTTTGTGTTCGCGAGAAAAACTGACAGGTAACGGATCGCTGCGCGGCATTTGAGGTGTGCGCGTTCTTATCGCAGCGCGTGCTTGAAATCGCGTATAAACGAGCGAGCGAAGCCTGAATTCTATTCGTTCCTTGTTGCATTACTGCCGCAGCGCGCCCATGTATTCCTGGCCTAACAGACAGGATTACCGAAATGGCTAATGATGTCTAAGATCAGTTTAAAATATAAATTTAAAAAGCTGGAGTGGTATTTCTTGGCCATTTATGAGAGCACCGACATCAAAGATACAGCTCAATTAGCCATTTTTATATGGGGTTCTGACATGAATATATTTGAAGAGTTTCTTGATTTTGCTCCTTTGGTAAACACCACAAAGGGGAAAGACATCTCCGAGGCTATACTGCATATTGTGACAAAACACGAATTACCTTGGGGAAAATTGGTCTGTGTTGCTACAGATGACACCCCCGCAATGAGAGGAGATCAGAATGGCTTCATTGGTATGTTGAGACAATTCCTAAAATCAATTAACCTATTTATGCCCAGATTTTTTTTTTTTTAATTTTTGTTTCACATATATTACGTGAGTCAGAGGGACGTTGTAAGCATGAGGAACTATGAAAATACTGATTTAGTTACTTCTGTAAAAATTTATGGGGTGGGTCGATAACGACCCACTAGGCACTTCCTCGAGAATTTGTTCATTATAATGTTTTGATGATTTCTTGTTTTATTTATGCTTTTGCGTAGTATGCAACTTGTTAAATTTAAAAGTAATGTATAAAGAAATCATTACCATATTAAAAACGCATACTATTTTTTTTAAATATTTATTGAATAATAATTATAATTTCCCT
The DNA here is from genome assembly GCF_040183065.1 of Periplaneta americana. Classification (NCBI taxonomy): domain Eukaryota; kingdom Metazoa; phylum Arthropoda; class Insecta; order Blattodea; family Blattidae; genus Periplaneta; species Periplaneta americana. The sequence goes on along the minus strand of NC_091126.1, from coordinate 112,583,380 downwards.
GAGAGCTACATTCACATGTATTTTACATTCACAAATCTGAAAGGAAACCTTGTACTTGAAGAAATAAATAATTTGAAACACAATAAATTATGGTACATGACATAAGGTCCACACCTGTGGAGTAACGGTTAGCGCGTCTGGCCGCGAAACCAGGTTGCCCAGGTTCGAATCCCGGTCGGGGCAAGTTACCTGGTTGAGGTTTTTTCCGGGTTTTTCCCTCAACCCAATATGAGCAAATGCTGGGTAACTATCGGTGTTGGACCCTGGACACTTTTCACTGGTATTATCACCTTCATCTCATTCAACATGAGATGTTGGTACAGCGTCGTAAAATAACCTACTAAACATACATGACATAAGTCCTTAGTTCTACTCATGATATGGTGCATCTCTGACATGCTTTTACATTGCCACAACTCTTGTATCTTTGGGCTATAGTGCCCACAGTGATCCATCCTCCTGTATTCTTTGATGGTATCGAAGGAACGAACTCGTCTTCCACTCTTTGGAGAAGTGTCATATGTTAGGCTTGCGTTATTTCGTGGCTGAAGGCGAGTGCATCCAAAGACTTTCCATATGATCGACTGACTGAGAAGCCAAGCATTGTTCATGCACACATCTAATAATCACGAAAGTAATGGTATGTGCCATTTTTTCCACGTATATCAGAAATATGTACTCCACTCATATTGCAATTATATTTACGGAAGACATAAGGCAGACGAACTTTGATTTCCTCTTCTTGTAAAGGGGCTACTTCATGTTCGTTAGACGTGATGCTCACCTTTATTTCTTTCTCGCTTTATTCTACTTGTCGGTGGTGAGGAATTCTCAATTTCATTGCTGATAAGATCTGAATCTTTTCTAATATCGGTGCCCCTTTCCTCATTATAAGGCTGAACAATGTCTGGTAGTTCTGTCACTAACTCTGCTGCGGCTTGTAGTTGAGCTCGGTTGGAGTTCTTGCAATCTTCATCTCCAGAATCTGCATCCGTTATCCTCAGGCAGACCAATGAATGTATCTGCCCCGTATTTTGGGATTTCGGAAGAATCAGATCTCTCCAACTATCCTAGAATTTAGATTACTGTCAGACTAGTGAGTCTGAAAAGAGGGAATAATTATGATTATGGAAACTGTAATGAAGGATGTCAGTTTTCAGATGGGGCCAGTAGGGAACGCTCATGAAGATAATAAAAAGACAAAACGGGGTCATTCTGATTGTTATTCACACTCGGCTCTCATTCTCATAGGTGCCGCTAGTGCCGAGAATTATGAACTACTTAGTTCGTCAAAGACTATCCAGAGTGCATCCCAAGCAGTGAGATATAACATTACACAAATAAAACAATGTTGTAAACGGAATCGGTAATAAGCCTGAGATATCCTGAGAAGTGCTATCAGAATTATCATTCCCAAAAGCACTCCTAATCCTTACACAAACTTCTATTGAGGTAGTTGTTCGTAAAAACATCGCTCAAAGGAAAATAATAAGAAAACAAAATGATTTCATAATGAAAAGCTATGTGAAAGGTAATTCTCGAATAAGTGCTTAGTGGGTCGTTATCGACCCACACTAAATTCTAAGCCCTACTGTACAGCAAATAGCGTAAATATTGACAGAAACATACAAGATACATATTGTCCTGAATCTTCTTGGCAGGAAATACTGATTGTTAATAAAATTCACGGATTGGACAGAGTTTTTACTCACTTTTTCTTCTCCAAGGCAGACGGTAATTGCGTCATATTTATTCGGCAAGTTCCCGCGCAATAATGACGTGGTCTGTTGGTTTCCCGTGTGTTCCACAAGTGCATTGTACCTTTGTGCATCTAAGAAAAGTAGACACGTAGTGTTGCCTAGACTAATTCGCGTGGAAAATAATAATTTTAATCAATGGGTCGAAAACGACCCACCTGGGCATAAATATGTTAATGAGTCACATGAACTGGTGGCAATTCACTGTTTAATCCACCGAGAGGCATTGTGTGCTAAAGCTGCATCTTTCAATCATGTATTGCAGATAGTAGTGAAATCAGTTAATGCAATTAAAGGGTCGTCACTCCGTCATCGCCGATTTCAGGCATATTTAGATGAAATTGGAGCCGAATTCACAGATGTGTCCTACTATTGTCAGGTGCTATGGTTAAGTAGAGCAGTGTTCCACCGATGTGCCTTCCCAAGGTGAAAGGTGTGACGCGAACTTTTATCTGTTATTGTAAGAAATTGATAAAATTAATTTAAATTAAATTGTTTTCATAAATATATTTTTGCATATAGGCCGTTCGGTATCTCGTAAAACCTGCATGCGCGTGAACCTACATACCCACCGAGTTAGTGACGTCCAGTGACATTGAAGACATTATGAAGGAGAAAATAAAAGGCAGTCAGAAGTTGTCACTTCCGATCGACGAGTCCACCGATATTGGCGGTCACGCACACGTTCTTTCCCACATTCGGTACATTGATTGGGATGTAATTGCAAGTAATTAATTTTTTTGCAAAGAATTGCCCGAGTGAGCTACTGGTGAAATATTTCTTACAACTAATGAATATGTGGTCCATAATGAATTAACATGGGATGATTGCGTTAGTTTTTGTACAGATGGAGCCGCTATGTAGAAAATTACTAAATTGTAAAACTATAAAAATTTGTAAAAATTGTAATTGTAATATTGTAAAATGTTGACATGTTCCACATCTTAAAGCTTCATTGCTCATGTAAGATCTATGGAATAAAATAAATGAATGAATGAATGAATGAGTGAAAAGATTCATGGTTAGTGTACGTGAACTAAAGCCTAACATACGGAGCAACCACTGTCTCATTCACCGCGAAGCCATTGTTGCTAAGTCTTTGCCATCTCCTCTGAAAATTGTGATGGACGAAGAAGTAAAAGTCGTGAACTTCATCAAATCGCGTCCCCTAAATACGAGGCTTTTTTCCGTTTTTTTTTTGTCAGGAAATGGATCAGAGCACATTACACTCCTGCTACATACAGAAGTGCGATGGTTTTCACGAGGTAAAGTGTTAGCGCGAATGTTTAAACTTAAAGAGGAGGTACCGTATTTGAATTTTTTACTATTGAGGGCATGAGTACGCGGATTTATTTGCAGATGATGAATGGGTATCTGAGTTGCCATATGTTTTCGATATTTTCGTACATTTGAATGAGCTTAACAGAAATGCAAGGTAGGAACGACAATATTCTGACTAGTATGGATGAGATTCAAGGATTTGTGAATAAACTGAACTTGTGTATACATATTATTTGAAATCGGTGGTTTGAGATGTTCCCAACTGTATGGTCCCTTGCTGACGGTAAGAAACTATAATCTTGCAGCAGAAGTTAAAGAATTGTTTTGGAGAGAGTGTTCAAGATTTCGACTGGGCTCGTGATCCATTCATTGTGGGTTCAAACAATCTTCCGAATAATATACTCGTACAAGAGGAACTGGCAGATTTAAAAGCAGATAGAACACTGACATTAAAACTTCTCGAAATGCCTTTGGAAACATTTTGGTTGTCAATAAGGAGTGAATACCCGGTTATCTCCGAGATGGCAGTTAATATGTTACTGCCAATTTCAACTACATGTATGTGTGAAGTGGGCTTCTTGACGTTAACTGAAATTAAAACCTCAAAGAGGGAGAGGCTCAATTCTATCGGTGAAGAAATTAGGTTTGCACTGTCCACAATTCCACCACGGATCAACTGTCTGTGTGCAGCTAAGCAGGCCCAAGTGCCACACTGAAAATATGAGTAGAGTTATTTACCTTAATGTTAGTAATAGAAATGTGTATTTTCTACAGTGAAGTTCATAAATTGTTAATAAATGCAAGAGTCGATTTCTGTTTTATAATAATGATAATAACAATAATAATAATAATAATAATAATAATAATAATAATAAACTTTATTACATTAAATAATTATATTAAGAGAGTCACATTATATGTTTTTGAGGGGATTAACATTTTGGTATGTTGTGTTGAGCCTAGGCCCGTCTAGAGTGTGCCGTGAGTAGAAAAAGGTTGCGGAACACTGAAGTAGAGGAGCAGGGCCTTAAGTGACGAAATAGATGCATTTTAGAAATCGGAAGGACTGGGAATACCAGAACTCACGAATGAAGAATGGATAAGCAATCTCGCTTTTCTTACAGATTCATCAACGCATTTAGATAATTTAAACACTGCATTACAGGGACCTAACCATACAATAATACATACTGTACAATATATCGGAGAAACTGCACTTAGTGTCCCGCAAGAAATTTTTCTAAGTCCAATGATGGGACATTGCGCATGCGCAAGACACAGACAAGTAAAGGAGCTACCACAACATAGATAAAGCTAGTGCGCTAACAGTAGCACCACAGTCTAATACTTACAGTCACGCAACGCATACGTATAAAATATGCCAACATTTGACATTTACAAGTGTGCACACTACATATGATAACACATCAGAAAACGGGTTTTGCGTAATTTATTTTATATTTTTATGCTATACAGTAAGTGTATATGTTCTTATTAATTTTACTTTAGAATCCTAGAAGAATTTCACACGCAGTTAATCTACAAGTTTCAGAAGCTGGGAATAAACGTAATTCTTTCTGCTCCTTACAACTGAATCTTGGCCCTGATCACGTATCATGCTTTGAAATAATATAATTGTTCATACGTGGACGGTTAATTCAATTCATTCCTAAATATATTTATGAATCATTGGAACTCTATATTTACTGTGAGAAGAGTCAAAATTAGTAGCTTCAAAATTGTAGGCAATATCTCGTAGGGTACATCGCGTGGTGAACTCCTCTCCCTATTTCCTGAGAAATTAACTATTTTCCATACCACAAATTGGGGTAAATTCGGCCGCTGAGGTAAACTTGAAAATAAAAAAGGGGAGGATTTAAACCTTAATATGACATTGATTTGTGAAGTTCATTATTTTTCCATTTCTTAAGAACCGGTATTTCCTTTATTATTTTGAGTCACAAATAGTGCTGATTTTATGGTGTATATTTTTATGGCAAGTTTACCGCATTTTACATTACATTTCCAGTTTTCACAAATAAGCTTAATTTTAACTTATCCTACATATATATAATAGCCTACGTAATTTACATGCCCTTACTGTTAATATGACGTAGGTGAGAACAAATAAATGAACACACAATTTTGTTGAAAAAATTGTAACTTCAATATTAACTCCGAAAATGTAGGCCTAATTTTATTTTCAGAGCAGAAGTGGTGTAAGTCAAAAATGGGTAATGAGGGTTGAAGTAAACATTCTGTAAAATACAGCACAAAGTAGCAGTTAATATTGAATTTATTTAAACTATTAGTAGTCAGTGAATAGCACGAAGTATATATTAATTGCTACTTTGCGCTGTATTTTACAGAATTTTTACTTTAACTCTCATTACCTAATTTCGACTTACACCACTTCTGCTCTGAACGGCTCAAATAATCACTGGGAATGTAAAATCAACACTAGAGTCGGGCAAACAGCCTCTTACTCCCGCTCGTTCTCGTAGGCGAGACTAGCTGGCCGATAATGCCAGTTCCGAGAATCGTATTCTCGAGATTGGCACTCTCGGGAACGAGGAATACCGGGTCCCGGCCTGTTATCGCACGGCCGACTTATCGTTATGAAATGCGTACACTGACTGCCGGCTTAATTGCCGCTCATCACTGCAATTCGTGACTCTTTCTGAAATATTAATATTCATAAAGTACTTTAAGAAGGCACAGCAGTGTGGTATGCAATAAATAATACAGCACATTATGATTGTCGACATTCTTACAGAAGTCACACTATTTTAATGAACTATTTATTGCCTTTCCGGAGAAGCAAAATAATGCAGCACTCTCAGCCGTTACCTAATCCTAAGCTAGTCTAAAACAATAACAAGTTATGGTTGGAGCTATGATATATTTTCTCGCTATCAGCATTTTGTTGACATTCCATATTTAATCATTCGATAGTGTTTTGTATACGCTATAGTAATGGATATCACACGACTGTATTATTATTATATTGCGCGTTCACATCTGGATGTTTCGTTGTAATGCAAGGGCATCTTCATCAGCATGGGTAATTATTGCGCTGTGTAAGGACGAAATAAAATAATGCTTATTTATATTATTATAAAGGACCAAAGGCTCTGACAAAAGATATTTTTGTTTTCCAACTGATAAAATGCTGAATGCGAAATGGAAACACTTTTGCAAGGGAAAGGACAGAATTACGAAATAGAGTAGATCCTTTCACAAATTGATCATAATTACTTACAAATGCGTTTTAAGGAACCCGGAGGTTCATTGCCGCTCTCACATAAGCCCGCCATCGGTCTCTATCCTGAGCAAGATTAATTCAGTCTCTACCATCAAATCCATTTTTATATTAGCTTCCCATCTACGTCTCTGCCTCTCCAAACGTCCTTTCCCTCCGGCCATCCAACTAACACTCTATATCCATTTCTGGATTCGCCCATACATGCTAGATGTTCTGCCCATTTCAAACCTCTGAATTTAATATTCCTAATTATGTCAGGTGAAGAGTGCAATGCGTGCAGTTCTACGTTGTGCAACTTCCTCCATTCTCCATCCCTCTTAGCCCCAAATATCTTCCTAAGAATCTTATTCTCGAACACCCTTAACCTCTGTTCCTCAAAGTGAGAGTCCAAATTTCACAACCATACAGAACAATCGGTAATATAACTGTTTTATAAATTCTAACTTTCAAGTTTTTTGAGAGCAGGCTGGATGACAAAAGCTTCTCAACCGAATAATAACAGGCATTTCCCCCCCCCCATATTTATTCTGCGTTTCTTCCTGAGTGTCATTTATATTTGCTTTATCATAACAACAGAGAATAAAAGACTGTTATTATTATTATTATTATTATTATTATTATCATTATTATTATTATTATTATTATTATTATTATCATTATTATTATTATCATTATTATTATTATTATTATTATTATTATTATTATTATTATTATTATTATTAAATTACCTAGTTACTTTACAACGCTTTATAGCTATCTAGCGTCTGAATGAGATGATAATGCCAGCGAAATGAGTCCAGGGTCCAGCGCCGAAAGTTACCCAGCATTTGCTCTCAATGGGTTGAGGCGAGAAACCTCAGCCAGGTAAAGGCTGGTTCACAATAAACCGGGAACGGAAACGACAACGAGAAATAATGTTAAAATAAATATATTTAAATGTGAACATTCACAATTAACGAGAAGATTGCCGGAGCCCGGAAACGGGAACGTGAAAGTTAATTGTGAATGCTCACATTTAAATGTATTTATTTTAACAATATTTCCGTTATCGTTGTCGTTTCCGTTCTCGGTTTATTGTGAACCAGTCTTAACTTGTCCCAACCAAGATTCGAACCGGAAGCCGATCGTTTCACAGTCAGGTGTGCTAACCGTTACTCTACAGCGATTATTATTATTATTATTATTATCATTATTATTATTAGTACTGTTATCATCATCATCATCATCATTATCGTAATCATTAGGATGATTAAGATTATGATTATCAGGATTATTATGATGGTTATTACTTATCACTGTCTTGTAAGTTATCATTAGGTACCGGTACAAGTATTAGAAATCTGATTAATTCTTAATTTGTTATTCTCGTTCCTATAACATAAATAGGATAATTATTATAAACCATATAGGCCTATATAATTTTATATTGTAACATGGCTAGAATACAATAATGATTGTTCTGTAACAATAATTTATAACGTGCACACCAATAGAAAGTGTAGTTTTCTATAATATAGACTGGTTCACAATAAACCGGGAACGGAAACGAGAACGGAAATAATGTTAAAATAAATGTATAGTATTTAAATGTGAGCATTCAGAATAGTTAATTGTGAATGCTTATCTTTAAATACATTTATTTTAACAATATTTCCGTTCTAGTTCTCGTTGCCGTTTCCGTTCTCGGTTTATTGTGAACCAGCTTTTAATATTTTCATGTTTCATATCATTGTGTTACAAACTATTTTTTTATTTAGTTGTTATAAAAGATAGCTTAATTACTGTAAAGTGTAAACCATCTTGGACTATACGAGTATAGCCTCATTTTCAACTACCTGTATTAAAATACCATTTAATACCATCCGTACAATAACGAGTTTTCAAGCGTTGAAGGGTTCCGTACAAATTTTACGGAACAAACGTTTGAGTCATGAGTCCCGCGCTAACAGGTTAACTCACCGTTATTCGAGAACCAGTAAAAATTTTGAGTTGCCATCACTTTTAAAAGTAATTTCCATCCTTTCTCAACATTTCTCTCGCTTTGACCCCCCCTCTAACGTGAAAAACAAAAAAGTTTGCCGCTTACCAGCGGTGAAGTCTGAACAGATCAATCTCCATCGAAGTTAATATATATATTTTTTTTTTCACTTTCCAAAAAAGATTTTCAGTTGATTTGTTTTTCTATGCTTTTCTTAGACATTGAGCTATCAATCCAAAAAATTACAGCGCGATTGATTAAGTATTACAGGAGCTACGACATGATATATATTTAAAGAACCGGGAAGTGTATAAGCCAATGCTTCCTATAGAAGCATGGCCCGAGCGATACTGCTTTCTTACCATTACTACAGTCCCGCATAGACGTCCGAGACTGTCGGGAATGACCTAGTATCGGTAATCTCGGGACCAAGAGAATCTCGTGTTCTCTATCAATGAGTCATTTGGCTACGTTAGGTACTCGCGCACTGGGCGAGACTGCGGTGATTACGCAACCGAGAACGGGCGATAATATGAGGCAGTCTGCCTGACTCTAATCAACACCAATAACAGTTAACAGTCATGCAAATTATTACAGAAAAGATTGCTTTTTATATTAAATTTAAAAAGGCTCTTTTATTTCTTGAGAACTTAATACGTCTGCCACATGAATCTACACCAACACATCAGAAATTTTATCGACACAGTCCGGATTTATTCAAGAAGTGAATATTTCGCAAAAGGAATACAATACTCCATGAATTCTTGAAATTTAACACCATGATCCCTACTTGAATGCAATATAACATTCAACTTCTGAAAAATATAAAGAAATAAACACGAATACAAAAATTATGGAATTACTTGCATTAAAAACTCTAGAGACATTATCCAAAATCGGAATGGTTACACATTTACACATATGATCTCTGCAAAAAAATAATATACTGTAAGAGGTATCTACTTTGACATACAAATAGGTAACTGATAACTAATAAATGTTTTATAGAACACAATACATAGGCTACCTACAACGTGGATTATTGGTTATGACTGATTTATGATTTTCTCTTGGTCTTTAGGGAATCTGAAGAACGACAAATTCGGAGATTTAAACTTGTTGTTACTGCAATTTTCGTCATTGCATACATTGCCTTTGTTCCGACGCATGATTAAAACGTTATTATAACATCTCTCATCCCTTTAAAGCACGTGCTGGCTGAAGGAGACTATTACCAGTGCCTTGCCTGCCGCTTGGGCGCTAGTGTCGCGAGTGTTGGCAAAAAAAGTGTTGAAGTTGCGCGACTGTATTAGACTGTGGTGCTACCACACTCTAATACTTACAGTCGCGCAACTTCAACACTTTTTTTGCCAACACTCGCGACACTAGCGCCCAAGCGGCAGGCAAAACACTAGTCATAGGGTTGATACAGCCAGCATGTGCTTTAAAGGGATGCGAGATGTTATAATAATGTTTTAATCATGTGTCGGAATAAAGACAATGTGTGCAATGACGAAAATTGCAGTAACAACAAGTTCAAATCTCCGAATTTGTCGTTCTTCAGATTCCCTAAAGACCAAGAGAAAACCATAACTCAGCCATAACCAATAATCCACATTGTACGTAGCCTAAGTATTATGTTCTATAAAACATTATTTTATTACTTATCAGTTACCTATTTGTATGTCAGGAAGGACAGTTTAAATAAAAACAAAGTAAATACCTGTTACAGTATATTATTTTTTGCAGAGATCATATGTGTAAATGTGTAACCATTCCGATTTTGGATAGTATTTCTACAGTTTTTAATGCAAGTAATTCCATATTTTTTGTATTCGTGCTTTTTTCTTTATATTTTTAAAAGTTGAATTTAATAGCATTCAAGTAGATATCATGGTGTTAATTTTGCAATAATTCATGGAGTATGGTAATCCTTTTGCAAAATATTCACTTCTTGAATAAATCCAGGGTGTGTCGATAAATTTCTGATGTGTTGGTGTAGATTCATGTGACAGACGTATTAAGTTCTAAAGAAATAAAAGAGCCTTTTTAAATTTAATATAAAAAGCAATCTTTTCTGTAATAATTTGCATGACTGTTATTAGTGTTGATTTTACATTCCCAGTGATTATTTGAACCATTCAGTGCAGAAGTGGTGTAAGTCAAAATCAGGTAATGAGGTTTAAAGTAAAAATTCTGTAAAATACAGCGCAAAGTAGCAATTAATATATCCTTCGTGCTATTCACTGACTATTAATTGTTTAAATACATTCAATATTAACTGCTATTTTGCGCTGTATTTTACAGAATGTTTACTTTAACCCCTCATTACCCATTTTTGACTTACACCACTTCTGCTCTGAAAATAAAATTAGGCTTACATTTTCTGAGTTAATTGAAGTTACAATTTTTTCAACAAAATTGTATGTTCATTTATTTGTTCTCACCTACGTCATATTAACAGTAAGTGCATGTAAATTACGTATTATATAGCTAGAATATGTTAAAATTAGGCATTATGTGTGAAAACTGGAAATGTAATGTAAAATGCGGTAAACTTGCCATAAAAATTTATACCATAACATCAGCACTATTTGTGACTCAAAATAATAAAGGAAATACCTGTTGTTAAGAAATGGAAAAATAATGAACTTCGTATTAATGTTTAAATCCTACCTTTTTCTTTATTTTCAAGTTTACCTGAGCGGCCGAGTTTACCCCAATTTGCGGTATGCAAAATCGTTAATTTCTCAGGAAATAGGGAGAGGAGTTCACCACGCGATGTACCCTACGAGATATGGCCTACAATTTTGAAGCTACTAATTTTGACTCTTCTCACAGTAAATATAGAGTTCCAATGATTCATAAATATATTTAGGAATGAATTGAATTAACCGTCCACGTATGAACAATTATATTATTTCAAAGCATGATACGTGATCAGGACCAAGATTCAGTTGTAAGGAGCAGAAAGAATTACGTTTATTCCCAGCTTCTGAAACTTGCAGATTAACTGCGAGTGAAATTCTTCCAGGATTCTAAAGTAGAATTAACAAGAACCATATACACTTATTGTACAGCATAAAAATATAAAATAAATTACGCAAAACCCTTTTTCTGATGTGTTATCATATGTCGTGTGCACACTTTTAACTTGCCTGCCGCTACATGGCTACTGTCGCGCCAGATGTCAAATGTTGGCATATTTTATACGTATGAGTTGCGTGACTGTATCTATTAAGCCCGGTTCAGACGGTGCGTGTTTCTGTGATGGATTCCAAGGTGGCTGCGCGGATGGGTCGCCTGCGTGGTCACTCACCGTTAATAATGCGTTCTGGTGGCTCCGTTGATGGCTCATAGACTTACTAAATAACCGCTAGACCGCTCACTGGCGCTAGTGTTATGCTCCCAAATTGAACAGCCGACGGGCGGCCATTTGCTTGGTTGAGATGAATAAGTACAGGTTTAGTTCGTGTGCTATTTTTAATTGCAGCAATGCACACAGATGTAAAGATTAAGAAGGAAGGATTGTTACATTTCACTGATTAGTTACTCTTTAATTTCTACAATATTTTTCGCCCGTATTATGTTACAGAAGACAAACTATTGTACTTATACGGCTGTTTGTGCTTCAGATTTCCTCTGAGTAAAGATTCCCTTAACCGAAAATGGATAGGTGCAATCCGCAGAGACAATTTCTACCCTACATTGAATCATTCAGTGTTTCAACTCATTTCGAAGATAGTTGTTACCACAGTCTAATATATACAGCCGCGCAACTCCAACACTTTTTTCGCCAACATTCACGACACTAGCGCTCAAGCGGCAGGCAAGGCAATGGTCATAGTGTTGATACAGCCAGCACGTGCTTTAAAGGTATGCGAGATGTTATAATAACGTTTTAATCATGCGTCGGAATAAAGGCAATGTGTGCAATGACGAAAATTGCAGTAACAACAAGTTTAAACCTCCGAATTTGTCATTCTTCAGATTCCCTAAAAACCAAGAGAAAATCATAATTCAGTCATAACCTATAATCCACGCTGTAGGTAGCCTACGTTTTGTGTTCTATAAAACATTTATTAGTTATCAGTTACCTATTTGTATGTCAGGAAGGACAGTTTAAATAAAAACAAAGTAAATACCCGTTACAGTATATTATTATTTTGCAGAGATCATGTGTAAATGTGTAACCATTCCGATTTTGGATAATGTATCTACAGTTTTTAATGCAAGCCATTCCATAATTTTTGTATTCGTGTTTTTTCTTTATATTTTTCAAAAGTTGAATGTTATATTGCATTCAAGTAGGGAATATGGTGTTAATTTTTTCAAGAATTCATGGCGTATTATAATCCTTTTGCAAAATATTCACTTCTTGAATAAATCCAGACTGTGTCGATAAATTTCTGTAAATTCATGTGGCAGACGTATTAAGTTCTCAAGAAATAAAAGAGCCTTTTTAAATTTAACATAAAAAGCAATCTTTTCTGTAATAATTTGCATGACTGTTATTGGCGTTGATTTCACACTACCTGTGATTATTTGAGCAGTTCAGAGCAGAAGTGGTGTAAGTCAAAATTAGGTAATGAGGTTTAAAGTAAAATTTCTGTAAAATACAGCGCAAAGTAGCAATTAATATATCCTTCGTGCTATTCACTGGCTACTAATAGTTTAAATGAATTCAGTATTAACTGCTACTTTGCGCTGTATTTTACAGAATGTTTACTTTAACCCTCATTACCCATTTTTGACTTACACCACTTCTGATCTGAAAATAAAATTAGGCCTACATTTTCAGAGTTAATTGAAGTTACAATTTTTTTCAACAAAGTTGTGTATTCATTTGTTCTTACCTACGTCATAATAACAGTAAGTGCATGTAAATTACGTATTATATAGGTAGGATAAGTTAAAATTAAGCATATGTGTGAAAACTGGAAATGTGATGTAAAATGTCGTAAACTGTCCATAAAAATTTAAACCATAATACCAACACTATTAGCGACTCAAAATAATAATTAAAAAAATTGAAAAATAATGAACTTCATAAATCGATGTCTGTCAAGTTAAGGTTTAAATCTTCCCCTTTTTTATTTTTAAGTTTACCTCAGCGGCCGAGTTTACCCCAATTTGCGGTATGGAAAATAGTTAATTTCTTAGGAAATAGGGAGAGGAGTTCACCACGCGATGTACCCTACGAGATATGCCCTACAATTTTGACTCTTCTCACAGGAAAATATAGAGTTCCAATGGTTTATAAACATATTTAGGAATGAATTGAATTAACCGTCTACGTGCAAACAATTATATTATTTCAAACCATGATACGTGATCAGGGCCATGATTCAGTTGTAAGGAGCAGAAAAAATTACGTTTATTCCCAGCTTCTGAAACTTGCAGATTAACTGCGTGTGAAATTCCTTCAGGATTCTAAAGTAGAATTAGTAAGAATCATATACACTTTTTGTATAGCATAAAAATATAAAATAAATTACGCAAAACCCGTTTTCTGATGTGTTATCATATGTAGTGTGCACACTTTTAACTTGCCTGCCGCTAGAAGGCTACTGTCGCGCCAGCTGTCAAATGTTGGCATATTTTATACGTATGAGTTGCGTGACTGTATCTATTAGACTGTGGTTGTTACTCTCAAACTACGTTATTACCGTATACATTGTTATTGTCCTTCATCCAGTCCATATCCTTCCCATTCTTCAAACAGCCGTTGATTCAGTGCATACATGAATAATAAAATTATTCGCCGAAAAGGAAGATACAGAATTAATAATAATAATAATAATAATAATAATAATAATAATAATAATAATAATAATAATAATCCGTGGCGCTACAGTCCGTGAAGGCCCCAGACCGACCAGCCGTCTGCTGGCCTTACGCCCACATGCCGAAGCAGAGGTGGACGATTATCCGACCAGAATAGAGGTATCGTGTGGTTAGCACGATGATCCCCCCAGCCTTTACAGCTGGCTTTCGCAACCTGATTTTGCTACCTATCGTAACTCCCCAAGTGCATCACGATTCTGGATGGGCACCGGTCCCATACACTGGCCGAAATTTCATGACAAAATTTCTTCCCCATGAGGACTCGAACCAGCGCGCATTCCGTAATGCGAGTCCTAGGCAGTATGCCTTAGACCGCCACGCCACGGCGCGGGACGGTAGAAATAGATCCTGTTTAAAAATATATATAAACAAATTTCAGAGCCTAGAAGCTGAAACATGTTCATTAATACTGCATGTACTATCCACTCATTAAGTAATGGCATAACACATTTCAAATTCATCTCCCAGAACAAGTATTAGGCCACATAGCCTGTTAGAGGAAGGAATTTTCACACCATCGTTCCTTTGGACAATCCAACAGAAACTGTATAAACTACAAAATGTTAATTTTTTAATATCCCAGATTGAAAGTAACTCTTGTCTTGTTACGGATTAATGAAACATTTTTTTATACTATTGCTACTGCTGCTGCTGCTGCTCCTGCTACTTGATACTACTACTACTACTACTACTACTACTACTACTACTACTACTACTACTACTAATAATAATAATAATAATAATAATAATAATAATAATAATAATGCTTTTTGATTTTATACAACTGTTTAACCTAGAGATTAAATTAAAAAGTAGACATTATTAACCTTGGTTATGAATATTCACATTCGGAGTTCCTATGAAAATGATGCAAGTCTGACAGCCTGGTTGAATCCCGATAAAGCGGATCGAGATTGATAAAAATCCCGATTTGAGGGATAATAGCCTAGAACGCAATTTAAACAAGTTAGTCTGCATTTCCTATTATCCGATATTTTTATTTATATATTGACTCAGATGGTTACATTGTAAACATAGAGGTAACCCGCGGAAATTTAGTAAGTCTGTGAGGTAACCCGGCTGATTGAGGTAAGGTAACTCTACTCGCAAGATAATAGTTCCCCTAGTTCTACCACATTGTTGATTAATCCGTTTCGGTACCTAGTTGCTATTCTCGCAAATAATCAACATTGTGTATTTTAGGTGCGTTGAGTGCCAAAAAAAAGCGTTTTGATATTGTATTTTACACTGATAACAGACACATACAATTGCTGGTTTTGTAGTGCAGTGAATTATGTTTGAACATGGACTCATCGTCGATGTACTGTTGCAGTACCGGTTCCGAAAAAGAAAAGTTGCAAAGTTAATTTAGTAGCGAACGGTTAAAACATATTCATGGTTAATAAAGGAAAAAAAAACGATTAGCCTGTAGTATTCACTGTAGCCTACTGTGTGTCTTTCGTATTTTAGTGTTTCTCAGGGAGGCGAATATTACATTAAAGGTACGCGAATACTACTTTGCAGAAAACAACTATAAATCTCTTTGATAAAGTGATGATAAATATAATGTCTTAAGTTAGCTTCTGATATCCCGATTTCCCTCGCAGAAAACCTAGCAACTCTGCTGACAGGAGACACACGTTATTAAAGATATATCGCAAAGGAAGTATTGTTCCTTTAAACAAAAACATTTAGCTTTCGGATACGCAATACAACACGTATTCAAATAGCGGTTTCGAAATCCCGCGCGTTTTCTAACAAACAAATGGCGGCTTTCTGCTGCTTCAATTTGGGAACATATTTCTCAGTTCTCCGCTACAGCGTGGTAGGGGCTCGGGATGGCTAGCTTGCTGGATTTCGAGGGTAGGTTCCTTGCTATTTTTCCTGCGTTCTCAACGAGTTAGATACTATAGAGAGGACAAAGACCTCAGAAAGTTGAAGACAATTGAACATGGGTCCGCCATGTTTCGGTTAGTCAAAACAAAGGGGCGTGGCTCGGATGTTATAGGAAATGACTGTGATGAAGTTAGTATTATTGTGAATTGGGTTACATATTAAGACTATGTTAATAAGTAAAAAGTAAAATACACACAAAACTTTACATTTTATAACAGCTGTAGGCCTATGTTTTATTAGTTTCACTAAATATAGCCCAGATATTAAATGACAAGCTATACTCGATGCAACCAAAGCAAAGCACCTAAAGACGGATGAATTTAATCGGCAGAAGAAAAATAAATAATTTTTTGACTTCGTCACAAATTTAATTACCTGACAGCTTATCTAACCTAATATGAAATTATGTAATTCAGTGTTCACCAGGTGATTTCAAGAGAGATGACGTATGTAACTAATAGGAGTAAAATATAGGAAAGGTAGTGGCGAAAATTAAAAAAAAAATATCCAGTAATTAAGTTATTGAGAAAAACTAATTTGAAATTGGAATTAACACAGAACTTTTGAAAACTGCAATTATTAAAACTACAAATAACCTCTTAGCATGCAACATAATAATTAAAGAATGACACTAATAGAAAGTTACTCATGATCATAACTCACCACATTTATTGAAACGATAAGATACTTACGATTAACATTGTTATAAGAAACAACAGGAGCCACAGCTAGGTACACTTCTTTTCGCGTGATGGAGACATCATGTAGTCTAATATAATTTGAAAGAAATATTGTCGCGTGATGGAGACATCGTGTAGTCTAATATAATTTGAAACAAACATTGATCTCACACGTGTCTCGCAACTAGGCAGAGGCTTTTGCAGAATAAAACTGTTCTTACATTATTTTGAACAATAATGACAAATTGTGTGTGATGCAAGTGCTAACTTTCCTCTTTGTTAACAAAAAGAGCCCTACGCAATAATAAAAAGAAAATTGGAGTAGGCCCTATAAACACAATAAATACTAAACTCTTGATGGTACAAACTTATTAATACAGATATTTCGCTTATGCTCAGTTCGTCTTATCTTATAATTCTCTGCGGTAATGGTACCTGTATTGAAAGGGTTTAATTATCCTGCAACGAATATTATGATTTACGGTACATTTCATTTAAATCCGAGGGAATGAGACATTTTTGGAAATTTTAAAGTCTTAATTATTACTTTTTCATTTATATATCAGCTTTTTACAAAACCTATAGTGAAATGTTTAAATTAAATATTGATGTATCTGTAAAATATAATACATACACCAACTCGTTGCAGTGTACCTTTGCACTCCTTGCGGAGGCTGGCGGTTCTATAGACCGCCATGTTTTTTAGGGAACGATCCATAGTACTGTTGGCCTCCGCAGGGAGCGCTTATCAGAGGTCTTTAGCCACTCTATAGTATCTAACTCGTTGTGCGTTCTTCTGTGCTGGTTCATTGTTACCAAAATAGTTGTTCTCCAACTAAATAGTTTTTTTTATGTATTTCTTAGTTTCTAAGGATAGAATAATCAAATATAGAACTTTCGTTGTTTTAAACTTCTTTTTTAATTGCTTTGTTGCAACATTTACTATTTTTAATTAGGATTTTAGTTGTTTCCCACTTATGGTTAGTTTCTTATTTATCATGAGTGTTATCTAGACTGTTCTGGGACCTTGGTAGCGAGAAAACAACAGTGTGGATCAATCTCGGGAAGGTTGCAGAAGCTACTATTTTAAGGGGAGAGAATGGTATTTTTGATGAAAAATTACTAAATTAAATAAAAAAAAATATGTATTCTTGAAAATACCCTGTGATATGTGTAGATCGCCATTTTTAAACTTCCTGCATTATGGATTTTTAAATCACTCGCCCACTTTTATTGTTGTTTCCGGTAAATTAAATTGTCAAAAAATTGTTTTTTTTTCTTTAAAATACCCTTTCATATGTGTGGAATACATTGCATAACATCTTGTGGGTATTTGTGCCCTTATCGGATGTTGAGACGTCATTTTTAAACTTCCTGCGCTATGGATTTTTAAATCACACGCCCGCTTTTATTGGTTTCCAGTAACTTCGTTTTTTTTTTGCTACATTGCCAGACAAAATGAATATCATTTCTGAACTATTAAAGATACATGCATGATATTTAGAACACACATTCTTTAGACTATTAGGAAACTTTTCTCTGTAACAGAATTTTGTTAATTGATTTCATTTAAAAAATACGTGCGTTTGTTTGCAAGAAAGGAAATCTGAAAATTGTTATTCAATTTTAATTGTTTATTTTACCAATCAAAATATCAAAATTCTGTTACAGACAGTTTGTAGAACATACTTTTGCAAAGACATCGCAAAAACTATTTGAATCTATCTTTAAAAACGGTTTAAATATATCGGTTTTAGTACAATCCGCCATTGGGCATATATATATTTTTTTTTTCAAATTTGGGCCCCCAAATAATTGTTTATTTTCAAAATATTTTTATTTGGTTGAGTTGCCACAGCTATGAGCTCTCTACATACAAAAAATGAATAATTTACACCAAATAGGAAAAAAAGTTTTGAAAAATACCATCCTCTCCCCTTAAGAGAGCAAGTCGAAAATTTTGATTATGAATTTCTACTGTTGTACCAAAGATCAAGTCAGAACTTTAATTGAGGCGTACAGAGAAGAAACATGTTTATATGCTATACAAACGCATTGTTAAGACATCTTGGCCCGTATTTCTACGCCGTAACCATTTTCGGCTCCACATTCTACTCTTTTTAATTTGATCCGTCTCCTCAGCGTTCAAAGCTAGCAAAACAGCAAAGGCTGCTAAACGTCTTCTTCGTACAGCTTCACATACAGCTTCCATATTTGATGTTTACAAATCGTACCGCGCCAGCATCTCCAACTTCCAAACTGGGATCCAGCCAAAGAGTTTGTAATACTTCAAACTCTTTGGATCCAGCATGCAAGGCAGCTCGCTCCGTGTGAACGAAAACCATCACCGCAGCCACCACGGAACCCAGCACCGTAGCCACCACGGCACCCAGCCTGCTAGCCACCTTGGAATCCATCACAGAAACACGCACCGTCTGAACCAACGAGCACAGAATGCATAGAGTAGATATAAACAGCTTTGAGGTGAAGCCGCTTTTGTGGACAGTCGCCATTATGATGCTACCAAAACATTGGGCTCCCGGTTAGCACATGGGCAGTTGATTGTGATGTTGCATCGTTGTTTTAATTAATAAATTAACTAATTTCAATATGCCTACATGTTCTGCTTATGGCTGTACAAACAGGTTTTCAAAAAAAATTCCTGGAATAACTTTTCACGGGTAAATATGCATGTGTGAAATGTACTTATTACCGGTAGGCTAGGTACGGTAATGAATGATTTAGCCTAAGTTAGTCGGTTAGATTCGTATTGTTCACGTATTTGTTTGATTAAGAGAAAGGATTAGTGTATTGATATTATTGTAATTAATTTTTATAATCACTAAATCAGACACGCTTTGTAAACTTAGCATTTACGAGCGAAGCTAACCTAACAACGCAAGTTGGAAGTTTGTGTCGCGTGCTATAGAAAATGGGTGTAACGAGGTTTCTCTTCAACCGAATGCACGTATTCGTTTGATGAAAAAGAAAGAGTGTATTAATATTATTGTAATTAATTTTTATAATCACGAAATCAGACATGCTTTGCAGACTTAGCATTTACGAGCGAAGCTAACCTAACAACCCATGTTGGAAGTTTGTGTCGAGTGCTATAGAAAACGGGTGTACCGAAGTTTCTCTTAAACCGAATGCACGTATTCGTTTGATGAAGAAAAAGAAATAGTGTATTAATATTATTGTAATTAATTTTTATAATCACGAAATCAGACTTATGCTTTACACACTTAGTAGCTTCATTAACTCGGTCGTGAACTGACTTGACCCACTTGGTAATAAAACTTCACTTTTGTTCGCCGTTATAATCTAATTATATACTATAAACGAAGAGCCTATCAAATATTATATGGTTAAGAGCATTCCATTTTTTCTCCAAACAAAATCGGGACATCTATACGAAATACTGGCAAAAGGAAGAGAATGATAATTTGCGTTAAGAAGCAAGTTTCATTATTAAATCGAAGCAAATGGATCAACCTATAAAAGTAATTATTATAGGGTAGCATTTTTATTGGACTAGTAGCAAAATAAGGTCAAACTGTTATTTTCCTTTTTTATCATTATTGTTTGTTTAACCTTCCAGATTATCTATTAAGTACCATACTGCAATTTGAAGAGCTGCCAATTTAAATAACCTGTATATATGTGATTTATCGATGACAGTTTCGTAATTTTTGCTAAAAATACGTGCATAGCGATTCTGTATTACGAAACAAACAAGAAAGTGTGAGTCCTCCAGGAAATTAGGGACATATGAAATTCTTATTATCATAAGATCTTCTATAACGTAATAGCTATTTTGCAATGTTTTGGTAGCAACAAGATGGCGTCAGGTCCATCAAACCGGCTTCACTACGTCCAATGGTATTAAGATGCTAGTGTCTACTCTATTGTATTCTGTGCTCGTTGGTCTGAACCAGGCTTTAGACTGTGGTAGCGCATTGAGCTCTATTCTAAAATGGAGGAAACACCGTATGTTAAAATATCGTGCCACTAGGTTCGCGCGTCGCCATGTTGGTGAGGGAATCTCTATCTCTTTCTAACACACTTGCTACAATGGTGTTACCGCCCAAATTCGTGTATGCATATTGAAATTATTTATATTGTGGGTTATCATGATCTATTTCTTTCAATTTAATATGAGCTATGAATTGTCTAAGCTTGTACGTAAACATCATAAATGATATTAAGTATATAATATAAGCATATCTCACACCAGAAAAGTATGATGCTGATCTTCATTCTGATTCACCTAACAGAGAGTGGACTCATTGGCTGAAGACTTTTGATAATTTATTTGCATTGTTATTTATTCTTTCAGATTCAGATAAGTTAAATCTTCTCATTAATTACAGTATATATCTCATTCTGTTTATGGTTTTATAAGTGAAACTGATACATATGGAAATGCTTTTACTCTCAATGCTCTATATAATAATGAAATATACAGAGTGTTTAAAAAATACGGGGCATAATTTCAGGTATGTATTTCCCACATGTAGACAATCAAAATACTTCATTACAACATGTGTCCGGAAATGCTTCATTTCCGAGTTATGGCCTTCATAACATTGAAATTCACCGGAACGTTTCTCTTTCCGCAGGTCGTTGTCATTACAGAAGATGTTCAAAATGTCCACCTCCTGGTTGAATACAGACCTCACATCGATGTCTCATTGACCTGCGAACACGATCCCAAACTCCAGGAGTATTGCGTATGTCCTCAGAACATGCCACAATTCGATTCCAAAGGGATTCCAAATCAGGCACCGGAGACGAATAAACCAATGATTTTAAATGGCCCCACAAGTAGAAATCGAGAGGGTTCAGATCAGGTGAGCGTGGAGGCCAAGCAATTGGGCCACCTCTACCTATCCATCAATCAGGAAACCTTCGATCCAAGTACCGGCGAGCTGCACGACTGAAGTGTGCAGGAGCGCCATCATGCAAGAAGTGAATGTGTTGACAATTGATCAGTGGAGTATCTTCTAAAATATGAGGTATGGTGTTTTCCACGAAGTTTGTGTACGCCTGCCCCGTAAGTCTGTTTACAAGTACATGGGGTCCAACTAATCGATCACCAATGATACCGGCCCACATGTTAGGAAGAACCGCACCTGATCATGAGATGGAACAGCTGCACGTGGGTTTTCATACGCCCATACATACTGATTGTGGAAATTTGTTATGCCATCTCGTGTGAACTGTGTTTCATCTGCAAATAATACTAAGGCAGGAAAGTTCGGATTTATACCACACTGCTGCAAGATCCACTGACAGAACCTAACTCGTGCAGGGTAATCTGCTGGTGACAGAGCCTGTACACGTTGCAAATGATAAGGATACAATTGATACTCTTTCAACAGTCTGCAGACAGTCGTATGAGAAACATTGACTTGCAACGCTACCCTTCGTGTGCTGATAGAAGGAGTCATGTTCACAGCCTCCAGAATCTCCTCCTGTACTTCTGGAGTTGTAGATCTTGGTCGTCCCCTTCCCAAACCAGGAGAGTTAAATTTTCCATACTCGCACAGATGGTAATGGAGACGTACAAATGTCTTCCGATCTAGACATTGTCGCTGTGGGTACCTCTCCTGGTACAAACGACGAGCCAGCGCATCATTGCCGTCTGCCTTACCGTACATGAAGTGTATCTCTGCCAGCTCTTGATTTGAATACATGTCGCACAGTCTAACGCCTACACAACACTGAATGTAACTTTCGGCTCGGAATGAGCTGTCAGAGTGCCCTCTTAATGTCTCCTTTGACGGCAACGACCTGCGGAAAGAAAAATGTTCCGGTGAATTTCAATGTTGTGAAGGCCATAACTCGGAAATAAAGCATTTCCGGACACATCTTGTAATGAACTATTTTGATTGTCTACATGTGGGAAATACAAACCTGAAATTATGCCCCGTATTTTTTAAACACCCTGTATACCACACACTTACTTGCAACCAGAAGACAGCAACGTGGAGAATCTATAGAACAGAGTATTCAGATACTCCTAACTCTAAGTAAAAATTATAATTTCAAAGCTATAAATCATCATCCCTCCAAGTATTAGGCCATGTGGCCCGTTACAGTCTGAAAGAAAAATTATCTCTCCAGCATTTCTGGGGACGTCCCAGTAATCTCTTTTCTTGAGATAACTAAGCATATCTCTTGGGATTCTGTGTGATGACATCCGTTGTCGCAAGGGGTAGTCTCTTTTACCCAAATTTCAACTTCACCTTCACTTGGTGCAACCTGTTTTACACTAACGAGGCTCTGGAGACCAAGTATTGGCAGTATAACCATAACATTTTAATGTAAAGGAAATACATTAGTGAGAACCCCACAATTCTGCCCCTGTGGGCCAGCAACCCAGTGGGTGTATTCATTATTACCTCTCAAGTGTCAAAGCTATAAACCAAACTCAAAATAGAGATGATTATATTCGTGACTCCTTTGTTGCTGGACTCCCTTCTTCTCAAACACGTCAGAGGCTTTTAGGAAATAATACTCTCATATTACAGCAAACTCGACATATAGAGTCTACCG
This sequence comes from Periplaneta americana, assembly GCF_040183065.1. Taxonomy (NCBI): domain Eukaryota; kingdom Metazoa; phylum Arthropoda; class Insecta; order Blattodea; family Blattidae; genus Periplaneta; species Periplaneta americana. Next base: position 112,560,115 of record NC_091126.1, on the reverse strand, counting down.
AAACACTGTCAAATTCCTATCCCAATGTACTATTCTCTGCTTCTGCAGCTAATTCTAGCCCTGCTAATGATAAAACTAAACTTGCAAAGTCAGAAGAATCTCCTGCTGCAGAATTTGCGTCTCCAACTGCTAGATTTTACAAATGCTTCTTTTGTGGGTATGCCAAACATATCAGAGTATAGTATCATGCTAGAATTGAGATATGTAAACATTGTTCTAAAAGAGGATGTTTTGTTAAAGTTTGTACAAGAGTACTCCCAGATCTTCTGTAAAAACATCAGCCATTACTAATTCATTAGCTTTTGTTGCTGCTGCTTCATCACCTTGTCTCTCTGGAGGTGTCACGAATTTAAAAATAAATAAAATATCAACAGAACCTTTAATTGATACTGGAAGTTCTGAGGAAAAACTGTAAATAAATTAGGAATATCAAATTTTGCTGTATCTGTGTGGAGAAGTTACTATGGCACCACTTCATTTAATAAATAAATAAATTTTATTACGTAAATCTTGAAATCCAAAGAATATATTTTAAAAAGATAAAAGTTTCAGTTCTTGTTAATCTTTGTGAAGATTTCATAATTGGACACAACATTCCTAATATTCTCTGGTAAAAGCATCTTCCCGTGACTCTAAACCTACTTTGACTGTGTGTGGTCTAGTTAGTGCACATGATGTGCCACCTGTTCATATTTAGTAATCTTACCCATGTTTATAAACCAACTGCCTTTAAATCAAGAAAATATTTTGCTAAATAATCATTATTTATTATGGAGGAAATTCAGAAACTTCCTCCTGCAGGTATAATAGAAGAAAGCCACTCACACGGTGAGCACAGGTGCTTGTTAAACATAATAGCCATAAGAGGTGAATGGTGATTATTCACGCACTATACATCGATTCACATTAATTGATGCTAATTCATTCTGAACATAGAGAAAATTGTTTCAGATACATCTAAATATAACAATTTCTGTTCTGTTGATTTAGCAATGTGGGAAAAGTAAATTAGATCTACTTAGTAACCTGCAGATAGTCGATTGCTTGTTACTCAGTTACTTAGATACTGTTAGCAACAGTTTGGTTATACAACTTAAAATGTATGTAGAGTTTTTGTTCATTAAAGCTTAAACAAATGTATTCGATATTTTCATTACAACATATAAGAATACAAAACAATATACACTCAACACACAGTTAAATTTAAATTCACATACACTTTTAACCTAATATATACAATACAAAGGCATCTCCACTACTCCCAATATAAGAAGAAATCCATGACCTAAGCCTGTTTGGATGTGATAATGGAAACAATGATCTCACAAACTTATAAGCTTTAGGGGAGTAAAAATGTAATGTAAGAGCAAACTCTTTCATTATATCACTGTACTTTTTGCTGGATTTTCCACACTGGGAATTTTGAAACTGATTCATAATGAAGTGAAATTAGAAACCACTTAAATTATTTTCTAAAATAGTTTGCAGGTCACAGTTCAGATGCCCTTTCTTTTTCAGCTCTGCAATTAATTCAGAAAGGCTACTGATTTTTTTTTATTCCGGCGATTTAATTTCATTTGTAGTGATTTGATAATTTTCTTCAATTTAACTTTTGTGGGTGATTGTGGAAGAGGTTGTGTTTGTGTCTGCTGGCATTTGTGTGTTTCAGAAGATGGTCCCCTTGATAACGTACACTGAGGAAGATCAAAATCTATTTCAGCTTCTTTCACCTGAAATCGAAATAAAATTATTCATTATTTGCCTGCTGATTTTTAATTACTTGATATCAGCGAAATCAAAAGAAAATGATTGAGATAAGACTTGAACCAAATTATTTAATTATACAAGTTAAGGTCTATTTTGAGTAGATTTCTAAAACTGTTTCATTAAACAACTGTAGCGTATCTGTGAATTTGAGCCAATTCATCACCTTTACTCTATTCCAATATTTTAAATTTTATTGTAACATTCTCATTAACTACTTCATAGTAAGAAAAAATAGCATTACAAAACATCGCTAACAATTAACTACTAACCTGAGTAACAGTTGGTTCCAATCGCACCAGACACCGTCTTGGAATAATTTTTTTTTCTGAAGGTGACTTGGGAAATTAAAAATTGTGGGTACTGCATCTTCTTTCAGCAACTTGACTTTAATACCAGGTCTTAACTGGCAGCAGTCGTGTGTAAAATGTTTGATACAGAGTGTGCTGTTTGTTGTTGGTGTCCATCTATCCCTTCTTATTGCATGAATCCATTTCTTTAAAATTGCAGGCCGTGAAAATGGAAACCTGTTCAAAACACAGATAGGTCTATTAGAGCAATAGGTTCAAAACAATACAGACTTGGCATTAGACACATATAATGATAGGAAAAACGATAATAATAGGATACGTATGACTCGATCTACAACCCAATAATCTAAATACATTTGTACCTTAACGTGGTAACGCTATAGTAAAGAATTATTGTATAGTAATCTAAGCGATATAAATAGTTCAATCTTTGATATATCTCCACACCACACAAGAGACCGATGTCTGATTTGTTTTTCATTGTGGGTTACAGTGGCGGTCGGTGACTGTGGAACCTAGGAAGCTACTAAAAAAGCATTGCTTTAAGGAACAGAAGGTGACCTCCACACTTACATTAAGCCAGTGGTTCCCAAAGTGGGGGTCGAGTAAAGAGTGATGGGGCTCGCGAGATGATTTACAAAATAAAAAGAACGCCTTATTAACATACAATTATTTTGCATTTATAAACCTAAACAACTTTGAATATAAAAATTAAAAAAACCTCAGCAATAATAAAGTAAAAATAATTAATTTAACTGTGCCTGTTTTTCAGAACGTAGCCTCTCAAATCTGGACTATGTATTGAATACACACACAGTGATATCATTTTCAAATTTGAGGTTTCAGCTTTTGTTTTGATGGCAATCATAGACGAGAAACTTAATTGCCATGAATTAAGAGGTGTTGCAAATGTTATAAAAATATAAGAGCTTCTTTTGCAAGCTCGAGATATTATTTTCATGCAAAACTACTGTCTTCGCGCTACGAGTTGGCGGGTGGAGTGGATAGGCGGGACGGGGGAACTTCACGCTACACTCTGACCTGAAAACGTCAGTCCACTTACCTGGCTACAGGGGAACGAAGTCAGACATAAAAGATTCTTCATCTTCATCTTCGGTGTTGCTGTCATCATCACTCTCATCACTGCTGTCATCGTCACTGGTGTCCGCGTCGCCAACATTAATGATGAACTCGTCTATAACCTCCTCCATTATTGCGTCTTTCTCCCAGTAGTAGTTTTCAATATCACTCACATGTTTACAGTATCCAGTCCAGTCTTCTTTAGTAGCAGATTTGAGTCCTTCTTGCACAAGTTCTTGCAGTCTTTTCAGTGACATATCACCCGTTGTGTTATGTGAGCTTACATAGTTCTTAACACTACTCCAAGCTAATTCAATAGCGCTTAGGTCACACATATACAGTGGTAACCTGACGACAGTGTGACCATGATTTGCAAATATCGTATCTATTTGGTACACTTTTTGCTTAGGACGAATTTGTTCAATTAACGAAAAAAGAGTGAACTTCCTCATATTTTCTTCACATGGCACTCCATGCCTTCGCAGGTAGTCCAACATTTCTTTTTTTACCGCTGATTTGGTTGGTACCTTATCTAATTGTTTTCCATGATAGGGAGCATTGTCCATGACGATTACAGATGGAGTAGGCAGATTGGGAATAACTTTTTCAATCACCAACTTTTCGAAATTGTTAGAGTTCTTCTGTCCATGATAGTCGCCTGTTGCTGTCCCCGCCTTGTATACTAATTCGCATCCTTCAACAAACCCATTAATCCCACCCAGATGGACAACAATGAGTCTGTTAGACGCATTAACGGTAGTCAAAACTCCCGTAACGTCTTTATGCTGCCAGCACTTGCGAAACGTTAAATTGGTGTCTACCCATGTCTCGTCCAGGTACAAGATTGGTTTACCCTCTTCCCTAAGCTTTCTAATTGTCTGTAGGTATCTACACCTCCAATTTACAATGTTTTCCCTTTCAATTAAAAATTTTCGTCTCGATGTACACTTCTTCCATCTGAAACCCATTTCCTTTAGTATTCGTCGTAATGTTGTCGCCTTCCATTTGAAATCAATTCTGTCTTTTAACACAGGCAAAAGTTTCTTGCAGCTTGGTACTACTTTCTTGTTCAGATAAAAATCCTCAATTATGTCCTTTATCACTCTCCGGTCAAAGTAATCTACATTTGCGTTCCGATAGTCTGGACGTTTCCGTTTTTTTCCAGGTGTCGACAAAACACTTTCTTCTTCTTTGCAGTCTTTCATTTCTTTCCTTATACGCTGTATCGTTCTTATAGATACATTACAATACTTTTTTGCCCTTTCTGCAGATTTCGTAACAGGAATGCTAAGACATTGTTGTTCTTTTTCTTCATCACAGCATTTTATCACATTTGCAATAATATTTCTTTCTCCGCTATGGATTGTCAGTTCTTGTTTCCTCTTTGTCGACATATTTACAATTATTTGCAATTAATAAACCGCTATGTAAGCCTAAACTACCACTATACAATAATAAAAACTCCACTACCTGTATTATAATCAACTATATTAACACCAGAAAAAAAACCTATTATTAAAGACTTGCGATATATTGAAACTATTCTTGTTGAAACAAATAAAACACAACCAAACGCCACTATTATTTCACAGACCCGCAGACACTCTCAAATATACCTGCAGTAGATGTTTGTGAAACAGGAATATTGCAGTGAACAGCTCGGTGCGCATGCGCGACTGTTTCCCCTCCGCCCCGTCTAAGTACTTCAGCCGCCTTCTCCTGGCGTGACAACAGTAGTCAAGCTCTGCGAAAAAGGCTATAGTTTCAACATCCCATCATATTTATCCTACATTTTTTTTTAGAATTTCAACCAGTTGAACGCAACGGATTTAGTATCCATCCGTGGCTATCGTGATTGTTTTGAGTTTTTTTTTCGGAAAATACGCAAGAAAATATTGCTTACAGTTGTTCAAATTTTACAGGGATTTCTATTTTTGAAATGGAGTCAAGAACTGGTACTGTAGTGAGGGTACGAGGACCGCAAATTGAAATCTCGCCCAAAAGTGGATCGCGGGTTCACAAAGTTTGGAAACCAATGTTTTAAACAAATGTTGGGGTAGCGCCTTAATTCAATAGTTTACAGTATTGAGAAGAACAACACCACAGATATCAAAATGAGACACTTTTATCGGACAAGCGATGAGTAAATTGCTTCACATCTTTTGAATACTGTCAAAATACGAGTAAATAACAAAATGCGTTTTTACTTTATAATTATGAGCAGAAATTCAGTAATAGAACAATTTACAACATTATTTTCATGCTAGCAAATAAAAATCTCACCTCTATTGCTTGTTTGTATATAAGGTCCATTCTCCTTCCTTTCCTGGCAAAAATGTCTATTACATTGTCAATGAAGTTTGAAGTCTGTTTCAAGGACACCAGAAGCTCCTTTTCAATCGACATCAGTCCAAGTGCCGATAGTCGTTCCTGCCCCTGAGTATTCCTGCAGTATGTTTTGATCCTTTTCATTGCCGAAAATGATCTCTCTACAGAAGCACTAGTTGCAGGAAGCGTGAAATAAGTGTGCAAAGTTTATAAACTTCCGGGAATGTATCACTGTCTAATTGGAATTGCTTCAAAAGTTTCAAGAGATCACTGACAGATTTGGTTGCATAATCGTCTATATTAAATATTGCAGTCAGTTCACTTCTTAAGCGAGAAAACTCCAAATGCCTAGGATAGGCATCTTTCAAACTAGTGAAAGCTCTTTCAGGAAACATTTGGCGATGAGTGTTCCGTTTGCTTACATCCAAGAGCTCAAAAAAAGATAATGCTTCTAGGTCCAGAAAACGACTTTCCATTTGTTCAGAAATGTTATCAATAATTTCATAGTAGAGACGTCTGTAAACGTCGCGATCATTTTCAGTTGCGGACGAGCGGGCTCTTTTTTGAGTGGCTCTTCATTCGATTCAATTTGTTCCCAAAGTGCGTTGAATTTATCTCTCTGATTTCTCACTAATTCCTTTATTTGCTGCACCTTTGATGAGCAGTAAGCAATATCTAAGGATTTCTTCTGCAGAATGTTGAATAATGTGTCTGTCAATGGAAATAATTGTGCAAATACTAATAGCATGAAATTAAAGTTGAAATCATTTAGTTCTGACAGAAATCCGCGGGCGGCATTGAATGTTTCTTGATCCCAATTATCATGATTTTCTCGAATGTGAGTGAAGAAATCTTTAAGGGCCTCCTTGTTGTCATATATGGTATGAACTAGTGGAGAATTGTAATTCCATCTGGTTGGGGCTACCTTTGGGAATCTTTTCTTTACTTCTTCATCCAAGGCATTGGTCCTTCTACTTGACTTAGAAAAGAAGGATGAAAATCCTGAGATCGTTTGAAATAATATTTTGCAAACCTTGATTGCACACAATGCCTGCGACAATACAAGATTTAATCTATGGGCCTAACAGTGCACGAACTTTGCTTCTGGATATTTTTCGTTTACTTTTGCTTGTAGCCCCCTAACATGGCCTGCAAAAACTGCCGCTCCATCGTATGTTTGCCCTATTAGTTTACTGCCGATATCATATTCATCAATACATTTGAAAATTATCTTAGCAAGCCCTTCTGCTGTTCTGTCTGCACTGACGTCGATAAATCCTAAAAATCTTTCTTGGATTTTACCACTTTCTGTCACATAGCGCACAACTGTACTTAGTTGTGACTTGCATGCAATATCTGTAGATTCGTCCAGCATAATTGCTATGAAAGGAGAACTTTTAATTTCTGATTTAATGTGTTCAATTAAAACTTCCCCAATCGCATTTATCAAATCATTTTGCGTGTGTTTGGACAGCCCTGTAAAAGTAGAGGTTTTCATATGTTGCGCCAATTTTTCATCATATTCACTTAATAGATTCAAACAATCAACATAATTCCCTCTATTACACGATTCTCTTGATTCATCGTGAGCCCTAAATGACAATTCGTTCTTTCCTAAGAAGCATGTTACAGTAATTAGGCGTGCAAGAATTTCTCTGTTATGCTTCACTAAGGCATTGTGTTTTAAAACGTCAGCTCTCAATTGATCGTCTATCTGTAAATCAATTCTTGTTAACCCAAATGTTTTAAGTTTCGTCATAGAAATAAAATGACTTTGGGTTATCTCATGGCGATGTGCAGATCTATGGAAATTGCTTATGTCCGAAAATCCCTGGGAGTTCCAAACGTTTTTGTCCGTATTAAATATTAAACATGGCCAGCAATACAATTTCTTTGAATCTGCACATGCAGTGAGCCATTTAAATTTATCATAATAAACATCTGCTCTAAAATGTTTGAAACATGATTTCGTCTTTGTCTTCAAATCATCAATTTTCGGCATAGGCCCACCATTTATAATTATTAGTTTTTTATCTTCAAAATTATGTGATCCGAACGACACTTTTCTTAAGCTATCAATAATGCAACATGCACTTGAACTCGCTGAAGAAACAGCAGAGACACTCACGTCATCAGCCACATCACGACTACCGCCGGAGGTTTCCGAAGGATGTTCGTGGAGAACGGTTCCCGTGTCAGGAATAGCTTCACGCATATCGCTTGTAGTTGAGGTGCTAGGCGAATAATTCATTACGGAAGGCTATTTGGACTTAAAACAAAATAACAGTAATATCGGTGGAATATATACTTTGTAATTCAATGTACAATTCATAATAACATACTGCACAACTCAATAACCCACACCAATTAGGAAGAAACGCATAAAAATACACAATATTTAACTTTCTCTCGGAATCATACGGAATCTCAACCTGACGTAGCTTCACTGCATAGTAGCACTACAACTGTCACTCAAATGCGCAAGCGCGGCAGCCGGCAGGGTATGGTATGCGCCGGCTACGCTGGGATAAAGGCACAAGCAGCACACTTCATATACGGCGGATCGAGCGCGATTGAGCGAGAGCAAGAGCATAATCGTTCAACAACAGAATCTTTTGCAGTATTTAATAGATTACAATTATTATACTATTGTGCACATAATCGTGCATGGTGAGGAGGGAAGAGGAGGGAGGCTCAGCTTCCCTTGCTTCAATGAACCGACCGCCACTGGTGGGTTAAATACCTGGGTATGTGACGAGGTTAGTAAGTTGAGGTGATAAATAAGTGACGTGAGGCCGAGAAATGCGAAAAGTTTTCAATGATTTAAGTATGTTTTCTCTCCTGTATGCAGCGTGGGGAAATATCTACATTTCACCTATAAATACTATAATATACCGCAATGTAACAACAATATATCATCACATCGTGCTAAGATCAATGACTAAATAGATAAGGTCAGCGGCTAATACTATAGTTTTGAATTCATGTTTTGATGCAAATAGTTTACCTTTGAAACTGAATTCCACTTCCTGGTGTTTGTAACTGTTTACAGCCGTATGCTGTACAGTATTTCACCATTATAATGGCAAAATTAAATAAATATAAATAAAATACGTACTTCTTTCAACACAACAACCATTTCCCATGTGCGTTAGACAGAGAGAGAGAGATACGCCTCAGGTCTGCCAATAGTACGGAAGTTACAGGTCACGTTTTTTTCAGCATTTCTCTACAGGAGTTGCGTATCCAGTTTATAATATTGAGATCACTGCAGTAACATCACAGTCAGTCCCGCAACTTCAACACTTTTTTTTGCCAACATTCGCGACACTAGCGCCCAAGCGGCAGGCAAGGCACTGGTCATAGGGTTGATTGTATTGTATTGTATTGTATTTATTAACATTCCATGGTATTCATACATGCTTACAGCTAGAATATGGAACAAGTCAAAAAACTTAATATTATTATAAAATCTTAATTTATAGTCACAGTCTAGATGAAATATATACAGAAGAGATTTACAATATAGACTACTAGTACAACACAAAGTTTTAGTATCAATTTCATGAATGTTATTGAATGTCATGAATTCACCTACAGAAGAGAAGGCGTGAGAAATTAGGTACTTCTTTAATTTGGCCCTAAATAATTTTATGTTTTGAGTTTCATTTTTTATATCGATAGGGAGGCTATTAAAAATTTTTACTGCCATATAACGCACTCCTCTTTGATACCACGATAGACTTGCCGATGGAGTATGAAAGTCATTTTTTGACGTGTATTTATGCTATGAACTGTTGAATTAGTTACAAAGTTTTCACGATTACATACGAGGAAGGTTATTAATGAAAAGACATCCTGACAAGCCATGGGCATTATTTGTAGTTTTTTGAAAATACAATCTCGTTCAGCCAACACGTGCTTTAAAGGGATGCGAGATGTTATAATAACGTTTTAATCATGCGTCGGAATAAAGGCAATGTGTGCAATGACGAAAATTCCAGTAACAACAAGTTTTAATCTCCGAATTTGTTGTTCTTCAGATTCCTTAAAGACCAAGAGAAAATCATAACTCAGTCATAACCAATAATCCACGCTGTAGGTAGCCTTCGTATTGTGTTCTATAAAACAATTATTAGTTATCAGTTACCTATTTGTATGGAGAGTTTAAATAAAAACAAAGTAAATACCTGTTACAGTAGGGGAGGTCGGGGCAAGTTCGGCACATTAAGCTAAACACTCACATAAGTGCAATAAAAAGTCAATGTATGTTTCAAAATCTTAATGACAAATACACTTGATATATTTATATTATGTATATGGATTAGAATTTACAAAAAAGTGGAGCATTGAATTAAACACAAAAATAAATTAAAGACGCTACATTTGCCGAAATTGCCCCGCACTCTGGGGCAACTTCGTCAGTATTTGTATCCTCAACAGAATAGATTATTTTCGAGTTCAGATTTGATTTACAACATAACAAACTCTCATAGGACTAAATTTAACATCTGAACACATCACAAATGAGGTGTCCAAACACATTTTTCATGTCTGTACATGTTCATATGCCCATCATATGTGTGGCTAATCTTTATTTAGACAATTTTTTGACTCCATGAAAGCCTCAAGTCAGGCAGATCCAGCCATCTTCTGGTTTGTGTTGAAAGGATCCTCTATATGATTGGATTCTGCGAATTCGAAGGCTAATCTTCTAAATTGCACTCTACACTTTCTGAAAAACATTTTCTGCAGATTGATTGCATGCTACTTAAAATTTTCAGCCATATCTGAAGCAAACACTCTTTTACACCTGACTTTATTTTATACACCTGGTGCTGAAAGATCTACTTTCAGCGAATACTGAAGTGTAGTTCATGGCACTCTATAATTTTTTCGGCAGATGACAGGCTTATCTTTTTTTATTATGCTCACATAGAGCTTTCTTGAATGCTTCCTAGTCATATTTGTTTTCAGTTTTCCACTTGTAATTTAGAACCATTTATCTGGTAATAAATAGGCAACTAAAATGTACGAGGGTCACTCTAAAAAGTAATGCACAACATTTTTTAAATTTATATTTTATTCTACACCTTTACAATTTATGGAGGTCATAGATACAACCTTCCCGCTTGTATTCATTTTTAATTTAAGTCGTTCTCGTTAGTGGCGCCATGATAGACCCCTTCAAGATGGCAGCTGTAGTTGTCATTCGTCAGAAGCAACGTGCTGTTGTCGAGTTCCTGTGCTGTGAAAACGAGACTGTGGGAAAAATTCAGAAGAGGTTGAAAAAGGTGTATGGAGATGCAGCTGTCGATCGCAGTAGGTTAGTCTGTGGACAAGCAGATCATCTGGTGAAAGAGGACACGCCAATATTCGGGATACTCCTCGCAGCAGCAGACCCTGCACTGAATGAAGTCCTGACAATGTGCAGCGTTTTGACAACATGGTTGTGGCTGACAAACGAGTAACAGTGAAAGAATTGTCACTCCAAGGTTTGTGCTAGGTGGGTTCCGAGGATGTTGACTGAAGCCCACAAAGAAATCCGAAAAACAGTGTTCAGGGAACTTTTGGACAAGTATGAGAATGGTGGAGATGACTTTCTTGCAAGAATTGTGACAGAGAATAAACATGGCTCCACCATTTTGAACCGGAGACAGAGACAATGGAGTAGCATCATGCAAATTCACCAAAGAAAAAGAAATTCAGAACTGCGCCTTCAGCAGAAAGTTATGGCTACTGTGTCTTATGATTCAGAAGGGCTCTTGATTATGGAATCATGCCACACGGAACCACCATTAATTCTGACGTGTATGTGGCAACTGTCAAGAAACTTCAAGCTCGACTGAGTCGTGTTCGACTACATCGGGAGAAGCAGGATGTTCTGCTATTGTACGACAACGCACGATCAGATGTCAGTCACAAGATCACAGACCAGATCAGAAAACTTGCATGGACAACACTGAAACATCCGTTTTACAGTCTTGATCTGGCACCATGCGATTACCATCTCTTTGGTAAACTGAAGGAATCTCTTCGCGGAACGAGTTTTGAAGATGACGACTCCCTCTTGCACGCTGCTAAAGAATGGCTCAAACGTGGTGGTCCAGACTTTTATCGTGTAGATATACAGGCCCTTGTTCCATTGAGGAATAAGGCAGTTGAAAGGGACGGGGATTATGTGGAAAAGTGACAGTTTGTTCCTAAAGGCTGTATCTACGTTCTGTGAAAATAGTTTAGCTGTAGAATAAAAAGGTAATTATCAAATATTGTGCATTACTTTTGGAGTGACCTTCGAATAAGTGCTTTAAATTATTTTAAATGTTATAATTACTTATATTATATAGTTAACAAACAATACGGAAACACTTTACTCTTCCTCTTTCCCATGGGGCAAGATCGGCAGCTTACTGCCGAAGTTGCCCCAATTGGCAAGAAAAAAATTATTAATCAGTACTCTTAGTAGGGGCTTACAACCAGCTTGCCAAGCTCAAAGTCTGATACAGATTTAGTCGTTCTAAATAATGATGCCACTCACTAATACCGTCAATGTTATCGTTACGGGTTACTTAAGACATTCAATATCATAATTACAAGAAGCCTTGAGTTAAAAAAAATATATTTACCTGTCAGATCTGCAACTATCTCTCCATACCACACAAGCGTTATTCACAGCAAGCGGCCATGTTTTCTCAATACACTACCCTCTGAACAAGCTCTCATTTGCTCAGGTCTTCGAAACAAATGCTACGACGAAGTTGTCCCTAATGCCGAACTTGCTCCGACCTCCCCTACATTTTTTTTTTTTTTGCCGAGATCATATGTGTAAATGTGTAACCATTCCGATTTTGCATAATGTATCTACAGTTTCTAATGCAAGTAATTCCATAATTTTTTTTTATTCGTGTTTTTTTCTTTATATTTTTCAAAAGTTGAATGTCATATTGCATTCAAGTAGGGATCATGGTGTTAATTTTTCAAGAATTCATGGAGTAATGTAATCCTTTTGCAAAATATTCACTTCTTGAATAAATCCAGACTGTGTCGATAAATTTCTGATGTGTTGGTGTAGACTCATGTGGCAGACGTATTAAGTTCTCAAGAAATAAAAGAGCCTTTTTAACTTTAATATAAAAAGCAATCTCTTCTGTAGTAATTTGCATGACTGTTATTGGTGTTGATTTTACATTCCTAGTGATTATTTGAGCCGTTCAGAGCAGATGTGTTGTAAGTCAAAATTAGGTAATGAGGTTTAAAGTAAAAATTATGTCTAATACAGCGCAAAGTAGCAATTAATATACCCTTAGTGCTATTCACCTGGCTACTAATACTTTAATAATATTAGCTGCTACATTGGGCTGTATTTTACAGAATGTTTACTTTACCCATTTTTGACTTACACCACTTCTGCTCTGAAAATAAAATTAGGCCTACATTTTCTGAGTTAATTAAAGTTATAATTTTTCCACCACATTGTGTGTTCATTTATTTGTTCTCACCTATGTCATATTAACAGTAAGTGCATGTAAATTACGTATTATATAGGTAGGATAAGTTAAAAATAAGCTTATGTGTGAGAACTGGAAATGTAATGTAAAATTCGGTAAACTTGCCATAAAAATTTAAACCACAATATCAGCACTATTTGTCACTCAAAATAATAAAAGAAATACCGGTTCTTAAGGAATGAAAAATAATGAATTTCATAAATCAATGTCTGTCATATTAAGGTTTAAATCCTCCCCTTTTTTATTTTCAAGTTTACCTCAGCGACCGAGTTTTCCCCAATTTGCGGTATGGAAAATAGTTAATTTCTCAGGAAATAGGGAGGGGAGTTCATCACACGATGTACCTTACGAGATATGCCCTACAATTTTGAAGCTACTAATTTTGACTCTTCTCACAGGAAATATAGAGTTCCAATGATGCATAAATATATTTAGGAAGGAATTGAATTAACCATCCACGGACGAACAATTATATTATTTCAAACCATGATACGTGATCAGAGACATGGTTCAGTTTTAAGGAGCAGAAAGAATTACGTTTATTCCCAGCTTCTGAAACTTGTAGATTAACTGCGTGTAAAGTTCTTCTACGATTCTAAAGAAAAAATTAATAAGAACCATATACACTTACTGTATAGCATAAAAATATAAAATAAATTACGCAAAACCCGCTTTCTGATGTGTTATCACAGTCTAATATATACAGTCGCGCAACTTCAACAATTTTTTTGCCAACATTCACGACACTAGCGCTCAAGCGGCAGGCAAGGCACTGGTCATAGGGTTAATACAGCCAGCACGTGCTTTAAAGTTATGCGAGATATTATAATAACGTTTTAATCACGCGTCGGAATAAAGGCAATGTGTGCAATGACGAAAATTGCAGTAACAACAAGTTTAAATCTCCGAATTTGTCGTTCTTCAGATTCCCTAAAGACCAAGAGAAAAATCATAACTCAGTCATAACCTATAATCCACGCTGTAGGTAGCCTACGTATTGTGTTCTATAAAACATTTATTAGTTATCAGTTACCTATTTGTATGTCAGAAAGGAGAGTTTAAATAAAAACAGAGTAAATACCTCTTACAGTTTATTATTGTTTTGCAGAGATCATGTGTAAATGTGTAACCATTCCGATTTTGGATAATGTATCTGCAGTTTTTAATGCAAGTAATTCCATAATTTTTGTTTTTCTTTATATTTTTCAAAAGTTGAATGTTATATTGCATTCAAGTAGGGATTATGGTGGTAATTGTTTCAAGAATTCATGGCGTATTATAATCCTATTGCAAAATATTCACTTCTTGAATAAATCCAGACTGTGTCGATAAATTTCTGATGTGTTGGTGTAGATTCGTGTGGCAGACGTATTAAGTTCTCAATAAATAAAAGAGCCTTTTTAAATTTAATATAAAAAGCAATCTTTTCTGTAATAATTTGCATGACTGTTATTGGTGTTGATTTTACATTATGTATGTATGTATTTATTTACACTGCAAGTGGGCAAGCACCCGGTGGCAGTGGTTTATACAATATTAACAATACACAATAAAATGATAACCAATACACAATAAAATTTACAATACACAATACAATTTTACAACACATATACAATTTTACACACAATACAATAATAATACACAATACAATTTAACACAATAATAATAAAACATAAAATGAAATTCCTAATTTTACAATACAACCTACATAATTATCTATAGGTCCTACATAAGTTTCAATAGTCTTTCACTTTACTCTCATCTCATTCCCTGTAGTGGCACTATGACGCATTTCACTGACACTTTAGCACACATTTCACTGACACTCTGTAACACATTTCACTGACACTATAGAACACATTTTATTTGACGCTATAAATTATCACTGATCGGAACTCTTCACTGCACTGTAAAACCATAACTTCACTGATTCACCTCGCTTCACTGATACAACAGTTCAAATAAGTCAAATAATTACACCCTTATGCATACTTATAAACAGAACTACATTTAAACTAAACATTTCTAGTCTAAGGCCCTCTTACACGCTAGTTTTTAATAATTTGCAATTCAAACCAAGGAAGTAAACTCGTCAGCCTAGGTAAATACATGTCACCTTAAAAAAATTAAATGTTGAATGCCACCTTAATTTTAATTTTCACTTTATATACAACTTTTTAAATTATTCTTGAATCTCCTTAAGGAAGGACAGCCCTCAACGACCGCTGCAGGTAGGTCATTCCAATCATTTATAGTTCTATTTAAAAATGAGAATTTACCTACATCCGTTTTCTGTTTCCTACATTTGATTTTAAAATCATGATCGTTCCTACCATAGTACGTTGGCTTTTCTAACCGAGCCGTTATATCTACCCATGCTTTCTGACCTAGATGTGCTCTATACAGTGATGTTATTCTAGTTTTCCTACGTCTGTTTTCCAAAGTTTCCCATTTAAGTTCTTTTATCGTATCGTTTCCATCTTCTCTTTTACCTTTAACAAATTTAGCTGCCCTATACTGGATTCTTTCTAAGGAATTTATCTGGTATATTCTATAGGGATCCCAACATGTAGTTCCGTATTCCATTAACGGTCGCACTAACGTTAGATATGCTATTTCCCTCGATTTGGGGCTAGCCTTTCTCAAGATTCTCATAATAAAGTGAAGTGCCCTCCATGCTTTACCCGTAACATTATCAACATGCTCTCCCCAAGAAAGTTTGGAGTTTAAATACACTCCTAGGTATTTACAACATTGTTCTTGCGGAATTACAACACCACTGAATTCGTAATTAAGACTAGTTTCCTCTCGGGTTTTACAAAATGTTATAGAATTACTTTTAGAACCATTTATTTTCATCCTATGCTTTAACGCCCAGTTATAAATTTTATTCAAGTCTGTTTGAATAGCATCTACATCTGAATTATTTCTAATCTTTCTATAGATAATGCAGTCGTCTGCAAATAGCCTCATATTTGATGTAATATTCTGGCATAGGTCATTTACGTATATTATAAAGAGTAATGGACCCAGAACGCTGCCCTGTGGCACCCCTGAACTTATATTTCCAATTTCCGATATTTCATGACCTACTCTAACTCTCTGGGTTCTACCGCTTAAGAATTCTTGGATCCATAGCACCACTCTTTTATCTATTCCTAGCCTACTTAACTTATCTATTAATCTGTCATGTGGCACCAAATCAAATGCTTTCGAAAAATCAATCACAACTGCATCAATTCTTCCGCCTCTATCTACCTCTTCAGCTAGATCCTGAACCAGCGACGTAATTTGACTATCACATGAGAAGCCTTCCCTAAAACCATTCTGGCGGTTGTAAAACCAGTCTTTCGCATTTAGAACATGACGAATATAATCCGATATCAAATGCTCCATGACTACATACGACAGATGTAAGGCTAATCGGTCTGTAGTTTCCGACATCTAATTTATTTCCACCTTTATGTATGGGTGCCACTATAGCTGATTTCCAGTCACATGGAATAGCTGCATTGTTTATGGAAATATGAAATATACGCATAAAGTATGGAATTATGGCCTAGGAACCTAATTTAAGAATCTCTGTAGCAATACTATCTGGTCCTCGAGACTTCCGATTTTTTAATTTCGTTATTATCTCTCTAAACCCTTTGGAAGTTATTTTGAAAGTCGAATTTGGTTCACATTCATGGTCTGTGACACAACCACTCCTATCAGCGGGATTATTATTATTATTATTATTATTATTATTATTATTATTATTATTATTATTATTATTGAAAACCGAAATGAAATAGGAATTTAATAAGTCGGCCTTTTCTTTGTCATCAGTTATACTTTCTCCGTTCTGATTTCGTAAAAGCACTCTTCCTTCATTTTTTCCTTTTCTCCTGCGTACATAATTATAAAACTGTCTCCAATTGTTACTTTCATCTTCTTTTAAAATAGTTTTTAGAAAATTTTCCTGAGCTAACCTTTTTTCACACTCAAGTTTCTTAATTAATTCGACATATTTTTCCCAATGCTCATGGCTTCGTTTACGTTTGTTAAATGCGCGCCTTGTCTCTTTCTTTAAGTAGCGAATATAATTAGTGTAATATTCTGGGTCCGGATTTTTCTTAATTATTTTAGAAGGTACAAATTTTACTAATGCCTCGAAAATTATACTCTTAAATTTATGCCATACATTTTCCATATTTCCTTCAGTCCTTAGAAAGTCATCATGCTTTTGTCGTAGAAACGTTTGTAATTGATGGACATCGGTTTTGTTAAAATTCCAGACAGACAGTGGACTTAACCTCGGATTTACTGTGTTTTCCCAGAAGATTTCTAATAAGACGCTATTGTGATCACTTATTTTATGAAGACTTTCAGAGTTGACAAAGAGAGATACAGGTCTTAGTAGGTAAACATCTAAGAGGGCATTGTCACGCGTCGGACCATTTACTACCTGCGTGAAATCTTTACGCCAGATCAATTCATTAACAAGGGTCTGTGCATCTGAATTTGTACCTGAAATCCCGTTTCAGTTAATTTTCGGGAGGTTTAGATCCCCAGCAATTACTACGTTTCGGTCTTCTGATACTGTATTAAGATATTCATTTAGTTTGTGCAAAGTTAAATTGTTTAATTCACTGGGTGGTCTGTAACATGCTATTACATCTAAGGTTTCCCGCCCATTTCTTATCTGAACATTCAATATTTCAACTTCCTCATGTATCCACAGATGATTGCTACTTATTTCTATCTTAGTACAAACGAATACTCCCCCTCCCTTTTCACTTCTATCCTTTCTGAAGACTCTATAATCCGACCTAAAAATTTCCGAGTAATTTATGTCTTCCCTAAGCCATGATTCCATCCCAATTATTACATCTGGATTATAAACATCGACCAAGTTCCAAAACGGAATAAGTTTATTTCTAATACTTCGGCAATTAACCTGCAGTAGTCTTAGTAGGCCTGTCCTTACTTGTACATTCTGAATCCCTGCGGCACCTCGCCGTCACTGCAGGTCTACGCCGCCCGCGGATAGGTCTTCGACCGCACCGCCCGCTGGTAGTCCCTCGACCCCTCCTTCCGCAGGTAGACTCTTACCCCCGCTGACCGCTGGTAGTCCCACGCCCCCGCCGTCCACTGATGGTCCTTCGGTGCCGCTGCCCGCTGTTGGATCCTCGATCCCGCCCCGCCATGTTGTAGTAACTACCAGCGCGAAGAGGGATCCCATGTCTGCAGTTCCCCTCCGATTTAGGTGGATTCCGTCTCTTCCGAAGCATCTGTCGTCTATCCAGGAATTTGGATCGACGAAAAGCGCACCAAGACACTCCGCTACCCACTCGAAAGCTTTATTCACACGACCCACTTTTCTCCAGTTCACATCCCTCCGTCTGACGATTCCACTGATGTGATGATTCCACTGATTACTGATCAGTGATTATTTGAGCCGTTCAGAGCAGAAGTGGTGTAAGTCAAAATTAGGTAATGAGGTTTAAAGTAAAAATTCTGTAAAATACAGCTCAAAGTAGCAATTAATATATCCTTCGTGCTATTCACTGACAACTAATAGTTTAAATAAATTCAATATTACAGTAACTGCTACTTTGCGCTGTATTTTACAGAATGTTTACTTTAACCCTCATTACCCATTTTTGACTTACACCACTTCTGCTCTGAAAATAAAATTAGGCCTACATTTTCTGAGTTAATTGAAGTTACAATTTTTTCAACAAAGTTGTGTATTCATTTGTTTTCACCTACGTCATAATATTAGTAAGTGCATGTAAATTACGTATTATATAGGTAGGGTAAGTTAAAATTAAGCTTATGTGTGAAAACTGAAACTGTAATGTAAAATGCGGTAAACTTTCCATAAAATTTTAAATCATAATATCAGCACTATTAGCGACTCAAAATAATATTAATAAAAACATAGAAAAATAATGAACTTCATAAATCAATGTCTGTCAAATTAAGGTTTAAATCTTCCACTTTTCTATTTTTAAGTTTACCTCAGCGGCCGAGTTTACCCCAATTTGCGGTATGGAAAATAGTTAATTTCTCAGGAAATAGGGAGGGGATGTACCCTACGAGATATGCCCTACAATTTTGACTCTTCTCACAGGAAATATAGAGTTCCAATGGTTTATAAACATATTTAGGAATGAATTGAATTAACCGTCTACGTACAAACAATTATATTATTTCAAACCATGATACGTGATCAGGGCCATGATTCAGTTGTAAGGAGCAGAAAGAATTACGTTTATTCCCAGCTTCTGAAACTTGTAGATTAACTGCGTGTGTAATTCTTCCAGGATTCTAAAGTAGAATTAGTAAGAACCATATACATGTATTGTATAGCATAAAAATGTAAAATAAATTACGCAAAACCCGTTTTCTGATGTGTTATCATATGTAGTGTGCACACTTTTAACTTGCCTGCCGCTAGAGGGCTACTGTCGCGCCAGCTGTCAAATGTTGGCATATTTTATACGTATGAGTTGCGTGACTGTATCTATTAGACTGTGGTGTTATCGTATGTCGTGTGCACACTATTAACTTGCCTGCCGCTAGAGGGCTACTTTCGCGCCAGCTGTCAAATGTCGGCATATTTTATACGAATGAGTTGCGTGACTGTATGTAACATCACAGTCTACTATTCAGGCGCGAACCTAAATACTTAATAAATATGCAAACATAGATAGTTGCTCTCCACCAGGATCGTCAGCAAATACTGGTGCTTGCTTTGAATTTGTTTAAGTAATCCTAATGAGTACCACTATTTGATTCTCGTTTGATCCTCTCATGTAATGTCATTTATGTGTAATAAATTAACGAAAATTTAGGTATGAATATGGGTTGCCCTGTGGCAACATACGATGTATGTTATGCTCGAAAATCCTATTAGGCATTAATACATTTATTATACAACGACATTACTCCTTATGTCATAAAGAACATGCTGAATTGGAAGGTAAGACAAATTAAATGTTATTTTTCGTACTATTCCGAAGAAAATTTATGATCTTAACATTTGCATAGTATACTAAATACTACATTATACCTTAAACACGCTGCATTAAAAGGTACGAGGAATTAAATATTATTTGTACGTATCATTTCCAAAAGAAATGTAAAAATATATCAAATGTGCGTAGAAAAAGGAAATATGATTTTCTGAATTTATTTTAGTTCGAGAACGTGCAAATCTATTAAGTTATCTTGAGAAACGCCGGAATATTCAAGAAAATAAACGTAGACAACGTGATGGAATATTAATGGCTAGTTACGCAATTTCTTGCCTGTGATTTAAATCAATTCAATGTTGGAGAAACAGTAAAGAGCTGTATGATTAAAGCTGCCGAATTAATTTGCCAAATTGAATAAAAGTTTTTGAGTCTCTCACGTTATCCAAGCGCTTTCCTAATAATTCGCCACTGACCGCTTTGGCGATTACGATAAGGTGACGCATGTCACAGCAGTTTATATTTCCCATCCTACTCTGCAGTCTCCTCTCCTAGTAAACAAACTATTTCAAATCGAGTGCCTCACGTAACCGAAAATTGTGCCCATGTATGTTCTAATGGCTGTTTCAAATTAAAAAAAAATAAAAAATGACATGCATTATAGATCATCCTATCAGTTCTTCTCGTATTGATTATTCTAAAAGCATAAAATGATTAAGGAGAAATAATTAGCTATCAATCTTAAATGTTTACACATACTTTGTAATTGTCATGTTTATGAAACGCTGTTGACAATTCAAAAAATGTATTTGTCAAACACACACACACTATTCGAATCGTTGCTTACGAGATTA
This sequence comes from Periplaneta americana, assembly GCF_040183065.1. Classification (NCBI taxonomy): domain Eukaryota; kingdom Metazoa; phylum Arthropoda; class Insecta; order Blattodea; family Blattidae; genus Periplaneta; species Periplaneta americana. The sequence goes on along the minus strand of NC_091126.1, from coordinate 112,539,305 downwards.
TACACCAACGATTCGAATAATAGAGAGCTAAAATTGCCTCTTGGTCTTGATTTTAAAACTTCCAGTCGTCGCAAGGTGTGAGAAATTCAACAATCAACGACATATTCAGAATAAATCTCGGAGTAACTAATCGAGATTAAAATTGTGCTGGTCACACTAAAAACCACTACCCTTGGGTTAAAAGCAGAGAGTAAAACTTGCTCACGTTTAACTAATCTCGGGTAAAGAGAGATTTGGTGAAACCGGCCCTGTAGTTACATATGTCGTCTTTCTTGAAATCACCTGGTGAGCACGGAATTACATGATTTCATATTAGGTTAGATTAGCTGTAAGGTAAGTAAATTAGTGACGAAGTCAAAAAATTATTTATTTTTCTTCTGCTGAATACATCATCCGTCTTTAGATGCTTTGCTTTGGTCGCATTGAGTATAGCTTGTTATTTAATATCTGGGCTATATTTAGTGAAACTAATAAAACATAGGCCTACAGCTGTTATAAAACGTAAAGTTTTGTGTGTATTTTACTTTTTACTTATTAACATAGTATTAATATGTAACTCAATTCACAATAATACTAACTTCATCATAGTCATTTCCTACAACATCCGAGCCACGCCCCTTTGTTTTGACTAAGCAAAATATGGCGGACCAATGTTCAATTGTCTTCAACTTTCAGAGGTCTTCAGCCTCTCTATAGTATCTAGCTCGTTGGTCCATTCTCTGTCCTCTCCAAAGAGTTTGTAATATATAACTAGAGACACCAACGGCGCTAGTTTCGCGTACAAAATTGAACCGCTGTTCGGCCGCCATTAAAGGGAGTTGATGCTTCGCCGGGAGTGCGGGCAGTTCATGCTTATTGAGGAGTACGAAAAATTATAAGTACACTTGAAGGGAAATAAAAACAAAATGGTGAAATACTGCGCCGAAAATAATTGTTCGAACATAGCTACTATTGTAGGATGCTCAGGAAAGCATGCATAACATAATATTTGGAAGAATGTTCCAAATGCAGTTCCTCCTTTGAATTTGTTTACAGAATGTCGGAATATTTCTTGGACAAAGTTTTTCCAGAAACACATTAATCAGGTTTATAATGTTGGTTTCTGCAATGTATGTAAGGGTTAGGTGCATAAGAAAATTCCCAGACTATATCTGTCTAAAACTGTTTTGTTTCACAATAAATGAATTATTCATGTAATTTCCGTATTGTACAGTATGTACTTCTAGTTATGGTTGTATTAAATGCAAAGAAATTAGTGAAAATATACCTCATGGCCTAGCTAGGCCAATTATTACCACCACTACTAGGTCTACTATGACCACTACTACTAGGCCTATTATTACCACTAATACTAGGCCTACTATTACCACTACTACTAGACCTACTATTACCACAAAAACTACGCCTACTATTACCACTAATATAGGCCTACCATTACCACAAAAAACTACGCCTACCATTACCACAAAAAACTACGCCTACCATTACCACTAGTACTAGGCCTACTATCACCACTACTATTAGGCCTACTATTACCACAAAAATAGGCCTACTATTACCACTAATAATAGGCATACTATTACCACTACTACGAGGCCTACTATTACCACAAAAACTAGGCCTACTATTACCACTACTAATACGCCTACTATTATCACAAAACCTAGGCCTACTATTACCACTAATACTTTGCCTACTATTACCACAAAAACTAGGCCTACTACTACCACTAATACTAGGCCTACTATTACCACTACTACTAGGCCTACTATGACCACTACTACTAGGCCTACTATTACCACTACTACTAGGTCTGTTATTATCACTATCACTAACTAGGACTCACTACTACTAGGCCTACTATTACCACTACTACTAGGCCTATTATTACCACTACTACTAGGTCTACTATTACCACTACTACAAGGCCTACTATTGCCACTACTACTAGGCCACAAAAACTAGACCTACTATTACCAAAAGACTAGGCCTACTACTACCATTACTACTACACCTACTATTACCATGACTACTAGACCTATTATTACCACTACTACTAGGCCTACTATTGCCACTACTACTACTAAGCCTACTATTGCCACAAAAACTAGACCTACTATTACCACAAAAACTAGACCTACTACTACCACTACTACTACACTTACTATTACCACTACTACTAGGCCTACGATTACCACTGCTACTACTTCTATTATTAACACTACTACTACGCCTACTATTACCGCTACTATTATGCCTATTATTACCACTACTACTAGGTCTATTATTACCACTACTACTAGACATATTATTACCAATACTAAGGCCTACTATTACCACTACTGCTAGGCCTACTATTACCACTACTACTAGGCCTATTATTACCACTACTACTAGGCCTACTATTACCACTAGGCTACTACTAGGCCTACTAATACTACCGAAACTAGACCTCCTATTACCATTACTACTAGGCCTATTTCCACTACTACTAGGCCTATTATTACCACTATTACTAGGTATATTATTACCACAACTACTAGGCCTACTATTACCACTACTACTAGGCCTACTATTACCACTACTCATAGGCCTACTATTACCGCTACTAATTGTATTAAAAAGTCTGTACTGACCTCTAACTAGGTGGTCATCAACTACACAATGAATGGATTTTTTATGATAAAATTTATTCTCATTATATTTTTAATCAGTTTCCAGAATATTTATGATCTCATATTTCACCACTAAAAATTTTCTAAGCACCATATACCTTCCTCTTCATTTGCAAGAAAGGACTGAAATATAGATCATTTTAAATATTACAGTATTATGTCCTTAAAACAATACTAGTAATACTGAAAATAAATGTTGACATTGCCATTATTCAGTATTTCATTTACTTATCCCGAGTGTATATGGGTGACTTAATTTATTTTTTAGAATATTGCCAAAGATGAATCATTATAATACTTTAATAAATATAGCGCTCCTCTGTCATTCATGTTTATTTCATCACGACTCATCCTTTGTAAATGATGTTTAAAACAGTGTCTATCACGAGGCTATATCAATGTATTGTGGTGCTGTTTTGGAATTTCGTGCCGCAAACACTCCCTTTAATGGGGAATGCTAGACGATTCAATTTGTGACATTTTTCTTGCCTGCCACTCACGAGTATGTGTCTCTAGTAAGTACGACAAACTCTTTGGTCCTCTCAGTCCACTCTCTGTCTTCACTCTGTCCTCTGAGTCCACACTCTGTATTTTAGTCCACTCTCTGCACACTCAGTTCACTCTGTCATTTTTGTGCCTTCTCTGCCCTCTGCCTTCCCTCTGTCCACGCTGTCTCGTCTCAAAGTTCAGTTCATGAAGGAAAGAGAAGACTGAGAATAAAACAATGACTCAGAAGACAGTGATGACTGAAATTTAGCGGACGGGGTTCAATTTGTAAGGTTTTTTTAGATTTAGATTTTCCAGCAAATCCTTCATACCCACATTAATTAATTTTAATTTTAAGGGGTTCGAACTAAGGAGATAACACGCTCACAGGTTCAAACTACAGTCCGATATTTAACGGAGGGGGTTCATTATGTTTACAAGTTTAGATTTTTCCTGCAATTCTTTATGTCACTAATAAAGAATTATAAATTTTCGATGCTCAAACCCAGGATATAATGCCGTCACTGAATCCAATTTTCAGACTGTAATTTCGCGGAAGTGGAGCATTGCGTGTACATGTTTTTGGACTTTTTCTGTAATTTTGTATACCTATAATGATGAATTATATATTTTCGGGGCTCGAATTCGGCCTTAATTGGTTCCTGTGTTGGCGGTTTCATAGATGAACCCGAGCCCCTACAGCCGAGGCTGCGCAGAAGTTTACAGTAGGGACAAATTGAAGCTTGCGTCCGCCGCTATGTTTTGGGAGAAGCACCGGCTAGCAGACGGCTGCACTATACAATGCTGAATGTTTAATATTTATGTTTGGTGTCTCTTATAAAGCAATCTGAATGGATAAATTAAAAAAGAAATCTTATTAACATTTAAAGCGACCACGTTAAAGAAATAATCAAGCTTAGTTACCGTTAGTTCGACATGAAACGAAAGAAAACCATAACAATTTGATACCGTAACTAAAGATGTTGTATAGTTATTTTACAACATATAGAGCGAACATAAATATAAATGAATATTATAGTAATAGTTCAGATGAAAAGAAAAATAATTAGTATTAACTATTATTAACAAAACACTGCCTGTAAAGACGTTTGTTTTGATATGGACGATAAATGAACAATTATTATTTATTTGCTTCCATATCGCATAATATAGGCCTACACCTGTAAAATAGAAACACGTACCTGATATTTTAATTAGTGAGCCGTGCCCGACATCGTAGCTGTTCATCTAGTACGTCACTTCGTCCGACAGAGTGCTCTCAGACGTCATATTATAGATAGCGCTATGAATCCTTTCATTTTCTTATCCAAATTATCCTATGGGCCGGTTGATTACGTCAGACGAGGAGAGACGATAAGCGAGTTTACTTGGTTACGTGCAGTCATATGTTACTTCACTCAGGAGCTGGAGGCCGTAGCGATAACAACATTCAGGAGCCGGAGGACGTAGGGATAACATCACTCAGGAGCTGGAGACCGTAGGCATAACATCACTCAGGAGTCGGAGCCCGTATCGACAGTTTCATTTAGGCAATCGACGTGCACTTGGGAAAAGGAGCTCGTACTGTATTCTGCTTTGGTAACTTAAGTTCATCCTGGTAGATTGTTCGAGAATAGTGTGTGTCATTATATTTCACTTGAGTATTTACGGACTATATGGAACCTTGTTTGAAATGAATATGTCTTGGGATTTAGTGCGGCATTAGTTGTATCAGATGTGTAATCATTGGAGTAGGCAAATTTGGGTTGTGATATTCTCATTTTTGGTTGTATGTGTTTGAGATATTGAGGTTGGATCGTGTATGGAAATCACTCGCTGATGATACGTCTTGGGTTAAGTTATTGCGATTACGTGAAGTGATGTATTGTGATATAGCAGGTTGTATTGTATTAGGGGATTACGTGATGAAGTATAATTTGATATGTGAGGTTTGATGTTAGGGGACTACGTGAGGAAATATTATTTGATGTGTGAGGTTTTGATGTTCCAAGACGGTTTGGGTGATAGCGTAGTGATTACGATCTTATGGGCTACATCATATTTGACGCTGTAATGAACTAGAATAGTATGGGCCTCATTTATCTATTCTAGTATTTCCTACTCCATTTTGGTTATTATTGGTTTCCACGTCGGTATTCAGGAATCGAATGTATTTGACCTTCCGTTGCTATTCATATGATTATTGGTATTTGAAATTATTGTCGGTTACTTATCACATATCGTATATATATCTCTCTCTCTCTTGGGCATTGTTTAATTGTAAAGTACAGAGATTGTTGTTAGTGCTATCTGCACGGTTTATGTGAGACATATGTGCAATTAGTAATTTATATAGTGATCAGTCATGTGACGGTTCGTACTGGGTAAATTCTTTGTGTTATACTGAGTTTATGTGTACGTTGAGTTTGGTTAATCAGATGTTATGTTATCTATAATTGAATGGGCCATGTGTTATGAGTTAGTGTACTGACTGGGCGTTCATGTTGAGCTTTATATCTAATTCGATATACATATATCTATTGAGAGAATGTTTTAATGATTAAATGATTGATGGGTCAGTATTGATTATTGAGAGATGGGCGTATTGGATTCTATTACGACCTATAAGTATGTTTGCCCAGTGTAGTTAAACTCTCCACGATTCAGTCATTGCTTTGGTACTTATTCAGATTAACTTGTTATATTCACATTCATTTAATTTCATACTTATGTTATTTCATTTATCATTCATGTATATTGTTATCTATTATTGTTAATTATATCTGTTATACAAATTCACACTATTTATTTCTGAAAGTCTTCCATTGCGCACATCTAATCTTCCAATGTACCATCCACCTGGCAAATAACAGCCACTATAAGAAGTAGTAGAGGAGTAGAGGATGATCGTACACCACCCCACCTGTCATTAGAAATATAAGTAGGCCTATCGTGCAATAACTTATCACAGCTGTAGTATGAAATAAACGTCACATGCATGAATTAGTCAATTAGTCATATAATAAAACTCAGGCCTAGTGTACAGAACATCTTTCCTATTGATTCATTATTATTATTATTATTATTATTATTATTATTATTATTATTATTATTATTATTATTATTATTGACTCCGTTAAATATTATCGTACAACATTTTTATGTAAAGTGTTGTACATGTAACCTTAAGCTGTGTGCTAATATCTGCTCTTTATGTAGTACTTTCTTTTATTTGGTTATTTAATGGCGCTGTATCAACTACTAGATTATTTAGCATCGATAGTATTGATGATAGCGAGATGATATTTGGCGAGACGGGGCCAAGGAACCGCCGTAGATTACCTGACATTCTCCTTACTGTTGGGGATATAAGAAAAAACCCAACCAGGAAATCAACGGGAATCGAACCCGCGACCGAACGCGACTCCGGACCGACAGTCCTTAGCCCACTGAGCTAGGTCAGTAGATCTTTATGTACTTTTATGGGCAGTTTAACAAGTTTAAAATATGATTCTCGGGAGGAATCTGAAATCCATTTTCTAAATTATGTTCCTATAAGTGTAGAAAGATTGTACAAATGTTCTACTTCTAGAGCACATTGTTTTCACATAATGTAAGAATAGGTGGTAATATGCCATTGAACTGTCAACATCTGTATAATCGCTCTTTCACTTAAGCGGCATATTTCTATAATCTCAGATGATGGTATGACAAGACTCCCATTATTCTTTCGTTAAAAAAATAAAAGAGATTTTGTTTACTGCTGGTAGGCTACATACCATAAATTGAGTCTTTAGATTTATTACACCATATTTTTCTTAACGATTTAACAACTAAGCCAGCAATGAATACAATCACATTTTGACAATAGGCTATTGTGTCATTGAGGATGATATCTGGAAAATACCATTGGGTATATAGACATTTTTAGCGGACATCGCTCTCTTTGTAATATAATTTAAATAAATTATTTACGTATATTCTAACGTATATAAAATAACATAAGTAACAATATTCCATGTATTCTGTCTTAGTAAATAGAAATAAATTACTAAGTCTATTTATGAGCAATATAAGGCGTTTTTATTTAAAACAATGCTTAGTTACAATATTTAGATTTACTTCAGTTATTTTATATTATACGTTAGAAAATACGTAGATAAGTTTAGTTATATTACAATGAAGGAGGAAATCCACTAAGAAAACGCATATACATTCTATGTATTATATTAACATTCTATGTATTTTAGCTTAATTCTGCTACATAGTTTATTTCAGTGTTTAATAAATAGTTCATAGTATTTTGTTGTTTAATTCGTAAATAACTCTTGTATACATGTAACTCTCATCTAAATCAAATTGTTGAATTCTTTCTAAGTTCATGCATATGTATATATACAGTCCTTTTTGCTGGTTGAGTGGAAGAGGGGCTTACGGCCTTAACTCTGCCAGCTAAAATAAATTATTATTATTATTATTATTATTATTATTATTATTATTATTATTATTATTATTATTATTATTACTATATACTATTCATAGATTTCAAAAAGGCGTATGACTCGGTTAAGAGAGAAGTTTTATATAATATTCTTATTGAATTTGGTATTCCCAAGAAACTAGTTCGATTAATTAAAATGTTCTTAGTGAAACTTACAGCAGAGTCCGTATAGGCCAGTTTCTATCTGATGCTTTTCCAATTCACTGCGGGCTAAAGCAGGGAGATGCACTATCACCTTTACTTTTTAACTTCTCTCTAGAATATGCTATTAGGAAAGTTCAGGATAACAGAGAGGGTTTGGAATTGAACGGGTTACATCAGCTTCTTGTCTATGCGGATGACGTGAATATGTTAGGAGAAAATCCTCAAACGATTAGGGAAAACGCTGAAATTCTACTTGAAGCAAGTAAAGAGATAGGGTTGGAAGTATATCCCGAAAAGACTAAGTATATGATTATGTCTCGTGATCAGAATATTGTACGAAATGGGACTATAAAAGTTGGAGATTTATCCTTCGAAGTGATGGAAAAATTCAAATATCTTGGAGCAATAGTAACAAATATAAATGACACTCGGGAGGAAATTAAACACAGAATAAATATGGGAAATGCCTGTTATTATTCGGTTGAGAAGCTTTTCTCATCTAGACTGCTGTCAACAAATCTGAAAGTTAGAATTTATAGAACAGTTATATTACCGATTGTTCTGCATGGCTGTAAAACTTGGACTCTCACTTTGAGAGAGGAACAGAGATTGAGGGTTTTTGAGAATAAGGTTCTTAGGAAAATATTTGGGGCTAAAAGGGATGAAGTTACAGGAGAATGGAGAAAGTTACACAACGCAGAGCTGCACGCATTATATTCTTCACCTGACATAATTAGGAACATTAAATCCAGGCGTTTGAGATGGGCAGGGCATGTAGCACGTATGGGCGAATCCAGAAATGCATATAGAGTGTTAGTTGTGAGGCCAGAGAGGAAAAGACCTTTGGGGAGGCCGAGACGTAGATGGGAAGATAATATTAAAATGGATTTGAGGGAGGTGGGATATGATGATAGAGACTGGATTAATCTTGCACAGGATAGGGACCAAGGGCGGGCTTATGTGAGGGCGGCAATGAACCTCCGGGTTCATTAAAAGCCAGTAAGTAAGTATTATTATATACTCAAAGGTATTTTCTAAACTCCGAATGCTTTATAGAAACAATCATTCGTGCTTCCCAAACATGGCGTCGCGCGAACCTGCGCGAGAGGTTTCAAATTTGTACATGACACCAGCGCCAATTGTGTGTCTAGGTATATAACTACAATGTCTTTGGATGAACCGTTCCTATTACAAACACAATCTTTGTAATAAGACAGCAGTATTTTACACTCTTTGCGCGTCTTGTACTCTCTGCTCGACCTGCGTTAGGTTTTTATCGAGAGGAAGATTGGCATAAGTAACAATTTTCGTTACAGTGGAGCACAGCCCGGCGATGCTGCTCTTGCTTTTGAAGTATAACCTTGCGCTCAGCCGCCATCTTGCTTCACTATTCCGCACTCGTGAACAGCATGTAAATCAATGAGAACATCTTATGTCACAATTTCTTGTTGTAAATTTCCTATCCAGTGATAAAATATACGGAAACCAGAATTATTATTTAAGGAAACTTACTATTTATGCTTAAGTGTGACTTCTGTTACATGTTAAAATGAGGTTGTATTGTTGACAATTTGACAGCCGCTTACCTGAGGCAGAAATACATGCGAGAATAAAGTTACCTAAATAAATCAGAAAATGAATAAATTAGGCCTAATGTTGTTAAGGTTACACTGTAATTGTAAATATAGCCTAATAAATAGAGGAAAAAGTGTGCAATAAAAACAACTCATTCTGCTTTGATTATTCATTCTTTGATCCTTAATCATTACTGGACTGTTATGTCTTATAGTAAAAATTGTCAAATAATAATCAAGATATTTACATATAACCCTACAAAATATGTTGATTCTATTATTTTGATTCTGTATTATTGGAATGCCATGTAAAATGCTAGGGCTACTAATATCCAAACAATATACAAAATATTAGCTGTCCGATTAGTAGCTAATCCGATTGCTGGATATTCATTATTAACATTGCTAGGTAATACAGGCCCGTTTTAAAGTCTCATTGTTAAGAATATTAATTGTTTGCAAATGCTTTAAAATAGCCAGTGAAGTGTAAATTGATCTGCGGTCAAGCTTACATTTATTAAATTCTCTGATTCCATAATTTTACGGATTTTCAAGTATGATAATGAAATTACAAGTACAATACGTGAATATTTAAACAAGAAAATATATTCAGTTCATTTGCATGTGCTATGATTTTGTAGGGCACCTATGTTACTTTCCATAACTGAATATATACTATTTTTTCTCATGCCAGCATACTTATTTGCAAAAAAAAATCTTGATTGTCTTTCTTGCACTGCAAAGCTCTTCTGGTTTCTCACTTAATTCGGTCATTAATTTTCTTTCTCCGAGTAGGTTGATTGTTCAGACTCACTAATTACTACTGTCACATGTAAATCTCATCACAATTTGCACCTACTTCGCGCGGCTGTCTGTTTCTGATGTATTGATATTTTTAAACGAGTCCCGGGTTCAACATTTGCTCTTACTGGATTGAGGGAAACTCCCGGAAAAACCTCAACCAGGTAACTTGTTCCAACCAGGATTTGAACCCGGGCCCGCTCGTTACAACATCAAGCACACTAATCGTTATTCCACATCGGTGGACGATGTATTGATTTCACAGACATTGGAATCAGCCTTTGAAGACATGCTTTCTTTCTCTAGGTGGTTTTCGTCTGGCAGCACGTGGTTTTTTTTCAGATATATTTAGAATAGGAAGGAAATACACTGGGAACAGCTCCTTCTCTAAGTCTCGTGGTATGTTCCGTGTAATCCATGTCTTCGGGAAGGAAATGTTGAGAGCACACTCCCGAAGCTGCCAATTTTCACTGTTGATTGTCTTGAACCATGCTTCTCGGATGTATTCCTTCTTCAAAATTCTATAACGAGCATAATTATGTACTGTATTTGAAATATTCAAACGATACGTAAAGTAATTCATTAGACACATTGGATATATATATATATATATATATATATATATATATATATAATGTTCCAGCATGCAGACACTTTTGGCGTAGAACTACTTAAATATTTAAATTATCTCATTATTATTATTATTATTATTATTATTATTATTATTATTATTATTATTATCACTTTATTACCAATGTTTATTACTGTCACACTAACATTACTTATCCAACTTTCATTATTTACTTTCATGTTGTTTTATGGTCTAGATATTAATGTAATAACTATGTAACCAATTGTATTAAATTAGAATTGGAGTCTGGCTGGGCTGAAGAGAAGGTCTAATGGCCTTAGCTCTGCCAGATTAAATAAATAAATTATTATTATTATTATTATTATTATTATTATTATTATTATTAAATTATTATTATTACTTACGAGAGTATTGAAACGTCTTATTTTCCTTGTTTGTTTCTGTTAGCGTAAGAAAAATTATACTCGAATACCACGCAGATATTCATCATTAAAGAAAAAAGTTATTAATCCAGACTCCAATTAGATTTACGCCTTAAATATAAAAAAGGAAACCATTAGATAGTATCTGTTCACATGAACTAGCATAGTGAAGCAATATGGCTGACCGCGCATCAACACGGCACTCACTCGCCTTCACGAGAGCCAATGATGTTACATAGAGCACTGCAATCTATTCTCTATATATCTGTGCAGTGGAGGCAGATGAGTTAAGGTTGGTAGCGCAAAAAGCGCAAGAAGTATGTTGGCACTCCTTCAGATGTTAAAGCATAGGGGGACAAATACTGCAGTTGAGCCGTCAAGTCTTTCATGTCGAAGCTTAATTTGTTTTGACAACAAATTGAAATGAATAATTTTTTTCACTTCCCTAAGTTAAACAATGTTGCTAGGAGCTGGACGTGATACGTGGGTATGAGCTGTGACGACCATTGTTCAGCGGCATAGGCAAGCAGCTGAAGCAGAGTTGTGTTAAATCAAACAAGGCGAACTCAAAAGGGGTCTAACAATGTTATTGCTTCTCTGGAAATAGTTGCAAAATACAAAGACATTCTAAGCATTCTGTACAGAAATTTCGAAGATCGATTTTCTGTTATGAAATCTATGGATTTGGAATGGCGACTGTTCAGTGGCATTTTCTCTGTTCAAGCAATAGAGGCACCTGCATCATTGCAATTAGAAATAACGGACTTGCAGAACAACACAGCTATAAGGTGTTCTCAGAAGGTCGGTGCGGAATTCTTCAAAGCATTACCCAAAAATAAATTTCCTAACCTTCGCAAGTTTGCTGGTCGATTGTTAGCACTTTATGGATCTACTTATGTCTGTGAACAGATGTTTTCTAAAATGAACCTTGTGAAATCAAAGAGGAGACCAAGAATACCATAATTGTATCTTACATCAGTGTTACAATTAAGTTCAACAAACTTCACTTCTGACATAGACAAATTAATGTCAAGAAAAAGCATCTGCCTAAACATCAGAATACTAGTGATTGTAGAAATGTAGAGCCATATTGCTGTTTCTTTTGTAACGTTATTTATATATTTGTTAATTATTCGTGCTATCAGTTTATTTGATGCAAGAAAAGTATTTGCATTTCTATTTATTTTTTTAATTACTCATTCGACCTGTTTACCGAATGAAGTAACACAATTATTATTTTCGTTCTATATATGTAAATGCATTTTAATTACTAAAATGTAAACGCTTGTTTCGTTCCATAAACATTTATTGGCACCCTATTAACTTAGGTCAGGAATATAACAACACAACTATTATATCGTGTTTCTACTGCACAACTTTGGACTCACCTTGTAGACAATCAAACCCGGAAACGACAAAATACGCTTGAAATTGCTGTGGTAGATGTGGAGTAAGTTGCTGATTACTTTCGTTCCACCCATTTTCCCCATCGCTGATATAGAGTGTTAGTTTGGAGGCCAGAGGAAGAAAGACCTTTGGGGAGCCGCGAGGCGTAGATGGGAGGATAATATTAAAATGGATTTGAGGGAGGTGAGATATGATGGTAGAAACTGAATTAATCTTGCTCAGAATAGGGACCGATGGAGGGCTTATGTGAGGGCAGCAATGAACCTCTGGGTTCCTTAAAAGCCGTAAGTAAGTAAGATATAAAATAAAACAAAAAAATATATATATTAATGAATATAAAGACTGCTAGTTAAATGATTAAAATTAATACAGCATTAAAGAAAATGTATATATGCGCAGTAAATATCAAATAAAACAAAAATAAATTTATAAAATATTAATGAATAATAGTTAAATTATTTTACGTTTTCGTGATGTACTGCTAGTAGATAAATGTAGCAGGTTTGGACGCACTCATATAACGATACCGTTGGTTCCGACAAACTGGGGTTTGCACAAGTGATGACGTGTAGTCGCCCATCACATCTCTCTGCATGGTATGTTCTACAATGTTGTTTGAATTTCATATTGTAAGTATGGTTGCATTCATTGCTAAATTGCTTATATCCTAGCATGGGATAGACCACACGTGTGCCTTGTTATTGTCGCATATTTTCATATGCCACTAACACATATAACGTTTCACTTTAAATCTAACTATGGTATGACGGTAAAAATATATCCACTGCTTCACATATTCTGATTCTACTTAAGCCATACACTATTCCCAACATTAAAATAATCGGAATACATTTTTCATGTTCAAATACTTTTACTGTAGTAAGGAATTGCTTTACGCCTACATATTATGTTTCATTGTACACAATTACTAAAACATATAGGCTATATATATATTTTTTTTTAATTTTTTAACTAATAATTCTTCCACTGGAATTGCACCTTATGCATATTCTTGTCCCCACTACTGTCTAAACTTGTTAATTATTCTACACTGCACACAGCAATAATTCTTCCATTACACTTCTAAATAATTTACCTCATCATCTATTCATATTATCTCCCACTGACATGTTTCTAGCTCGGGATTACTTTCTATATCATACATATACATATAATTCATCAGTAATAACACTTACATTAGCATAATTGAATAATTGATACTCATATTTCTTTCTTTTTTTATCTGAATCTCCAACTAGTACATTTTCTTCCCATGATCTATTTCCTCCTGTCCTTTGTATAGTGGTGTTAACTTTCCAATATTGTACATTTTGTTTGCGTATTCTCTGGCACATAAAACTTGAGCAGCGAGCAGCAAACCATATTGATTTAATATTGCATGCCAGTTTCTTAGCCTCTATATATTCATTGAGATTAAACAAAAAATAGCTTTATCGATTTATCTTCTTTGCGGGAGAGCTAATCAATCACTCAGGGTTCAAACCACTCCCTCACTCGGTGCCATCAAACTCATCGCATTGGTTGACCACATATTATCATCATGGACTATTGTGAAATCGATTTTAAACGTTGTCACTCATGATTATGAATGTGTTTACACAAAGGGCGTGGAAAAGAAAAAATTATTTTAGGAACAATAATTCATCAGTAGTTAGGTGTATAATTTTGAAGAAATGGATTGTCCTAATTTCTCTGTGTTAAAACAAAAGACATTAAAAAAAGAGACATTTGTGCTTCTATCATAGCAGAGACAATAATGTTGATTGCGCCTTTCAAATTATAAAAATTCTTCAATTTTGGTGGATACACCATCGCAATAGTGTTCATTAATTGGAAATAAATTTAAATAAAAATTGCATTCTAATCAATATACAGTATATTTAATATTTTAGTTTGTTATAGTTTTCTTTTACCCACCACACTCCCATTTACAACCCACAATGACAAGGAATTATGGTTCAGATTAATGATTAACCTTCACTCGAAATAATAACTCCTTACATTCATTTTTGTTTGTTCATTTTAGTGTATTCTTATACTTATGCATCACTCGCAATTATGTTTTTTATATCTATCAATTTATCGCATTCAATCTAAATCTTTACGCAAGTCGTCAGGCTTCGTGTGAGGCTAGGGGTTTAATTCCCAAGCCTGCAAAATTAAATGACTTGGGAGAAGTGCAAAAAACACACCATGAGATCATGGTTACATATTCAAAGCATGTTTTTTTTTCAAATGCATACTACTCAGCAATTACATCATAACTCAATAGATGTTTAATTCACAAGATCACCACACAATATTTGTGTAACATAAAATGTAGCAGGTAATGCTTACGTATTCAACATCCCAGCAATTACATCACCACTCACCAGATGTTTAATTCGGAAGATTGATACACAATATTAGACACAACATGACATGCTTCGGAAAAGATTGCAGCAGGTGAACATGATAATTTGTTAAACGTCATCAATAACATGTTTCAACTTGCCTATTTCCAATAACCCAATTATTAGGTCATGAATAAAACGATGACGCCACCCTCTAGCAACGACTACACATACCAACCAACACGAGAGGGCAGTATCAA
The DNA here is from genome assembly GCF_040183065.1 of Periplaneta americana. Taxonomy (NCBI): domain Eukaryota; kingdom Metazoa; phylum Arthropoda; class Insecta; order Blattodea; family Blattidae; genus Periplaneta; species Periplaneta americana. Next base: position 112,524,089 of record NC_091126.1, on the reverse strand, counting down.
ATCAACCAATCAAAACATAAGCTCCGCCCCTTTGTATCGAATTCGGGAACCAACAAAAAATTAAACCACACCCCCATTAACAAATAAAAAATCACAACCCCATCACCATTAACCAATTACAGCAAATGACACGCCCCTATGACGTCACTACATTGCCACCCCCTCCCCACCCCCACTTTAGCCACACCCTTGGGAGCCTGGGGATCCTGTCACTTGACCGCCATTCCTTATCTACTTGTGAACTATAGTTGTAGAGCTGAAAGAAAGAAACTTTATACTAATTAATATTCTGTTTTAAACAACTTTTTTCAAGGTAGATGTTCAATGTGTGCGTAAATTACATTCTAATAAATGTAAGTTAATATAGGCCTACAAATTAAATTTTGCTATGTATGAATGTACATTATATATTAATTTACTAATATTTCTCAGCTATGTAATTATAATAACCACTTTCGTCTGTTAAAATAAAAAATAAGTTACATGTTACGTAGTTGACTAGTTTCAGCTTTGTATCAGCATTTCTTATGATATTTTAACCTGCTTTGATCAGTTTCTTCTAAAATATTGAGTACCGCGATCTTCGTAACGCGGTATCTTTCCTGAAATATTGTGTCATTCATATTTTCAAAATAATCGTTTCTTAAATGGTTAACATTATCTCCATCTGACACTTATTTACATTTTGTAGGTTGTTATTTACACTTTACACTTTGTCTTGTCACATTTCGTAGGTAAAATCCAATCTTCTATTTTTCATTGCGACAAAGGTGTAAATTATTTTATTTTTTTTTTTACTTTAGTAGGTTATTTTACGACGCTTTATCAACTTCTTAGGTTGTTTAGCGTCTAATGAGATGAAGGTGATAATGCTGGTGAAATGAGTCCGGGGTCCAGCACTGATAGTTACCCAGCATTTTCTTATAATGGGTTGAGGGAAAACCCCAGAAAAAACCTCAACCAGGTAACTGGGACCGGGAATCGAACCCGGGCCACCTGGCTTCTCGGCCAGATGCGCTAACCGTTACTCCACAGGTGTGGACACTTTAGTATTGAAATCAGATATGTCCATGACCAGATTTCGTTCTATTGACAGTATGCCTGGGGAAGATAATTTGTTCTGATGCATTGTTTTGCGCAAAAATGTAATTATTCTTTGTAGAGTTGAAAAACATCTTTCTCCTTTAGATGTTGGAATCGGAATTGTTATTATTTGTAGCAGTTTCACGGTTTCTTCAAATATGCTGATAATACTTGTATTTACTATAAATTTCAACATTGGAATTGCACCGGACATGGATCTGAACTCCTCCCTTCTGTACACCACCCCAAGCTCAGTTTCTAGTTTCTTTTGATCCAGAAAGGGGACAGCTTCTACAGTTGTTATGAGGTGTATCGTTGGAAATGATGTACAGTACTCAGGAAACATTTCCGATACGAATAAGTTAGAAACGCTGAGATGGCCAGTGAAACTGAATCTTTCACTTGCTTGTGTGATTATAACATCACAAACACAAACCTCCCTTGCTTCACGCAACCTGTTTCCGGACATTTCTTCGTGGTTTCGTTTTCTGGACACCTCATTTCCTTCTTTTATCCCTGCAGATCTCTCTGTATTGTCCCTTGTCATATTGATGTGATTCTCAAAAACGTTTATGTGTTCTTTCACTTGAACAGGATCCGTTACTCTCTTCTGTAGTTGGTTGAACAGAATGTCAACGTGTAGCATAATTTTATAAAAGAAATGAAGCCAGAATTTAAATTCTTCATCCGACAAAGTGAACTTCAACCCACTAGCTTGTGAAATAGTGGAAAGCTGCTTAATGTCATTCCGCGATTGAATTTTCATCTCTGCATTCTATTAACTTTTTATGCAATTCATAAACAGTAAGAACAGCCCACGAGTGAAAATTCCATCTCGTAGGAGCTGCCCTTCGAAGAAGTCGACCAACCACCTCATCCAGAACCTTAGTTCTCTGCGGTGATTTTTGAAAAGAATGTATTTATTCCTTCCAGATTAAAAAAAAATATGCTCACGTCACGATTTATTGTAGCCGCGTGAGACATAACAAAATTAAGTTGGTGAGCATGACAGTGCACATGAAATGCTTGAGGATAGTGCTGTCTTACTCGCCTTGGGACACCCCGTTTTTTCCACTCAAAACCGCAGTTCCATTGTAACTTTGTGAAATTAACTTATGTGGCGTGTCTCTTAATTAAGCATTAACTTCTTTCAAAATGCAGGCAGAGAGGGACTCTGCATCATGATTGGACGGATTCAGAAAACGCCAAAATCTTTCTACAACATTTTCATTTACAATGTAACGATATATCAGGATCATCTGAAAAATATTTGAAACATCAGATGTCTCATCTGCTATAACCGTCACAAAGTTGGCAGCTTTAATATCTTCAGAAGGATACCGTAAATTAGGGTAATTCTAATATAGTATTATAATACCGATCATTTTGCTTTTTCATTAAAAAGATTGTAGCTCTTGTTGTATTATATCGTGAGATATGTCGGAGAATACGTTATTTACGAAGCTAATAATAATAATGTGGCAGATATGAATCAGCTGCGTGAACGTTTACAGCTGTATTAATTATGTTTCATTTTCCATTGTTGATGTCAAGTCGTTTTCTGCTTGCTATAATATCCTTTTATAACTTCAGTTCTACTGCTTCACTGGAAGGGTTTGTGATGTAGGTGACAGTTAAAATGCGATGTATAGGCCTACCGGTAATTAGTTACTTATATTATTCGTAAGTTGAATAATTATTAGACCGTATGCACTTGAAATTAAAAGACAATATGGGAAATGGAAAAGTTCCAGGGTAACACCGAACATTGGTGCACCTAAGCTTATACCAAAAAAAGACCATCACGGAGATGTGGTAGATACAATCCAGTTCACTTGGATAATGCTGTTCGGGCAGTAAGGCAGTAAGCTTCGGAGCAATTGCTGTTCCTTACACTACTCTCAATAACAAATTGAACAACAAATACAAAGTCCACGCCTGTGAAGTAACGGTTAGCACGTCTAGTCGCGAAACCAGGTGGCCCGGGTTCTATTCCCGGTCGGGATAAGTTACCTGGTTGAGGTTTTTCCGGGGTTTTCCCTCAACCCAATATCAGCAAATGCTGGGTAACTTACGGTGTTGGACCCCGGACTCATTTCACCGGCATTATCACCTTCATCTCATTCAGACGCTAAATAACCAAAGCTGTTGATAAAGCGTCGTAAAATAACCTACTAAAATTAAAAAAAAACAACAAATACAAAACTAAAGTGGGTGGCTCCCAAGCTTTGAGTGACAATGAAGAGAAATATCTTGTAGAAGGTCAGATGCCATGCGCAAACTCGGAGATTTCCCTTGAAGGAAGTGGATGTAAGTGATATTCAGGACTACTTGAATTGGAAATGAAAAGTGGAGAAAAGATTTACGAATAATCGTCCTGGAAATCAGTGGTATCATGGGTTCCTAACTAGGAATAAGGAGCTCTCAAGGAGAATGATTGAAAACACGAAGCGATCCAGGGCATTCATAACGAGAGATACAATAATCAATTCTTTCATAATTTAGAAGAGGCCTTGAATGGAATTAAGCCTTCAAATTTGATAAACTACAAACAAACTAATTTTTGCAATGACCTATGGCAGAGTAAGGTCATAGTTAAGCGAGATTTGAAACATCCAGTGAAAATTTTGGACAGCTCTAAAACAAATCTTAGTGTTATGGTGGCGGCAGCTGCAGATGGCACAGTACCTCCGCCTTTCACTGTGTACAGAAGCACACGTCTCTATGATACCTGGACAGAAGGTGGAATTAATGGTGCAGAGTATGGTCGCAATAAAAGAGGCTGGTTTGACCTAGGAATATTTGAGGAATGGTTTTGTAAGATTCTCCTCCCCTATGCAAAGAAATTACAAGGGTCTAAAGTAACCATCAGCGTTAATTTATTTAGTCATCTGTCCGTAAATGTAATAAAGCTATGTGAAGAAAACAACATAAGATTTGTGTTCTTGGCATCTAATACAACTCACTTATGTCAGCCACTTGCGGCATTCTCTCATCCGCTGAAGGCAGCTTGGAGATATGTGTTGGAGCAGTGGAAGAAAACAAATATGGGAGTAATGCCAAAATCGGATTTCTATGATTGCTAAAATTTGTATTCTTGAAAATTGGTGAAATATAGCCTGGTACCGGTACATTATTCTTTGTAAGCCCTAAGTTTAAAATATTTTTAAAACATATTTTTAAACTTAAAATACTGATCGGTATAACACCTTCATAATCTAATAGTGATCATAAGGGAAATTTAATACGTGATCAATATTACCCCATTCTACCAGTTAACACTGATCACAGATTTTTCTTTAAATCTTTTCCCAGATAAACCTACTGACCTATATGTAGGATGGCATATATGTTCTCAAGTTGTAGTTTTGATTTACATTGAGATCACAACTGGTTTTATCTGTATTTGTTTCTACATTCTGGACAACTAATGCATATTGCCCATATGTTCTCCTCTATAACCTACCGACCTATATATAGGACGCCATTTATTTCAAAACCCAATGCCATGATTACGCAATGTTTGTTAAAAAACTTTATAAATTAATATTTTAAGTACATTTTATAAGGATATGATAAAATTCCTAGTAAAAAAAGTTTCAGGCTTATCTGTGTTAAAACATAAATTAACTTATTGATCATTAAAACTCCTTCAATAGTTTAACAGCGAGCATGAAGGAAATTAAATAGGTGACCGGTATTACCCCATCATATGAGGTGACACCGATCAGCGATTTTTAAAATAAAATGATAATTAAAATTAGTCAAATTATGAAAAATGTATCTACAGGTTCTTCAAGATTTGGAGATATTAATTGCTTTATTAAGCACATATTAAAGAAAAAACTCATGAACTACGTACGAAACAGTAGTCGGTATTAGCCCATTTTACGGTATTCGTGACAAACCTGAAGCATACAGTCCAGGAAATCATTTTAGATTGTTTTTGAGGTTCCTTTAAATACTGTTACTTTGTCGAAATGGGTTCTCAATGACTCGTTCAATTCTGCACTAAAATCGACATGTCCACTAAAAATCCCTGCATTAGTTGAAGTGTCCGACTCATCATGCCGCGCAGAGCAAGTTCGTAAGCACCACAGAAGCGAACACAATAAAGCAGAGACAACACATACCTGTTTTCTCTTACTTTCTTATTGTGATGTTCAATTTGCTGACTGTAAGCAGAACTCAGTCGACTTGCAATATTCTGAATCCCCAGTACGGCCGAATCTATGACATTACTCTTATGGTTTAAAGACGCAACATGTTTTTTTTTTTTTCATTTTTTTTTTTTTTTCAGATAAATGTTTCAGATCGGTAACATCTGTTTTAGTCCATGTAATGTCACTCCAAACAATAAACACGGAAAGCAAAATAGAGCATTTTTTACCTCACAACCCACAGCCAGTCATATTTCGAATAGATTTCCTATCTGAATGACTTCTTCACCACCTTGCCTTTAACCAAATAACTTTGTTCTACTTTAATATGAGGATTCGGCTTACCCAGATCTTTAATTACAAGTTTATCATTCAAGGGATGAGTTGAGAATGGTTTATTAATCAAATAATTGACTGTATTCATTTTCTGTATTCCATAACAAACAGTAGGATTTAAAACGACTAACGCGTAACTCTATCGCTACCATAAAAACCCGATGAACAATGCGGTACACGCGGTTTACGTTCTGCTTTTTCGCTTCTTTTAAAGTTTATTACCAACACAACAGTTACTAGGGCATGCTATTAGACTGTGGCTGTATTTCTAAAGAGGGAATTATGTTCTTCGTACTACCAGGGGTTACCCTGCTGATGGGCATCTCAAGGATCTTGCTCCAATGCAAGTTAAATTATTAGCGCTAAAAGCATCACAGCGGCCAATGACAAACAACAAATGCAGTGCGTATGCCTCACCATTATTAACAAACACGGGCAAAATCTCAGACTGCCCTAAGAATTTTTCTACCTGCACATGAGCAGTCTGCTCATTTCTTTAGTTACACAAATCCGCGCAACAGTGAAACTTGTATAAATACATAGTGTGCGTGATAGATTTGAACCGAATATTAGCAGACTATTATTTGTTTAATAAATCATGGTAAAATATAAACCAATTTTTTCTCAAGAATGTTAGGGTTGGGCATGTGCCCTTATGCCTTTATGGGCGGACCGCCCCTGCACTAAAGTAATGATAGTTTTACTGGTTCATTAGAGCTAAAGATGTTTAGTGAACTACAAAAATGATTTAGGGCCGGTTTCACCAAGCTTCAGTAAATCAATCCAAGTGAAACATGAATTAGTGAACGTTAAAATATTTAACGATTCATTAAAATGCGAGATAATCATCAACCAAATTTTCTTAACATTAAATGAACAGTAGTTAAGTAATGGCTCATTACGAATAAATGTATTCAATGAATTTTGCATAACTATATCACATCTTCTTATGAAACCACAGCAAACTATATCGCAAATCGTGTACAATCTTAGAAAAAAATTTTGCGTGTCTCTTGGTGGTGGAAATGTTGAAGTTTTGACGAGAGATTTACACGAATAAGCGTATGTATGTGCGCTGTCTACATAGACGTCAGACCGAGCGAACATAAGCCTGTCGCTGTCCTACTTATCTAACGTTACTCCGGTGGAGCAGTTGGTAGCTTGTTGGTTTGTGGTGTTCGATTCCCGAGCAGGTTAATTTTTTTTATTAACGGAACTAACTTTTATAGATGTTACCTCTCTTAATATTTTTTTTTATAGTGGAACGAATATTTCCCAAATCTGGCTCGACTAGGAGAATGAATAAACTCTTGGGAGATCAATTTTCTTTCCGAAATAAAACAAAAATGAACAAACAAATTAAATAGAAATAAAAAAATACACATGTGGATGTAATACTTCTTCCACATGCCACTGGCCTCTATCATCACATGGCATCTTAGAGGCATTCAGTCTACTAGATCGCGGAAATGGCCCTCAGCGAGGTCTTCCCAGGTGGCCAGGAGTTGATCCCACAACTGTTCTGGATTTTGAGGTGGGTGGTCTCGATATTTGTCGATCCTCCTCTTTTTCGGGCTTCTCGTGAACCATCTTTGAACGTTTATGGTGTTATATGCAAGGTGGTTATCGAGCTGGAAAATTAAATTTCCTTCAAAAAGAAAACGATTATAAATTTGATGAATCCAGTTCTTCCGCTTCTGTTTTGAAGCCAGTGCAAACAATAACAATCCCTCTGGATCCATCCTCTTGGCCGAATGGCGGTTAGTTACAACTAACTGAGCGACTCACCCACTAAAGGACGGTTAGTTGCGTCCCTTCTACTTGACTTGATACTGAAATATATTATGTGGCTTAATTTTTTTTTTTTTTTTGCTCTCATATAAACAAATCGAAAGCTATACAGAAATGTTTCAGTGTATTGTAAGTCAATGTGAATCACGAGATGTATTATTCGCCCCAACAGAAATGTATGTGGATTTTGAACTCTCTATACATACCGCTGCCAAACTTGTTTTCTCTTCAGTCAAAATCAGAGGCTGCCGATTTCACCTAGGCCAGAATTGGTGAAAAAAAAAATTCAAAATTTACGTTTGGCAGCAGAATTAAAAGCAAACTCAGTAAAACGTAACTTTCTGAAGTAGTCTTTTCACTTACCATTTTAGAACCTAGACGATATCGATGACTGTTGTACTGAAGATATCATGAGCATTCAGGCTGGTGGCGAAGGAATTGCAGTGTTTACTGATTACATTTTTGATAATTATATTTCGAACGAAGTCCTGTTTCCACTAGTTATTTGGACAGCGTCCAGTACAACGACAAATCGCACAACAAACAACTGCGTATCTTCTCAAGATAAATTAAACGGGTTTTTCCACACATCCAACCATCCGAGCGTATTCCGAATCTCAGCACTGAGCAATCTGATGGCATCACGGTGTTCCGAATTTCAATGATGACGTCACTGATGCTCCATCGGTGTCGCACCAGTCCCATCAGCTTGCAGAGGTGGTGGCAGTTTCCATAGGCCGCCATAAGTGAATTTGATTAGTTCTTGTATAGGGCGGGAATTAGCAGACGAATGGCATCGTGCACTGTTGTGTAATGGCGGTGTGTTCTGCTTTAGTTCTGCTGTATTGTTGTAATAAGTACAATGTAAAAACAATATGTTAATGGCTTGTGAGCGAACATGTCAACGGGCTAGTTGTCACTACCGGTTAAAGAAATAAACAGTTTATGCTCTCTTTTCTTTGAACGAGATGACAGTACGGAAATTTCGAAAAATCTTGCTAGTGTAGCAGAGACAACAATTTGTACAGTCGCCATGTCAGCCATAGAACCTTCCAGCAGTTTTGTCCCTATTTCGCTGCAGCGTGACGTCATTGTTGTCCACCGGTCCAGTGAGATTCGGAATACACTGCCTGCAATTTATTTGATGCTCTGAAAGAAATACAGTGTGATGTATCTTGGGGTATGATGGGGAAGAGGGGAAAGGCAAGTTATTCAAGCCACACGCCCAGTTGGTGGTGCTACCTGTTGGGACAGATTAGAGTTGACGAAGATAATAGGTTATGTACCTTAGACACACGGCCCGTTTCGACGCCGGTGCTGCGTCATCTTCAGTGTCCTACGAATTACTGTTGTTCCTGCTGATCTTGAATTCCGGCATTTTTGTTCGTCAGTTGTAGGGGTGGGGGTTTGTTGTTCTTATGGTGGGGGTGGTTGTTTGTGTGTCATGTATTATGATGTCGAATAATGTATGGGTATTGAAATTTAATTGTGTATTAAGTATATGCTGTGGATGTGTTACTGTATGCTTGTATATTTCGTATTGTTCTAACACACCGATGTCAAGGTCAAGAGCACGTAGATGGTACTGCGTGCGATCAAGCGCTCACTGGTTGCAATGAATTTATTCTGCTGGCAGCAACAAAGAATAAGAAGAGGTGAGCAAAATGAACTCCATTGGTCTATCACTGCAAGATGAATTAAACTGTTTTTAAATAATAGATAACATGTTACATTCATACAAGACAACAAGAAATCAGAACATGTTTTGTAGAGTGTGCATACCTCTCTAATAAATGTAATGAATAATAAATTAATTGGATACAACAAATAATAAAAGTAGTATAGAAAGCAGGGGCGTATTTTGCGGACTACCGGGACTACCGGCAGTAGCCAAGGAAATTACAAAAGAAACAGTTTATAATATAACATAATGTAATAATTTTGTATTACCGTATTAGTTTTACCACAGTAATTAAATTTAAAGTAATTGTTAGATTTATATGCGCTCTCTGCTCTCGAAAAGAAACAAGTTGTAAAGGAGGCATCACTGGAGAAACCGCTGCTACGAGGGGTAGCCTGTGACCGTTCCGCTAAGCTGTCCTGTCGCACAACTGCCCATCCCCCGCTCCCTTCTGTTTCCATCGTGCAGTGTAGGCCGGGTGAGTTGCCGCTCTCGTGATCGGTTTCTTCGCAGGCGCGGAGCAACAATACGCTTAGTACGCTAGCTCATGAATGTGATTGTGTTCTTGCAGTGCAATATTTTAAATTTGTGATTTGTTCGAGTGTCTAAGAATTATATTAATTGTGAATTATTAAGTTTTTATTTCCCAATTAAGTGATATTGTGAAAAATATGGCAGAACAAGTTTCTGGAGAGGTTTGTGTTGAAAATGACTGTGTAATAGAAGGTTTATTAAAAGTGCCTTTTCACCGTCGTACATACAAAGAGAAAGTTGAAATTGTGAAAATGGAAAGACCAACTCCTGAATTAAATTTGTCCATGGACGTAAAAGAAAAACAGCGTGAGTACACACGCCATTTCACTTCAACATCATATGGTAAGTGGAATTGGTTGTGTGGTAGTTCTAAACTGTCTAAACTATTTTGCTGGCCATGTTTGTTATTTAGCCGCGAAACTAATGTGTGGTCAAAAGAGGGGTTTTCTAATATGAACTCCCTTCGAACGGCAGTCCTAAAACACAACAAATCAGAAGCTCATATTTATAGTAGCATGAACTTTGCAAACTTTGGGAAGACAAGAATTGATTTACAGCTAGATAAGCAAAAAGCTCTACACATCAACCAACACAATGCTCTTGTGAAAAAAAAAATCGGGAGATTTTACTGCGTCTTATTAACGGTCTGCTTTCTAGGAAAACAAGAATTGGCTTTTCGGGGTCATTATGATAGTGTGGAATCAGACAATACAGGAAATTATATTGAATATTTAAGTTCCTTAAGTGAATTTGACCATTTACTGGACAATTATCTTGAGAGTTCAACACTACTTCTCCCGCAATTCAGAATGACTGAATATTTGCTATAAGTGGGGTTATGATAAAGAACATAAAATCTGAAATAGAAGAAGCACCTTTTGTGGCCATTGTTGTTGATAAAACAAGTGACTGCTGTAATCAGAGTCAACTGTCCACTGTTTTAAGATACGTCGACAGTACTGCCAATGTTCAAGAACGGTTTATAGGATTCACAAATGTCAGTTCGGGCAAAACTTCTGCTGCTTTGTTTCAGCATGTGGAAGGTGTTATAGCAGAATACAATGTCGGCAATAAGTTAATTGCAGAGACATACTATGGTGCTTCAGTTATGGAGGGAAAAATTAATGGCTTAAAAGCAAAAGTTCAAGAAAAGTATCCTCAAGCAATATTGTCCATTGTTACAGCCATGTACTCAATTTAGTCTTGCAACAAACTACTTCAACCATACTAGAATGCCGCATTTTTTTTCAAAACACTGTCGGGTTTAGCTGCATTTTTCTCATCATCTCCTAAAAGATCAGAAAAACTCAAGGAATTTATGAAAAAGAAACTCCCAAAAGTAGCACCAACTAGATGGAATTTTACATCTCGGCCTGTAAATACAGTAAAGGAATACAGAGAACACTGACTGCTTTTTTTGAAAATATCATTTGTAATGACTGAAAAAACTGGGATGATGATGTAATTGTGCAGGCTCAAGGATATTTGTATTTTTTCACACAGTTTCAGAATATATTTCTTCTTGAAGTCTGTGCCAGAGTGTTCGCACATACAGATGTGCTCTACAATATTCTTCAGACAAAAAGTATAGACATAGCATACTGCTTGCAAGAGGTATCAAAGATAAAAAATACTACATCCGAGTTCAGACGTAGTGGGTTTCCGTCCATATGGAGTAATATGGAAAATGAAAATTCTTCAGACAATACAATGGAACCACCATTAAAGCGAAGAAAAGGAGATGACGAATTGAAATACAGGCAGCTGTACTACAGCATACTAGATCGTATGCACATGGAAATTACTGACAGCTTCAGTTCACACATCTTCTAGATTCTCAAAAATTTTCTGCTTATAGAGAAAACTTCCCGAATGAGGCACTAAACAAATTATTTCAGTCCTATAACAGTCACTTTTATCAAGTGCGTTTGAAAAATGAATTAAGTGTAATATATTTAGCAGCAGTCTTTGATTTTTCGAACAAACCTACCATGAAATATTATCTGCCATATATGAAAACCAGCTGAACCAAGTTATTCCTGAAGTCCTTAAATTGGCAATATTAATTGTGACAATACCAGCTACGTCAGCATCGGTAGAAAGAACATTTTCTGCGTTGAAAGAATAAAATCCTACTGTAGATCAACTCATACACAAGAACGTTTATCCGGCATGGCACTGATGTCCATTGAAAAGTCATTTCTACAGAAACTTCGCAAGCGGCCCAAATTTAATTTCAATGACGAAGTCATCAAAGTATTTTCGTCGCAATCGAGACGTCTGGAATTCACATATAAATAGGTAAGGAATTTTATTATAGGGTTTTTAAAATATATTTTGTGTAATAATAGGGTCAGTGATAGCCCAGACCCTTAAACCAGTATACGCCACTGATAGAAAGTGAACTGAAGTCACAGGTTACCAGGCTCCCCAGGCTCCCATGTGCGTGGCCAAAGAAGGCTTGAGGGGAAGGGGACGGGGGCTGGTTTTCGATTGGTTGAAACAAGAGAGGGGATCTAAATTGTGATTGGTGAAGGTATGTGGAAGGGGAATTTGCAAGCGGTGTGGGAAAGCGATTGACCAATGAGCATGGAGAGAATGTTGAAATGGAGTGGGGCTTGCAAAATTCAACTGATAGGAAGGAGAAACAGTTGTAATCAGCCTTGAAACAAATGTTTTGAAAGCGAAAGCTGCGTAAATGCCACAAGGTGAATCCCTCGACACGTGTCGAGGTCCATTGTCAGTACCCAGCCTGGTTACAAATGTGAAAGTGGAACCATGACGTGTTGACCTCGGCATGTGACACATGACAAGGTAAACAACACCTCGACACGTGTTGTGTGCAACCTTGTCCATTGTATTGTGAGAACGTTTTCCCGGCCAGTTGAAAATAAAGTTCTGTATGAGTTTGTAATACGCGGTCGATGTAGCAATCTGCGTGAGAAGTGGGTCACACATGTCGGAAGTGCAAGCTATGTCTCGAATACTTATGCAATCGGTTTAGCCATCAGTGTGAGAGGTGAACCACGTGAAAGTGAAAGTGAGTCCTCAACAATATGACATTCAGTGCACGTGGCTGTCTGGAGCACGCAACCTGATCACCGCACTCGAATACAATGAAATTAATGCCAGGTTTCATTAAGGAAGTAAAATTTGTTACCTTACTCCTTCCACAAAAATTTAATAGACAAGGTAAACAACGCCTCAACACGTGTCGTGTGCGACCTTGTCCATTGTATTGTGAGAATGGTTCCCCGGCCACTTGAAAATAAAGTTCTGTTTCGAAGACACACCTGTCGACCTTACTTGAAAGAGAAAGTTGGTGGAAATAAAATAATAATGAATCAAATCGAATTCAAGAGGATTGAAAGGTGAGTAGAAATGAATAAAATTACTCATATATGTGGAGAAAACTCAATTATCGCTTCAACAATTACCCGTGGTTACTAGAAGTGACTAAAATGTTCAACAAAATAACAACAGAGAAAACCCACTTCATCAGTTACCTGATTCCTGCATTTAAGGAGGCATAAATACATAAAAGTAGCATGATTTAAAGCTAGAGTTCACTAAAGTATTACTATCATTAATAATGCTTAATTAATACAATAATTCATGCAATGTTTCATGAAATGGATCACTAAATAAACATAGTGTGATTATTGACTCTGTAAGCAAAATCTTTTCCGTGTTAATTGCTAGTGTGTTAGAAATATGTGTACTATTTTAATTTAGTTAATGAGGTGTGGATGATGATTTGACATAATACCACATTTCTTGGAAATACAAGTCTAATAACTTACGCTTCTCTGCGAGACAAAGCACCGGCTAGCCCTCAAGAAAGTCAGATAAGACATTTCTTCTCGACACGCAGCACACATGTTTAATACATATAAGCAATTGCACGAATCCATGTGCAACAGAGCCGGCATTGTGTATTTATCAATGTGCTCAGTCTTGTTACATCAATTTCCAGAATTAATAATAATAATAATAATAATAATAATAATAATAATAATAATAATAATAATAATAATAATTCAACTGACATAATTCACGTTCCATTTCTGTCTTGTAGTTTATGTCATCTCACCTTACAATTACCTCAGTGATAGTATGTGAAAACTACATCGCAATAATTCTCGTTAGCTATGTTTAATATGGTATTTATAATTTCATGAAATACATTTCCATTTAGCCTATATAATCAGCAGTAATTATGTATTAACTGCTTACCTGATTTTTGTTGCATAAAATAAAAGAACACGTATAACACACATTAACAAAGCACAACAAACAGAGAAGATTATTCATTTAACACTATTGTTATATGAGTAATTAATACATCTGTTTTTCGGTAATTTTTGCTTTGCCAAAAATAATTAGTGTGAACATGTATAATTAACCATCCTGAGACCAAAAATCGTATTTTTGACATTTTTGTTTGTTTGTGTGTTTGTTTGTATGTATGTCTGTCTATCGGGATGTTTGTTACCTTTTCACGCTATAATGGCTGAACCGATTTCTATGAACAATGGAAAAAAAAAATCGGTTAGTTCTAACTTAGATTTTATGCTATGTGATATTCAAAATTATTTTGGGGGAGGGGGAATTATAAGGAGGTCTCAAGTAAATAAATCGAAATATGTCGCTTGTTCTTGATTTTCATGAAAAATGTTACACAACAAAAGTGTCTTTGACCGATAAGTCTTATTCTATGCAAAATTGTGATAGGACTTATATTTAACAATAGGCTTAACAAACACCATTTCAGACTAATAGGTTATAATGACTTGTCTACTTAAGGCTGCCTCGCACAACAAACGGAGAATATTATCCATTTAACACTACTGTTATATGGATACAAATTGTCTTGCAGGATAGGAATGTATAAATGTTTATCAGGAACAGATGCATTATAGAACCCATCCTAAATAGGCTATAAAAATATGCAAATCCACAAAAAAGGTGAACATAGCGTTTCGATCAATTAAATTATGGACATATATCGTTTTTGCACTGTGTCGGTGATCACCTCGAGTACACAATGGAAATGTATTTACTGAAATTGTAAATATAAATGAAACATAACGAGAATATTATTGACACGCTTCAAGAAAATGTGTTAACTGCTTGTCTGATTTGTTGAATAAAATAAAAAACACGTATAACACACATTAACAAAGCACAACAGACAGAGAATATTATTAATTTATATGGGTAATTAATACATCTGTTTTTCGGTAATTTTTGCTTTGCCAAAAATAATTAGTGCGAACATGTATAATTAACCATCCTGAGACCACAAATCGTATTTTTGACATATTTGTTTGTTTGTATGTATGTCTGTCTATCGGCATGTTTGTTACCTTTTCACACAATAATAGCCGAACCGATTCGCATCGAAACTTACATCCCAGCCACTCGACTGTGAAAGAGACAAGTGTGAGAGTACCACATGACCCATGACCTTCCTTTAGATTTCTCAATATGACATTGAGTGCAAGGTCATTTCCTGGTTACAACTTTCACCGCGCTAACCATGATTGAGAAATGGATAGAGAAAGTAAAATAACGAACTGTTGCATTAGTGACAATTTCGAATGCTATAGTTAAATATAAAAAAGAAGTGGATCCAATGCAACAAGTTGTCGATACCAAAGAATAGTTGGTTTGATGAGGGTGATGTATTGAAATGAAAACAAGTTTATGCACAAGCACTGTAAGTTTATTACGAGTAAATAAAAAGTATATAATTCAAATTCTGTGGCCGACTATAAAGACAACTGCCGTGAAACTAATCGTATTGGTTATGATAATTACAGTGAGGCTGATTCAGTGTGTTTATAAAAATGGAGTGGAAAAGAATGAATTGTTGGAACAATTTATCACCAGTTATGTGTATCATTTGGAAGAAATGGATTGTCCTAATTTATTTACGTTAAAAAAAGTTATTTAAAAAAAGGAACATGTGCTTCTATCACTGCTGAGACAATGTTGAATGCATCTTCCAAAATGTCAAAGTTCTTCAATTTTGGTGAAACCATCATCACTATTGGAATTCAGTAACTGAAAATGTATTTGAATACTCACTGCTTGTTATTTTTTAAGAATCAATATTTACACATAATTTTATTTTGTTAATATTTTCTTTTACGAAGCACATCCCCATCCCCAGTCCATAAATACTAGGTTCAATTTAATCATTAACAGTCTCACAATAATTGTGATATTCATGACTCTCAATCATGCTTCCATATCCTCAGGTTTTATACCATTCATCATACAAACATGTAATGAACTTGTATATTTCAAATCCACAACTCTCAATCATTACTAACGTATAACAAATTCCTATGATTCGGTAAATCCTTTTCACACATCTTGAGAGGAAATACATCATCATTCTTGTCAAGTGCAAACACATTTATTGAAATATCATTGCGTTTTTCAAATTTTGCAATGTCCTTAATTCCCATGGGGAAGTCAATACACCAATCATATTTACATTCCAAATATGTCTATTCTCATAGCTAAACATGAAGTTCTTGTCTCTATCAACATATTTCGACAGTATACTACACTTAAATAATATATGTCACTGTTGGTAATGTTTACTAGAGATTTTGAATTTTTGTACCTGCGAGGAAGTTATATGTATGCACTTACTCCCATCAACGGTTTATATTTATTTACTCGCAGTTCTAACTTATGTAATTTGACATAAAATAAACCCGAACCCTTCATACTACATTCTTCAAACTATTTCAGAATCTTTTCCTTTTGTTTGTTGATAAACATTCTGATATCTGAATACTGATATAGCACATCATGTTTACTTTTAAATTTATGAAATATTGTCTTGTTGTGAACACTGGTAAGCATACATTCAACAAATATGTTAAATTTTAAAGCAGAGTACTCACTTAAATATCTCTTTAAAATGTCTTGCATTTCATCAGTGCTACATTCTAAAATATCTTTTAATTCACTCTCATGATTTGTTAGATTTAGAGCAATATAAGTCTTCAAACGATTTTTGAAAGGTCTATCCGATAACGCAAACACAGATCCGGAACATACTTGACTGGATGTTGGCACCACCATCCCGGATATAGGGACAGCATCAGCTCCAGAGGTCGGTTGTGCAACCGTCCCAGATGTTCATGTTGGGATAGCAACCAACCCCGAGAAAGGTGACGTAACCATAACTAATTATAGATTTTGATTAATGCTTATCGTATTGTTAACTGAGGTGGTGATGAATCATGACATGTAAATTTCCAATCTGGCAGTTGTCTTTATGGTCGGCCATAGAATTTGAATCCGTGACCTCCTGAATGCGAGTCTCATACTCTCTCGCTTCTGCATCATTCTTTATGTAAATAAAATAAATTAAAATGAAATTAGGTACATAAATGTTATTTTAAGAAACATGGGAAACGAATAGTATGGGTAAATTATGAGCGCAGGAACGTCATTTCTTGACACTTTTTAAAATAGTGAGCTCAATGGTAAATTACTCATATGCGTCTAAGGAAACACCGGAGCAATAAATAAAGGAGCTACCACAGTGTTTTCAGTAGCGTTAGATTCAATCGGTGGCAAACATGTTTTATTTTAACATAGGTAATAAGATGCAGATGATGGTTGTATTTGATAATGTTGGAATTAACATCTTAGGAGTGGAGCGGAAGTATTATGGGTAGGCCTATATAGACGTTGGTATAAAAGTGACTGATGAAAATGAATTGAATGATATCAAGTTTCATTTGAGTTTTGAAAATTATGACAGACAAGTAGTTTGGAGACCAGAGGGAAAAAGACCTTTAGGGAGGCCGAGACTTAGATGGGAAGATAATATTAAAATGGATTTGAGGGAGGTGGGATATGATGATAGAGACTGGATTAATCTTGCACAGGATAGGGACCGATGGCGGGCTTATGTGAGGGCGGCAATGAACCTTCGAGTTCCTTAAAAGCCATTTGTAAGTAAGTAAGTGAAGGATATGGAGATTGAAACACCCGATGGAAAATGGGCTAAATTTAGACCGAAAAAGAAAAGTAACTGTGTGTTGGATGATGGTGAAGACTATGTTTTATATATAAAGAGTGTTCTAGAAGCAATGAAAGGAAAAGCGAGTGTTATATCAGATACCTGGAATGTAGGAAAGAGTAGGGAGGGTGTTGTACCTTGAGGACAGTGTACCTTGGAACACTTGATGTTTTCTAGTCAATGCTGCTATCTAGTGACGTATTCAAGAAACATGTTATAAAATGTACATCAGAGGGCAGTGTAAACTGTTTCCGGCACTTTTTTAAGCGTTGCTGTTCATGTGGGACAAGCCGTTAAATTTTACCTCTCTGTTGTAAATCATTTGAGTTTCGTATTTAAGTGTTTTATATATTGTTCGAAAGCTGAATCATTGAAACTTAACTACCAGTCGATTCTGCACTTCATGGTGAGTAAAATACACTATATTGTTTAAACATTAGTCGCAATCTATGAACGATGAAAGTATTTTATCTTTGCAGTGCATGGTCTTGTACCTTGAAACAGAAGTAGGTGTTGTACCATGGAACACGTTCCAAGGTACAACATATTAACGCTTACTTATTTCTGTTTCAGGTAAAGATGCCTCGTAGTAAATTAGGGGTAAAGAGAAAGCCTGTCGACGCGGAATTAATGAAAAAAGCCGTAGAAGCGGTCACTGCCCAGCCAGACAAAAGAATTTCTATTAGGGAAGCATGTAAAGTGTACAATGTCAAACTTGCTACATTGTCAAGACACCTGGCTGCTTTTAAACAATCTGGAAACGATAAGTTTTCTTATTCAGTAAATTGTGATGTGAAGAGAGTATTCAGTGATTCTGAAGAGCATTTTCTCGTTCAGTATGTAAAAAACGTTGCAAAAATGAATTACGGTTTGTCTAAGAAAGGGGTTAGAGAACTTGCATACAAATTCGCAGTTGCAAACGGAAAAGAATATCCTCCAAAGTGGAATGAGGAGAAAATTGCTGGGAAGGAATGGATGCGATGGTTTATGCGAAGGCATGCAAGCGATTTATCGATAAGAAAGCCGGAGGCAACAAGTTCATCGCGTTCAACAAGCTTTAATAAAGCCAATATTGATGCGTTTTTTTTTTTAATCTTGAAAATGTGCATAGTCGCTATGGTCCTATTCCCGCACAAAGAGTTTGGAATGTAGACGAGACAGGTCTATCAACCGTCCAGACTCCTGCTAAGATTGTTGCTCCAAAAGGTATTAAACAGATTGGAAGTTGCACTTCTGGAGAAAGAGGAAATCTGATAACCATGATAGCAGCAGTTAATGCTAGTGGTAATCACATTCCACCCATGCTGATATTCCCAAGGGTATTCTTTAAAGAAAGAATGTTGTTTGGTGCTCCACCTGGAACAATTGGGGCAGCAGTTTCATCAGGATGGTCTAATGATGAAATGTTCCTGAAGTTTATGGAACATTTCATCACATTTGTGAAATGTTCAATAGACGAGCGCGTCCTCTTGATTTTAGATAATCATGAGACCCAGCTCTCTCTAGAGGCTGTTGAACCGGCTTCTGCAGCTGGTGTTATAATGGTTACATTTCCACCTCACACGTCCAATAAACTGCAGCCACTCGATCTATCTGTCTATGGTCCTCTTAAGGGTTATTATAACCAAGGAGTGGATGCGTGGATGACCAATAATCCAGGAAGAACTTTTGACTTGTATTGTGTGGCTGAAATCTCAGGAACGGCTTTCCCTCGAGCATTTTCAACTACAAACATAGTTAGTGGCTTCAGGAAATCAGGAATATTCCAATTAGATCGTGGAGTATTTTGTGAGGATGATTTTCTTGGTGCATATGTCACGGATCGTGAAATTTACCTGCAAGCTGCGACTCCCAGTTCCTCTGGACTCAATCTACAACCACAAAACAGTGGAACTTCGATATCAAAGACTCCTGAGGCATCCCAAAATTCAAAAAAGATTGTAACGCCTGAGGAAGTCCAACCTTATCCGAAGGCAATGCCCAGGAAATTGAATACTCGTGGAAGAAGAGCTGGTAGAACACGAATTGCAACAGACTCTCCAGAGAAGGAAGAGATAAGGTCATTGAAGGAGAAAAGAGCTTCCAAGACCCGAACTAAGGTTGCAAGAACTAACTTAATCGGTAGGCCTAAGTTACAAAATGTTGCCAAAAGGAATCGAGTGCCATCTTCCTCTTCGTCTGAAGATGAACCTGTGCCTTTGGTCTCCACTGATGACGAGGATAGCACTGATGAAGCCTGCATTTTTTGCAACCAAGCATTTTGCAAAGATACGTGTGGAGAACAATGGATTCGTTGTTTAAAATGCCTACGATGGTCTCATGAACTTTGTGCAGGCGTTGATAAAGGAGAGTGGAAAACATATGTGTGTGACATTTGTAAATAAATATTTCATTTCATATTCAATAAGGGAAGCCTGAACTGCACACAATAGTGAAAGACGATTTTAATTTTGATTTTTATGTTTAACAGTGTGAATTTTGAAGTTCTGATGTTCTTTGACATAATTTTATTTGAAATTCTTAAGTTCTTGTTCTGTTTTATGAACTTCTCTAGTTATTCATGTAAATTTATGACTCTCTGTGTCAAGTTACGTTCTTTAACATAACTTTATGTCTTATTGTGTGAGCTTCTCAAAATCATTAACATAAATAATTCTGTCTTTATTTTCTTAGTTTTTTTACATTCATTAATAGGCCTACTAAGGAAGTTTATCCATTTGACATTGTTTTCTGATATGCTTATGTGATAATTCAAAGTGGATAATTAAATACAACATAAATATCCGTCGTGTAAATTTTCCACCTTCAAAACATCCATTGTTCCAAGGTACATTACCATGTTGTACCTTGGAACACTTGCCACGTTTTCTAAAAAATGGACTCTACCTTTTTAGGGTATTCAATATAATATAGTCAGGCATATGTATCGATGGCTATAGAGTGTTTCTTCAATCAAGACAAATGTGAATGTAAAATCTTGAATACAACGAAAGATATGGGCATAAATGTAAAAAGTGTTCCAAGGTACAACATTCTCCCCAAATATGATTATACGTACTTGGAATGTGGAGGAGGATGAGAAAGAAGAAACGTCAAGTTCCAGAACTGCGATAAATTGTGGTTCTGATAGCTGGAAATGTGACTGTAATTACTTAAAGTACTTTAGTCTTAACAAAAATATCCCCGATAAAAGGTGGGGACATCATTTTCATGAAACAATAATCAGATTTAAATCGTGGTAGTTGAAGATGTGATTGTGTTGTATTACAATATGGTGTTAATAGAGTGCCACATGGATTTTATGGATCTCCATGTAAAAGAAGACGTGTGCAAGAGTGTCTTTAAATAATAAGAATAGTATATTTTATATACTCTTTATTTACTTGTAATAAACTTACAGTGCTTGTGCATAAACTTGTCTTCATTTCAATACATCACCCTCATCAAACCAACTATTCTTTGGTCTCGACAGCTTGTTGCATTGGATCCACTTCTTTTTATATTTAACTACAGCATTCAAAATTGTCGCTAATGCAACAGTTCGTTATTTTACTTTCTCTATCCATTTCTCAATCATGGTTAGCGCGGTGAAAGTTGTAACCAGGAAATGACCTTGCACTCAATGTCATACTGAGAAATCTAAAGGAAGGTCATGGGTCATGTGGTACTCTCACACTTGTCTCTTTCACAGTCGAGTGGCTGGGATGTAAGTTTCGATGCGAATCGGTTCGGCTATTATTGTGTGAAAAGGTAACAAACATGCCGATAGACAGACATACATACAAACAAACAAATATGTCAAAAATACGATTTGTGGTCTCAGGATGGTTAATTATACATGTTCGCACTAATTATTTTTGGCAAAGCAAAAATTACCGAAAAACAGATGTATTAATTACCCATATAAATTAATAATATTCTCTGTCTGTTGTGCTTTGTTAATGTGTGTTATACGTGTTTTTTATTTTATTCAACAAATCAGACAAGCAGTTAACACATTTTCTTGAAGCGTGTCAATAATATTCTCGTTATGTTTCATTTATATTTACAATTTCAGTAAATACATTTCCATTGTGTACTCGAGGTGATCACCGACACAGTGCAAAAACGATATATGTCCATAATTTAATTGATCGAAACGCTATGTTCACCTTTTTTGTGGATTTGCATATTTTTATAGCCTATTTAGGATGGGTTCTATAATGCATCTGTTCCTGATAAACATTTATACATTCCTATCCTGCAAGACAATTTGTATCCATATAACAGTAGTGTTAAATGGATAATATTCTCCGTTTGTTGTGCGAGGCAGCCTTAAGTAGACAAGTCATTATAACCTATTAGTCTGAAATGGTGTTTGTTAAGCCTATTGTTAAATATAAGTCCTATCACAATTTTGCATAGAATAAGACTTATCGGTCAAAGACACTTTTGTTGTGTAACATTTTTCATGAAAATCAAGAACAAGCGACATATTTCGATTTATTTACTTGAGACCTCCTTATAATTCCCCCTCCCCCAAAATAATTTTGAATGTCACATAGCATAAAATCTAAGTTAGAACTAACCGATTTTTTTTTCCATTGTTCATAGAAATCGGTTCAGCCATTATAGCGTGAAAAGGTAACAAACATCCCGATAGACAGACATACATACAAACAAACACACAAACAAACAAAAATGTCAAAAATACGATTTTTGGTCTCAGGATGGTTAATTATACATGTTCACACTAATTATTTTTGGCAAAGCAAAAATTACCGAAAAACAGATGTATTAATTACTCATATAACAATAGTGTTAAATGAATAATCTTCTCTGTTTGTTGTGCTTTGTTAATGTGTGTTATACGTGTTCTTTTATTTTATGCAACAAAAATCAGGTAAGCAGTTAATACATAATTACTGCTGATTATATAGGCTAAATGGAAATGTATTTCATGAAATTATAAATACCATATTAAACATAGCTAACGAGAATTATTGCGATGTAGTTTTCACATACTATCACTGAGGTAATTGTAAGGTGAGATGACATAAACTACAAGACAGAAATGGAACGTGAATTATGTCAGTTGAATTATTATTATTATTATTATTATTATTATTATTATTATTATTATTATTATTATTAATTCTGGAAATTGATGTAACAAGACTGAGCACATTGATAAATACACAATGCCGGCTCTGTTGCACATGGATTCGTGCAATTGCTTATATGTATTAAACATGTGTGCTGCGTGTCGAGAAGAAATGTCTTATCTGACTTTCTTGAGGGCTAGCCGGTGCTTTGTCTCGCAGAGAAGCGTAAGTTATTAGACTTGTATTTCCAAGAAATGTGGTATTATGTCAAATCATCATCCACACCTCATTAACTAAATTAAAATAGTACACATATTTCTAACACACTAGCAATTAACACGGAAAAGATTTTGCTTACAGAGTCAATAATCACACTATGTTTATTTAGTGGTCCATTTCATGAAACATTGCATGAATTATTGTATTAATTAAGCATTATTAATGATAGTAATACTTTAGTGAACTCTAGCTTTAAATCATGCTACTTTTATGTATTTATGCCTCCTTAAATGCAGGAATCAAGTAACTGATGAAGTGGGTTTTCTCTGTTGTTATTTTGTTGAACATTTTAGTCACTTCTAGTAACCACAGGTAATTGTTGAAGCGATAATTGAGTTTTCTCCACATATATGAGTAATTTTATTCATTTCTACTCACCTTTCAATCCTCTTGAATTCGATTTGATTCATTATTATTTTATTTCCACCAACTTTCTCTTTCAAGTAAGGTCGACAGGTGTGTCTTCGAAACAGAACATTATTTTCAAGTGGCCGGAGAACCATTCTCACAATACAATGGACAAGGTCGCACACGACACGTGTTGAGGCGTTGTTTACCTTGTCTATTAAATTTTTGTGGAAGGAGTAAGGTAACAAATTTTACTTCCTTAATGAAACCTGGCATTAATTTCATTGTATTCGAGTGCGGTGATCAGGTTGCGTGCTCCAGACAGCCACGTGCACTGAATGTCATATTGTTGAGGACTCACTTTCACTTTCACGTGGTTCACCTCTCACACAGATGGCTAAACCGATTGCATAAGTATTCGAGATATAGCTTGCACTTCCGACATGTGTGACCCACTTCTCACGCAGATTGCTACATCGACCGCGTATTACAAACTCATACAGAACTTTATTTTCAACTGGCCGGGGAAACGTTCTCACAATACAATGGACAAGGTTTGCACACAACACGTGTCGAGGTGTTGTTTACCTTGTCATGTGTCACATGCCGAGGTCAACACGTCATGGTTCCACTTTCACATTTGTAACCAGGCTGAGTACTAACAATGGACCTCGACACGTGTCGAGGGATTCACCTTGTGGCATTTACGCAGCTTTCGCTTTCAAAACACGTGTTTCGAGGCTGATTACAATTCTTCCCCCCCACTATCAGATGAATTTTGCATGCCCCACTCCATTTCAACATTCTCTCCATGCTCTTTGGTCAATCGCTTTCCCACACCGCTTGCAAATTCCCCTTCCACATTCCTTCACCAATCACAATTGAGATCTCCTCTCTTGTTTCAACCAATCGCAGACCAGCCCCCACCCCCTTCCCCTCAGTGGTTCTTTGGCCACGCCTATAGGAGCCTGGGGTGCCTGGAAACCTGTGACGTCAGTTCATTTTCTATATTACATTTATTATTTGTTGTATTCAATTAATTTATTATTCATTACATTTATTAGAGAGGTATGTACACTCTGCAAAACATGATCTGATTTCTTTTTGTGTTTTATGAATGTAACATGTTATCTATTATTTAAAAACAGTTCAATTCATCTTGCAGTGATAGACTAATAGAGTTCACTTTGCTCATCTTTTCTTATTCTTTGTTGCTGCCATCCGAATAAATTAACCGCAACCAGTGAGCGCTTGATCGCACGCAGTACCATCTACGTGCTCTTGACCTTGACATCGGTGTGTTAGAAAAATACGAAATATACAAGCATACAAATCAAGATTTTCAGGTATAAATCCCTGTAAAGTTGATTTGAATAATTTCGCGGGAAAAATTGTTCCGGAGCCGGGTATCGAACCCCGTACCTTTGGTTTAACATACCAGCGCTCTACCACTGAGCTACTCGGGAACTCTAAACGACACCGATCCAATTTTTCCCTCTATATCCACAGACCTCAAAGTGGGCTGACAACCGTCAAGCAACCAACTTCGAGTGCACACTAACTCCGTGTGACTTAAATTGTGGTTTTCTGTTAACGAACAGTGACTTGTATTATGCAAATCAAGATTTTCAGGTATAACTCCTTGTAAAGTTGATTTGAATAATTTCGAGGGAAAAATTGTTCCGGAGCCGGGTATCGAACCCGGGACCTTTGGTTTAACTTACCAACGCTCTACCACTGAGCTACTCGGGAACTCTAACCGACACCGATCCAATTTTTCCCTCTATATCCACAGACCTCAAAGTGGGCTGAAAACCGTCAAGCAACCAACTTCGAGTGCACACTAACTCCTTGTGACTTAAATTGTGGTTTTCTGTTAACGAACAGTGACGTGTATTATGCAAATCAAGATTTTCAGGTATAACTCCCTGTAAAGTTGATTTGAATAATTTCGATGGAAAAATTGTTCCGGAGCCGGGTATCGAACCCGGGACCTTTGGTTTAACGTACCAACGCTCTACCACTGAGCTACTCGGGAACTCTAACCGACACCGATCCAATTTTTCCCTCTATATCCACAGACCTCAAAGTGGGCTGAAAACCGTCAAGCAACCAACTTCGAGTGCACACTAACTCCTTGTGACTTAAATTGTGGTTTTCTGTTAACGAACAGTGACGTGTATTATGCAAATCTAGATTTTCAGGTATAACTCCCTGTAAAGTTGATTTGAATAATTTCGAGGGAAAAATTGTTCCGGAGCCGGGTATCGAACCCGGGACCTTTGGTTTAACGTACCAACGCTCTACCACTGAGCTACTCGGGAACTCTAAACGACACCGATCCAATTTTTCCCTCTATATCCACAGACCTCAAAGTGGGCTGACAACCGTCAAGCAACCAACTTCGAGTGCACACTAACTCCGTGTGACTTAAATTGTGGTTTTCTGTTAACGAACAGTGACTTGTATTATGCAAATCAAGATTTTCAGGTATAACTCCTTGTAAAGTTGATTTGAATAATTTCGAGGGAAAAATTGTTCCGGAGCCGGGTATCGAACCCGGGACCTTTGGTTTAACGTACCAACGCTCTACCACCGAGCTACTCGGGAACTCTAACCGACACCGATCCAATTTTTCCCTCTATATCCACATACCTCAAAGTGGGCTGAAAACCGTCAAGCAACCAACTTCGAGTGCACACTAACTCCTTGTGACTTAAATTGTGGTTTTCTGTTAACGAACAGTGACTTGTATTATGCAAATCAAGATTTTCAGGTATAACTCCCTGTAAAGTTGATTTGAATAATTTCGAGGGAAAAATTGTTCCGGAGCCGGGTATCGAACCCGGGACCTTTGGTTTAACGTACCAACGCTCTACCACTGAGCTACTCGGGAACTCTAACCGACACCGATCCAATTTTTCCCTCTATATCCACAGACCTCAAAGTGGGCTGACAACCGTCAAGCAACCAACTTCGAGTGCACACTAACTCCGTGTGACTTAAATTGTGGTTTTCTGTTAACGAACAGTGAAGTGTATTATGCAAATCAAGATTTTCATGTATAACTCCCTGTAAAGTTTATTTGAATAATTTCAAGGGAAAAATTGTTCCGGAGCCGGGTATCGAGCGTTGGTACGTTAAACCAAAGGTCCCGTGTTCGATACTCGGATCCGGTACAATTTTTCCCTCGAAATTATTCAAATCAACTTTACAGGGAGTTACACCTGAAAATATTGATTTGCATAATACACGTCACTGTTCGTTAACAGAAAACCACAATTTAAGTCACACCGAGTTAGTGTGCACTCGAAGTTGGTTGCTTGACGGTTGTCAGCCCACTTTGAGGTCTGTGGATATAGAGGGAAAAATTGGATCGGTGTCGGTTAGAGTTCCCGAGTAGCTCAGTGGTAGAGCGTTGGTACGTTAAACCAAAGGTCCCGGGTTCGATACCCGGCTCCGGAACAATTTTTCCCTCGAAATTATTCAAATCAACTTTACAGGGAGTTATAACTGAAAATCTTGATTTGCATAATACACGTCACTGCTCGTTAACAGAAAACCACAATTTAAGTCACACGGAGTTAGTGTGCACTCGAAGTTGGTTGCTTGACGGTTGTCAGCCCACTTTGAGGTCTGTGGATATAGAGGGAAAAATTGGATCGGTGTCGTTTAGAGTTCCCGAGTAGCTCAGTGGTAGAGCGTTGGTACGTTAAACCAAAGGTCCCGGGTTCGATACCCGGCTCCGGAACAATTTTTCCCTCGAAATTATTCAAATCAACTTTACAGGGAGTTATACCTGAAAATCTTGATTTGCATAATACACGTCACTGTTCGTTAACAGAAAACCACAATTTAAGTCACACGGATTTAGTGTGCACCCGAAGTTGGTTGCTTGACGGTTGTCAGCCCACTTTGAGGTCTGTGGATATAGAGGGAAAAATTGGATCGGTGTCGGTTAGAGTTCCCGAGTAGCTCAGTGGTAGAGCGTTGGTACGTTAAACCAAAGGTCCCGGGTTCGATACCCTGCTCCGGAACAATTTTTCCCTCGAAATTATTCAAATCAACTTTACAGGGAGTTATACCTGAAAATCTTGATTTGCATAATACAAGTCACTGTTCGTTAACAGAAAACCACAATTTAAGTCACACGGAGTTAGTGTGCACTCGAAGTTGGTTGCTTGATGGTTGTCAGCCCACTTTGAGGTCTGTGGATATAGAGGGAAAAATTGGATCGGTGTCTGTTAGAGTTCCCGAGTAGCTCAGTGGTAGAGCGTTGGTACGTTAAACCAAAGGTCCCGGGTTCGATACCCAGCTCCGGAACAATTTTTCCCTCGAAATTATACAAGCATACAATAACACACCCACAACATATACTTAATACACAATTAAAGTTCAATACCCATACATTATTCGACATCATAATACATGACACACAAACAACCACCCCACCATAAGAACAACACAACCCCACCAGGGTGAGTACTAACAATGGAGCTCGACACCTGTCGAGGAATTTACCTTGTTGCACTTACATAACGCAGCTTTCACTTTCAACACACTTGTTTCAAGGCTGATTACAACTCTTCCCCCTCACTAGCAGTTGAATTTTGCAAGCCCCACTCCATTTCAACATTCTCTCCATGCTCATTAGTCAATCGCTTTCCGACACCGCTTGCAAATTCCCCTACCTCATTCCTTCTCCAATCACAATTGAGATCCCCTCTCTTGTTTCAACCAATCCGAGACCAGCCCCGCCCCTTCCCCTCATCCCTCCTTTGTATTGGTATTGTGATATGTTAATGTTATATATTTATTCTCCGGTGGTGTTTGTGTTGGTTTTTTTGTTTTGCCTTTCTTAATTGTCTGTCTATTATGTTAGTGTTATATCGGTTGTCTTGTGCTAGCGGTATGTATTTTATTGTGTGTAGTTCTTCAGTGTAGTTGTCATTGTTCATTGGTATATTAATTAATTTGTTTGTCTTTGTACGGAAAGCTGCATGTTTATGTTGTATGGGATGTTTTGATGAATTGTGTATGTGTGTCGTGATTGTAGTGGGTTTCTGTATATCTTGAATTCGTATCTGTTATTTGTTTTGGTTATGGTCATGTCTAAGAAGTTTATAGTTTGGTCATGTTCTGTTTCTATTGTATACTTTAATTTGGGATGTATTTTCTTGAGTTGTTGATGTAGATTTTCTACTTTTTTGTTTCGTTTATAAAAGACTATTATGTCATTTGCTTATCGATGCCAGTACATTATTTTCTCCGCGTGTTTTTTGTTACTGCCAGAATTCAAGATCAGCAGGAACAACAGTAGTTCGTAGGACACTGAAGGTGACGTAGTACCGGCGTCGAAACGGACCGTCTGTATAAGGTACATAACCTATTTTAACGTTTTAACACTTATAGCGTATCGACTAATACAATTTTAAATATTTAAAAAAATGTTGACGTGAACTAGAATAAATGAATGAATATTTACTAAACCTTAGCATAGTATCGGCAGTGTTGATTTAAAATGGCGAGGATGGGACAGGACGAGGTTTTCGCGAAGGGGCATGTTGGGGCAATACCTCATTTGCCCCATGTTTACAATATTTTTCTCAACGGCGATTACTTTTCTTTACAGAGAGATTGGGATGCGGAAGACAAATAGAGAAAAATGGTCACCAGAATGAATAAAATTTTTCGTTGATTCAGTTGTGCGTGGAGAAATGGGTTATAGAAAGCAGCAATCTTCTTTAAAATCTCACAATCTACACTTAGAATATACAACTGTGATTAAAAAGAGTTACGATTGTGCCAAAACATAGTTAAATGATAATTTCTTTAAAGGGTAGGAAGCAAGCTGGAGTAGTGACATCCGCAGAGAGGGGGAGCACGTTCACTATTGAAGTAAGTTTTAATGCAGTGGGGACATGCATGCCACATAATTTTATATTCCCTCGAGTCCGTGCAAATAATCAACTGATGAATGACTGCCCACCCAGAGCAACGGCTGAATACCACCGAATTGGCTGGGTGCAGCCCGAAATATTTTTTCTTGGTTCAAGAGGTGTGTTACAGCCCATGGATGTAAGCTCAACATATAAAAATGAACTGCAAATGGAAATCGACATAAAGGCTCAGAGGGAATGATAAAAGGACAAAGTGCAGAAAAACATTATTTTTACCCCTGAGCCCACTGCAGGCCTCGCTACAAAAGAAAATCAAGTGAATCGCAAAAGTACACCTAAGAAATCAGTTGACCTGAGCCTGGGAACTAAACGCAAGAGTCAAAGATCACATACATCTTCTTCTCCATCTGATACCTCTGATGTTGAATGCTTATATTGCAGATATTTGTACTCCGAGTCGACTGAAGGATGGATCCAATGTTGGAAGTGCCACAAATGGGCTCACTTTTCTTGTGTAGGCGAGGAGGATGAAGACGATGAGGTCGTTCATCTTTGTGCACTGTGCCAAAAATAACCCCATCTTATCACATCTGGTGTGGCAAGATGAAATTTTTACCACTCTTCAGAAAAATATGTTTTATATTATCCAAGCAAAATGTACCGTTAAGTTGTGCAATACTTATGTAACAATACATATATATCTTTTTCAGGTTAATTCAACGTCTTTTTCTTTTAATTATAGTCTTCCAAACACTAAATTCCCCGTCTTGCCCCACTCTCTCCTAAATCAAAATAATAAGCACAGAAGAAAGAAAGAAAACAAAGAAAAAATATAGCGGAGAAAGAAATATTTCTCAGAACAAATGGCAAAATAATAAACAACTCCGTATCTAGATTTGATATTGTAAAATGACTATCATATAAGTTTTTGCTAAATTGAAAGAAACTCCTGGAAACTAAACAAAACTACGTACTTCTAGACTAGACGGCATTTCGGAAGGCGGTCAGCTGCTATATGCGCCATAGCATTTCTAGTATGTAACGTCACAAGCTTGTACAGTAGAACCAATCGGAATCAATCTATAACAAGTACTTCTCGAGTTCGTTTGTTCACGTGTGAGTGTTTCAGTACATCGAATAAATAAAACTAACATTTACTGTGTGTGTAAGATAAATAAATGGAATAAGAGACTGTAAAAAGACAAGTACTGCACAGGCAGGCGCGGAAAATAGTGTTTAAGGCAGGCATGCCAGAAATCAGACTCTAAATGTGCAGTTTTGTGCGCGGATCGCCGGTCTGTGTAGACTGCATCATTCGAGCGTTGCTCTTACCCGTTCTTAGCTGGAGGGGTGTAAAATAATCTATTCTGCGCTTCTAGGGTTGGGTTAAATGGATAGACGACAGATGCCTCGGAAGAGACGGAATCCATCTAAATCGGAGGAGGGCTGCAGAAATGGGATCTCTCTTCGCGCGGGTAGTTCCTACAGCATGGAGCGGCGGAATCGAGGACCCATCAGCTGGACCGAAGGACCATCAGCGGACGGCGGGGGCGAGGGACTACCAGCGGTCGGCGGGGGCGAGGGTCTACCAGTGGTCGGAGGGGTCGAGGGACTACCAGTAGGCGGTGCGGCCGAAGACCTATCAGCGGGCGGCGGAGACCAGCAGTGACGTCGAGGTGCCACGGAGATTCAAAATGTTCAAGTAAGGACAGGCCTATTAAGACTACTGCAGGTTAATTGCCGAAGTATTAGAAATAAACTTATTCCGTTTTGGAACTTGGTCGATGTTTATAATCCAGATGTAATAATTGACCGTACGGAATCATGGCTTAGGGAAGACATAAATGACTCGGAAATTGTTAGGTCAGAGCATAGAGTCTTCAGAAAGGATAGAAGTGAGAAGGGAGGGGGAGTTTTCGTTTGTACTAAGACAGAAATAAGTAGCAGTCTTCTGTGGATACATGAGGAAGTTGAAATATTGAATGTTATGATAAGAAATGGGCGGGAAACCTTAGATGTATTAGAATGTTATAAACCACCCAGTGAATTAAACAATTTAACTTTGCACAAACTAAATGAATATCTTAATACAGTATCAGAAGACCGAAACGTAGTAATTGCTGGGGATCTAAACCTCCCGAAAATTAACTGGAACGGGATTTCAGGTACAAATTCAGACGCACAGACCCTTGTTAATGAGTTGATCTGGTGTAAAGATTTCACGCAGGTAGTAAATGGCCCGACGCGTGACAGTGCCCTCTTAGATGTTTACCTACTAAGTCCTGTCTCTCTCTTTGTAAACTCTGAAAGTCTTCATAAAATAAGTGATCACAATAGCGTCTTATTAGAAATCTTCTGGGAAAACACAGTAAATCCGAAGTCAAGTCCATTGTCTGTCTGGAACTTCAACAAAACCGATGTTCATGAATTACAAACGTTTCTACGACAAAAGCATGATGACTTTCAAAGGACTGAAGGAAATATGGAAAATGTATGGCATAAATTTAAGAGTATAATTTTCGAGGCATTAGTAAAATGTGTACCTTCTAAGATAATTAAGAAAAATCTGGACCCAGAATATTACACTAATTATATTGGCTACTTAAAGAAAAAGACAAGGCGCGCATTTAGTAAACGTAAGAGAAGCCATGAGCATTGGGTTAAATACCTCGAATTAATTAAGAAACTTGAGTGTGAAAAAAGGATACTGTAGCTGGGGAAAATTTTCTAAAAACCATTTTAAAAGAAGATGAAAATAACAATTGGAGACAGTTTTATAATTAAGTACGCAGGAGAAAAGGAAAAAATGAAGGAGTAGTGCTTCTACGAAATCAAAAGGGAGAAAGTATAACTGATGACAAAGAAAAGGCCGACATATTAAATTCCTATTTCATTTCGGTTTGCAATAATAATAATAAAATTAATAATAATAATAATAATAATAATAATAATAATTATTATTATTATTATTATTATTATTATTATTATTATCCAGCTGATGGGATTGGTTGTGTCACAGAGCGTGAATGTGAACCAAAGTCGACTTTCAAAATAACTTCCAAAGGGGTTAGAGAGAGATTAACGAAATTAAAAAAAATCGGAAGTCTCGAGGACCAGATAGTATTGCTACAGAGATTCTTAAATTAGGTTCCTAGGCCATAATTCCATACTTTATGCATATATTTCATATTTCCATAAACAATGCAGCTATTCCATGTGACTGGAAATCAGCTGTAGTGGTACCCATACATAAAGGTGGAAATAAATTAGATGTCGGAAACTACAGACCGATTAGCCTTACATCTGTCGTATGTAGTCATGGACCATTTGATATCTGATTATATTCGTCGTGTTCTAAATGGGAAAGACTAGTTTTGCAACCGCCAGCATGGCTTTAGGGAAGGCTTCTCATGTGATAGTCAAATTACGTCGCTGGCTCAGGATCTAGCTGAAGAGGTAGATAGAGGCGGAAGAATCGATGTAGTTGTGATTGATTTTTCGAAAGCATTTGATTTGGTGCCACATGACAGATTAATAGATAAGTCAAGTAGGCTAGGAATAGATAAAAGAGTGGTGCTATGGATCCAAGAATTCTTAAAAGGTAGAACCCAGAGATTTAGAGTAGGTCATGAAATATCAGAAAATTGGAAATATAAGTTCAGGGGTGCCACAGGGCAGCGTTCTGGGTCCATTACTCTTTATAATATACGTAAATGACTTATGCCATAATCTTACATCAAATGTGAGGCTATTTGCAGACGACTGCATTATCTATAGAAAGATTAGAAATAATTCAGATGTGGATGCTATTCATACAGACTTGAATAAAATTTATAACTGGGCGTTAGTGCATAGGATGAAAATAAATGGTTCTAAAAGTGAATCTATAACATTTTGTAAAACCCGAGATGAAACTAGTCTTAATTACGAATTCAGTGGTGTTGCAGTTCCGGAAGAGCAATGTTGTAAATACCTAGGACTGTATTTAAACTCCAAAATTTTTTGGGGAGAGCATGTTGATAATGTTACGGGTAAAGCATGGAGGGCACTTCACTTTATTTTGAGAATCTTGAGAAAGGCTAGCCCCAAATCGAGGGAAATAGCATATCTAACGTTAGTGCGACCGTTAATGGAATAATGGAATACGGAACTACATGTTGGGGTGCCTATAGAATATATCAGGTAAATTCGTGAGAAATAATCCAGTATAGGGCAGCTAAATTTGTTAAAGGTAAAAGAGAAGATGGAAACGATACGATAAATAACTTAAATGGGAAACTTTGGAAAACAGACGTAGGAAAACTAGAATAACATCATTGTATAGAGCACATCTAGGTCAGAAAGCATGGGTAGACATAACGGCTCGGTTAGAAAAGCCAACGTACTCTGGTAGGAACGATCATGATCTTAAAATCAAATGTAGGAAACAGAAAACGGACGTAGGTAAATTCTCATTTTAAATATAACTGTAAATGATTGGAATGACCTTCCTGCAGCGGTCTTTGAGGGCTGTCCTTCCTTAAGGAGATTCAAGGATAACTTAAAAAGTTGTGTATAAAGTACAAATTAAAATTAAGGTGACATTTAACATTTAATTTTTTAAGGTGACATGTATTTATTTAGCCTGACGAGTTATTCCCTTCGTTTGATTTGTAAATTATTTAAAAATAGCATGTAAAAGTAAGCGTCCACTACATCGTATCGCACGCATCGGACGAATCGCACGGATCGGAAAAAGACTATCTTTGCTGTAATTGTTATGTAACCACGTTCACTACATCGTATCGGACGCATCGCCTCTCGGCAAATGCGTCCACGTTTCTCGGATGGGCAACTTTTCCGATGCGTGCGATCATGGCCTTCTTTAATAAATCAATTTTAATTGGTCAACTGTTACTATTATGTTGTGCCATGTTCAGTGTCGCGCCAAAATATCAGACGGAAAACTTATTTAGCGTGTAGAAAATTGCGAAGAATTATATAATTTGAGGCGTTCCCATTACAGCAATCAAGTCGTTTGTAACCAATATTTTTTTTCGTTTCTTCCTCTTCAATTAAGACGCATGAAGCAATTACAAATTCTCATTCGCTAACAGACGTAATTAATAGACCTAACCTCAACTCCTCTGCTTTCAGTAATGTCAATATCGTACGACGTCATGTTTTAAACAGCTGATAGGGGAATCCGATGAGGCGATGAGGTGAAGTCGTTACAGTGAACGCACTGCACTTAAAATATCCGTTGCTTGCGATTCGTACGAGGAGTGCGATACAATGTAGTGAACGCTTACCTTAAGAGGGTCTTAGACTAGAAATGTTTAGCTTAAATGTAGTTCTATTTATAGGTATACATAAGGGTGTAATTATTTGTCTTATTTGAACTATTGTATCAGTGAAACAAGGTGATTGAATGAAGTTATGGTTTTACAGTGCAGTGAATAGTCCCGATCAGTGATAATTTATAGCGTCAATGAAATGTGTTCTGTAGTGTCAGTGAAATGTGTCCTAAAGTGTCAGTAAAATGCGTCATAGTGCCACTACAGTGAGTGAGATAAGAGTAAAGTGAAAGACTATTGAAACTTATGTAGCGTCTATACATATGTAGGTTGTATTGTAAAATTAGGTTATTTTATGTTTTATTATTGTCATTTCTGTGTTAAATTGTATTGTGTATTCTAATTGTAAATGTATTATGTATTGCATTGTAATTTTATTGTGTATTATTTATATTGTGTATACCACTGCCACCGAGTGCTTGCCCACTTGCAGTGTAAATAAATGCATACAAAAGGGGGCAAAAATAGACATTTGGACATTATAAACACACTTAGCAGAAGGAAAAAAAAACACGGTTATTATCAGTGTCTATACTTGATCATTTTAATACCATTGCTTACTCAGTTATACTTCACAAAGTAGTGGTTTGTAAAGCATAATTTATTAATATGATTTTTATATAGTATTTGAAGAAAAAAATATTTCAGTAATTTCGAAACAACAAAAAACGAACAAGTATTTCATTTTACGTAGTAGGTACTAATTATTTTAAAGTAATAGACCATACTCTTTCATTGTTCGTCGAGCAATATTATTTATTGGGACCATTGGTACACAAATGTTGAATAAAATATTATAATCTCAATTAATTACATGCAGTAGGACGTTGTGTAGTTTTTACACTGAAATGATTTCCTTGCTGTATGTCAATATAAATTAACATTAATATTAATAAATGTAATAAATAAAGCTTAGAATTTAAATTCACATATAGTTTATTTGGAAAACATTGAGAGCAAGTATCGACAAGTTGGAAGCATTACTGAAAGAAATTAAAAGTGTAGTTCACAAGCTGTGAAGCGGCGACATTCTATTTATGTCAGGTTTAAAGGTTTATTAATGTAAGTATATTAGCATAATATAGTGACGTGAGATGGAAAATTTGCCATTATATATTTTTCCAGAAATTTTTTCCGCCTTGCAAACAGTTGCTTTCTTCGCTCCTTACAACGTCAAGAGCCTCATATGTATTCCTCACTATATTCTCATTACTTACCAGCTTATGAAATGAAAGTCGACAGTAGTCTAATCTTTGATGACTGTGTTAGTACAGATTCCAAAACAACGCCATTGTCAAGTTCGTTTTTCCTTGAGAGTACTGATTAAGAAATAAGCGCTGGCAATATCATATTTTGAGAACTTTACTAATCTGATCTAAACTGTCACAAGACTATTACCTCGACATGGGCTGATGAAAGCCTTTCATTTTAAAATAATTATTGTTGGCTGCGGAAAACATTATAACAATTGTGTTATATGATTCGTAATTTCTCTTCCTCGTTATCTGTGAACTCCTCACTTTATTTATCATAACTCATTCACAGACACAGCCGAGTCAGCACCCGTACTGAAACTGCGTTAGTGAAAGAAAAGCTGATATGCTGCTGTTACAGGTCTGTATAGCACCAGGGCTATAGAAAGAAGGGCTGGCTCAATGCTTTGTTGTTCCGCTTGCCGCCTTGAGTCTCTCCCTCTAGCCACCCCACCACTTTCTGACGTCACTGCGGTACTGTTGGTCTCGGTGAGTGTTGAAGAGTTACGAGTGTTGAGAAATGTAATTCAAGTTCACGTGCACCATTTCGTAATATAGGCCTATTTGGTTGTGTAATTAGCGTATGTTACATTTCTTTATGTATTGAATAATTATAAAGGTACAGTATTACATTATTAATTATAGTATTTTAAGTTTAAAAATGATGAATTGTGCTGTAGCGAACTGTTCGAATGACTCTCGTCACACTCACGAAGTAATTTATCACTGTTTTCCGAAAGATGTGCTTTTAGCGAGAGTGGGAAAGCAAGTGTCATAGGCAGGACCAAGTGAATATTAAGTGTGCACGTATCTGTAGTGATCATTTAGAAAGTGTGACCGATTAAGAAGATGATATGAAGAGCCAGGGGCGAATGCTAGTCAAGAAAGTTAGGCTTGCTCTTTTATTCATAGGGGAAGATGGGAGGATATAATAATTCATAATTAATAAAAATAATCAGACCCACAAATAATTTATTTTATAATTATAAAATCATTATAAGTCCATGGATCATATTCGCTTATCAGATGTAGAACTTCGATATGATATAACAAATATGGCCAACAAAACAGTTTATTTAGTTGTTTCGACCCTGCCAACCAATACATATTGTTGTATTGAGCTGCACTGAACGAGCGCACATATTCTCTATAATGTGTCTTCTCTTGAATAGTCCTTCGGGAAAATGGATTTAATAATAAGGTTTCAATAACACAATTCCGAACTCATTGCTATACTTCAAATTAATGTTTAAGAATTAATAATACATGCAACAGCTAACACATGCATTACGCTCATACAATTACATTGCACTCGCAAATCACAGCACATTCCCGCTTTCAATACTGCTCTGTGTAACGTTAAATAGTCTTTGGTGTAGCTCACGGACCAGAGCTTCAAACATCACATAACAGAAGCATGTGCGTCTAGGACGGACCAAGGAGGAAGGCACTTGCGCGCGCATCATATTCTCGCTGTTTCTACGTCTTTCCTGTAGCTCCGAGAAACGAGCAAGCGTTGCGATGCTTGCGGTATGCAACCTGCGGATGGTATTACGCCTATACCATATTCCAAAAATCAAAATAAATTTTAATGTACGTAATCCTATTTTGAGAAATACACATTCTACGAAAATATTGGGCTTGGGCAGCAAGCATAGCATGCCCTGAGAAATCGCCCCTGTGAAGAACAGGCTTTTGGGGTTAAAAGAAAGGAAGATATTGAAGAAAAATGCGCTCCCATCTCTAAATATTTCAAGGCTGCAAGTGACTTAAACTGAGAAGATAGATATCAGAAGAGAAATATTCGAAAAGCTGCTCTTAATCACCTTCAGACATTGAGTCCAAAGAAGCCAGGATTAGAACCTAGTACTGGCAGCTCTGAATATGTAAATATTACACAGGGATCTGAAGAAACGTCTGTAGTAGGCTATCTGAAGTACATTGTCTGAAGTGTGATGAACGCGGAAAACAAATTGATTTACTGAAAAGAAAGGTAAATATTTTAGAATACAGTGTTAAAACTTTGCAGTCAAACAATAAAATACTGAAAAACAAGCTTACTTCTCTCAGCTGCATATTTTTAAATTATTTCCTGGTTACTCCTTGCACTCAGATTTCTTATTGGTAATAAATGTTCTGGTTTGGTTCTTACATACAAGAAAATTATTGTGTTATAAACATTTGGGTAGGGATTTTGTCTTACGGTGGATTAACTGAACCTTCCGAAGAGTGGAAAAAAACTATACAAATATCATCATCATCAATAGCTATCAGGATTAGGTCATTTGGCCTGTTCCATCTCAGGTGAAAAGCTGGTCTCTCCATCGCTTCTTCGGGAGTCCACGATCTCAGTATCCAAGGGGTCTGTAATTTAATAATATCCTGGGTAGTCTAACATTTGGCATCCGTAGAACATGCTCATGCCAGTTACTCCGATACTTGTGGATTGTCTCTGTAATGGCTGCGATATTTAGTTCTTGTCGGATGTCTTCATTATATTTATGGTCATAGAGAGTGTAACCTGGTAGTGGTCTTAGTAACCTCATCTCAGCTGCTTCTATTCTTTTCAGTTGACTAGTTGTTAGAGTCCAAGTTTCTGATCCATATAGCAAAGTTGGAATGGCCTTTGCTTTGTAGAATTTCAAAATTGTGTCTTGCCGGATCTTCTTAAACAGTGTATTTCTAATTGTTCTTAGCAGCTGTTGAAATTTGGCTAATTTATTATCTATATCTGGAGAATGAATATAGGCGAGATTACAGCCAAGATAAATAAAAGCATTTACTTGCTCAACCCCTAAGTTATTGATAACTATTTCAGTTCTTATAGAATTTTTACCAATAAAGGCCATGGTTTTTGTTTTGTGTATAGAAAATTCTAAATTGTACTCTTCTGCTTTTTGATAAGCCTATGAATTGCCATTTGTAAGTTGTCTTCTGTGTTAGCTAATATAATTAAATCATCTGCGTAAAGCAGAGTATTAAGGGGTTTGTTATCGATCATAAAATGTGTGGCCAAATCAATTTGCAAGTCCTTAATAAGTGCATTAATATATATATATATATATATATATATATATATATATATATATATATATAGTCCACACCTGTGGAGTAACGGTTAGCGCATCTAGCCGCGAAACCAGGTGGCCCGGGTTCGATTCCCGGTAGGGGCAAGTTACCTGGTTGAGGTTTTTTCCTGGGTTTCCCCTCAACCCAATATGAGCAAATGCTGGGTAACTTTCGGTGTTGGACCCCGGACTCATTTCACCGGCATTATCACCTTCATCTCATTCAGACGCTAAATAACCTAAGCTGTTCATAAAGCGTCGTAAAATAACCTACTAAAATATAATATAATATAATAATATATATATATATATAGATATATATATTAAATAAACAAGCAGACAGCGGACAACCTTGTTTTACGCCTTGATTTGTTATCCGAGATACCTGTAATGAATCTCTAAAGAATAATAAGAAGTAAATTCAAATCAAATTGAAGAAAAACAAAGTAATAAAAGCATAAATTGTAAAAGAAATTGATGCACAGGATTAGTTTAGAAGCTGTTAAAAACAACTGTATTTTGCAATATTCAATTAGAAAAAAAGTAAAGATGCTTATAGGAAAGGAGAGGAAACAGTCTATTTAATAACGCTTCGAAATATAATTACACTAGAAAATGTTTTCTCAATTTTTTTTTGTAAAATTTAAAACAAACATCCATATTCTCATTGAGGTCCTTATAACTTAATTGTTTAATCAACCATCCGAAGACAGATTGGAACTTCATAAATGACACAAATAAGGCATCATTCATCAGGCAATTAAGCCAGAACATAATAGGTTAGGGTGGCCAGTTTCTTCCCCCCCTCACTGCCCAGTAACATATTTCATTAATCACACTTAAAATGTATACAGACAATTATTGTTCTTCCTCTGACACGTTGTCAAGAGAGATACACTGCCTGGTAATAAATGTACAGTGCATATCAGCCAGAACCTCAATCAGAGGGGTGTAACTCAATATTATATACTTTCGGAGCACTGTGTTTCCTTGATTATGATATGGTTAATTACATTTTAAGATTTTTTTTTTGGGCTGCCTCCAACAAGTTTCTGAATATGAAGTCATATTTCCTGTAACTGCCTATGATACAATTAGGCCTAACTAGACCCAAAGCTGCTGTAATATTAATGTTTTTTCCTTATAGACTCAAACGTACTGGTTCAAAATATCCCAGCACTTTACAAATGACATGGCTGCAGTGAAGAAAAGAAACACTGGGACTGCATAATATATCTCATTAAGCAATCTAAGCGCTTCTAATTTCTGAGTTCCCAAATTATCACACCATGCTTTCAGTCTCTAACATTGGTAGAAAAGAAATGGTATTTCTCAGACATTATAACTTGAAGTGACTGAGGTGACCTTTCCATTATTGTCTCATTAACCCTTTTAAAGATATGAGTTGATAAATTTCAGCAAGGCTTTTCTTGAAAACACAGGTGCTTACAAATATCAAAGAAGAGCTATATTTCAGGGATTGCTCCAATAATTGAAAGAAGCTGCTGACTGAAGGAATGAGGAAATAGGATGTGGCATTGAGATCTCTCTAAATTAAAACTTGCACATCTCCAGACCTGCCTTTCATTTTTGATGCTTCCAATTCCTAAACTCTGTTTTAATCAATGCTGAGTGAGTGTTCAGAGGGAAATTTTCTACATATTAAGCAATATGCAACATTATTTATAACGGAGTACTCAAGCCAGTCCCACATCTTTTCTCCTTGTCAAGGAGGAGGTACGCAAAGGCTTCACTACAGCCTGAGGCTTAGTGTGCTTATCACTCCTATTCTGTGAATAATTGTGTAGCTGAACAGCCGCGCTCCTGTACGAGTACAGCACGCCTCACTGTGAACTTAACCTGGGCTGTGGTTTGGATGATGATAATAATGTGAATTAATAATGCCAGAATGAGTCCGAGGTCCAACGCCGAATGTTACCCAGCAATTCTACTTTAATTGATTGTGGGGAAATCCCGGAAAAAAACCCCAACCTGGATTTGAACCCGAGCCCGCTCATTACACGGTCAGATGTGCTAACCATTATTCCACAGCAGTGGACGTGCCATGTCTTACACCAGGAATAGAGAAAAGCCCAGCTATAGCCTCTGAGATAGTGACTGGACAGGCAGAAAGGTAAGGTTGAGTATGTTCACTAGTATTAAGATCTTCGAGTGCGTGAGAAAGAGTGGAATATATATATATATATATATATATATATATATATATATATAACTTATATATATTTTCATTTCTGTATTCTGAATAATGCTGGGCAAACTGACACTGACGTTAGGTACGACTTCTGCACTCAAGTCCTTGGAAGTATCCAAAGATCCACTTTTTCTACTTGTGATTGACTCTGGGGCTGGTGCTGTTATTTTCTCAGAAAACGAAAACTCAGGATTGATTTCTGTTTTGAACTCATTGTGATATGTATGATTTGAGGCTTTCTCGGCGTTGGTTCGCTAATATGTTTTCGCGGGATATCAGCCGAGTTAAGATTTTGGAATGCTCCAAGCTTTCGACTGCTATCTCTGCAGCCATCTTCAGGGAAGTGATGTCCGAACAGAAAGTCGAAAGGTTATATAGATGTGGCTGTCTCAGGTGAAACGGGATTGGTTGGCGGATCGGCCAATCCGGGGCCGGGAATTGTCATCGCTCGTAAGCTCCGCCCCTCCCGGGATTACTGCGTGAAGTTTGGCGGGCGG
The DNA here is from genome assembly GCF_040183065.1 of Periplaneta americana. Classification (NCBI taxonomy): domain Eukaryota; kingdom Metazoa; phylum Arthropoda; class Insecta; order Blattodea; family Blattidae; genus Periplaneta; species Periplaneta americana. Next base: position 112,482,471 of record NC_091126.1, on the reverse strand, counting down.
CGAGCATGTTCCGCCGGTTGGAATCGGTTGCCGTCCTCGGTCCGTGATCTTCATGACCTTGATTGTAAGAGGGCCTGAGTTGGTCTAAGGCCGGTGTCCATGCCTGACTGAGCTGGAGTCCACTGTCTCTGTTAAGGTTGTTTTTCTCCAGCTTGATCTCTATGGCCTCCTTGATTGTACGATCCCAGTAGTGGCTTGATTTGTTAATGACCTTGGTGTGGTCAAACAGTATTTTATGCTCCTTTTCTATGCTGTGTTGCGCCACTGCAGATTTTTCCGGGTAATACAGCCTCAGGTTCCTCTTATGTTCTTTGATTCTGTCTTCTATTGTGCGGCCAGTCTGCCCTATGTATACTTCGCCACACTCGCATGGAATCTTGTAAATCCCTGGAGTCCTTAAGCCCTGACTGTCTTTAACCTGACGTAGATGACTCCGGATTTTGCTCTGTGGTTTATGGATGGTTTTGATATTAACCTTCTGGAGGATTCTGCTTATTTTGTGTGACACGCTCCCGCAGAATGGAATGAAAGCTTTCTTTGTCGGTTCTTGCTTGCTGTCTAAGTCTATTGTGTTACATCTCGTGGTAACTTGTTTGAGGGCTTTGCTGATGTCTCTCCGGCTGTAGTTGTTTTGTTGTAGTGTTCTACGAAGATGGTCCATTTCTGCAGGCAAGTTGTTGATATCGGAAATGACTATGGCGCGATGTAGTAGACTAGTCAGGACGGACTTCTTCTGCGAACACTACAACAAAACAACTACAGCCGGAGAGACATCAGCAAAGCCCTCAAACAAGTTACCACGAGATGTAACACAATAGACTTAGACAGCAAGCAAGAACCGACAAAGAAAGCTTTCATTCCATTCTGCGGGAGCGTGTCACACAAAATAAGCAGAATCCTCCAGAAGGTTAATATCAAAACCATCCATAAACCACAGAGCAAAATCCGGAGTCATCTACGTCAGGTTAAAGACAGTCAGGGCTTAAGGACTCCAGGGATTTACAAGATTCCATGCGAGTGTGGCGAAGTATACATAGGGCAGACTGGCCGCACAATAGAAGACAGAATCAAAGAACATAAGAGGAACCTGAGGCTGTATTACCCGGAAAAATCTGCAGTGGCGCAACACAGCATAGAAAAGGAGCATAAAATACTGTTTGACCACACCAAGGTCATTAACAAATCAAGCCACTACTGGGATCGTACAATCAAGGAGGCCATAGAGATCAAGCTGGAGAAAAACAACCTTAACAGAGACAGTGGACTCCAGCTCAGTCAGGCATGGACACCGGCCTTAGACCAACTCAGGCCCTCTTACAATCAAGGTCATGAAGATCACGGACCGAGGACGGCAACCGATTCCAACCGGCGGAACATGCTCGCCGCCCGCCAAACTTCACGCAGTAATCCCGGGAGGGGCGGAGCTTACGAGCGATGACAATTCCCGGCCCCGGATTGGCCGATCCGCCAACCAATCCCGTTTCACCTGAGACAGCCACATCTATATAACGTTTCGACTTTCTGTTCGGACATCTTTCCAAAGCCCGGAAAGGATAAGACGAATCCAAGCAACTATAGGCCTATTAGTCTCCTCAGTTGTCTCAGCAAACTGGCGGAGCGGGTCATACATAGACGCCTCACTGAAGTAGTATTGCCCCAAATCAGGAACGAGCAATTCGGTTTTCACCCTGGTCGTTCCACTACACTCCAGGCACTCCGCATGACGGAGGACATTACCTGGGCTATGAGCACGAAGCGTGTAGTAGCTGCAGCTTACCTGGACATCGAGCGAGCATTCGACAAGGTTTGGCATGAGGGACTCCTCGTTAAGTTACTGGGCATGGGAGTCCCAGATGGAATGATACGCCTCATTTCTAACTACCTCCGAGGCCGTACATTCAAAACCCGTGTAGGCACTAGTTTCTCCACCCCCCGTGAAATTCACGCAGGAGTCCCACAGGGTTCCATTATCGGGCCCATACTTTTCAATATATTCATTAATGACCTCCCGTTTCGCTATATCCACGGCAGAAGTAGTCATCTGTATATCTATGCAGACGACACTGCCCTCTTGGCGATGGGCAAAACCTATAGATTAGCGTCCCGTAGATTACAGTCGATCTTAGATCACCTCCAGCCGTGGTTCCACGACTGGAGAATCAAGGTCAATGTAGAGAAATGTCAGGCCATACTCTTTTCACTAAGAGCGAGGCTCGAAGACATACCACCACCACCCACACATTTCGGACGAGAAATGCCGTGGATGAACCAAATTAAATATTTAGGGATCATTATGGACTCTCATCTCAACTTCCGAGATCACATCCAATCCCTTCTTCGTAAGGCCAACGGGCTGATAGTTAGACACTATCCCATTCTGGCGGCCTTAACTCCTGACAACCTGAGGGTAGGACTTACCATGTATAAGGCCCTCTTTCGCTCAGTCATTACCTATGCCGCACCCGCATGGGGGTTTGCGGCAGTGTCCCATCTCCGTAAACTCCAAGTTGTCCAAAACCAGGTGATTCGACTCATTACCCATCTCCCCCGAGTCGCCTCGAGAAGAAAGTTCCATGATGAACTAGAGTTGCCAACCATAGACGAGTTCATTGCTCGACTGGCTAGGAACCTGTATGCGGAAGCTCGTGCTAACCCCAACCCGCTCATATCTGGCCTCGGCCAGTATGATCCTAGGTTACGGCGTAGACACCAGACAGGTCCATTAGCTATCCTATTGAGACAGGAGTACAGGGAGGCTGGCGTTACTCCCAGGTTTTGGTAGCCACGACTCAACTCCATGAGACTCCTTGGATAGTGCAACCGCTGTAAAATGACCTTGTCTTAACTGGGCTAAACAAAATCCCTCCATAACATTATCTACTTTTGTTGATCGATGGAAATCTAATAGAGCCAATTGGCTAGTATATATCCATCGATTCATAGAGTCATTCAACCTAAGAGCCAACTGGCTAGTCTCTGATATTGAGACAACTCATCCTGCCTAAGGTTTTTCCGTGGTTTTCCTAAGGCGCTAAGACAAATGTCGGGATGAGCCCTAAAAGAAATGGGCCACGGACCTGCACTCATATCCCCATGAATCCCCCTAATTAACAATCACATCTCTCCCCCCTCTTCGCAATTGAGCCATCATATAGCCAAATGGCTGGTCTCGAAATTGAGACAAATCAACAAGGCTCATGACCTCCAACATAATAGCCAAATTGGCTAGTCTCTTATATGAGACAACTCATCCTGCCTAAGGTATTCCGTGGTTTTCCTCAGGCGTAAGACAAATGTCGGGATGAGCCCTATAAGAAATGGGCCACGGACCTATATGCCCTTCCCCATATATATTCCACCTTTATTATAAATTATGTATGCCCTAGTTCAGATAATATTAATAGTCTATTAAACATACGAGGTCACTCAATAAGTCGCAAATTGAAAGGACAGGGACCTCTCAAATTGCAGCTTAGATTTCACGGCGCTTCTTCCGACGGCCTTCACCTGCTTTGTCATCGAACAACAGATGACGGCGTCTTGCCATCCTAACGGCAAACACCAGCCAACTCCTCCTCGCCCCGTTCCGTGATCAATTGATCAGTCTCAGCCCCCCTCGCGTATGTGGTACCTAAGAGGTTACGTCCAATTTCGGCTTCCCCTTCAAAATTTTCTAGAGCTCCTTCAGGGGAGCAGCGTAACCCGGAGTGAGACTAGTGGCCAACAGGCTTGGAGCTCACATATTTAGTTTTGTACAGCCCCCAACCCCTTGCAAGGACGCGTTTTGCGTACCTTTTAAATTTTCCTCCCAATTCTCCTTCGATTTTCGATTCGATTTTTCGAACAGACTGCCGGGCTACGGCCTAGCAGCAAACTGTTATATGAAACGTCGGCCCCCCTCGCGTATGTGGTACCTAAGAGGTTACGTCCAATTTCGGCTTCCCCTTCAAAATTTTCTAGAGCTCCTTCAGGGGAGCAGCGTAACCCGGAGTGAGACTAGTGGCCAACAGGCTTGGAGCTCACATATTTAGTTTTGTACAGCCCCCAACCCCTTGCAAGGACGCGTTTTGCGTACCTTTTAAATTTTCCTCCCAATTCTCCTTCGATTTTTCGATTTTTCGATTTTCGTTCGGACATCACTTCCCTGAAGATGGCTGCAGAGATAGCAGTCGAAAGCTTGGAGCATTCCAAAATCTTAACTCGGCTGATATCCCGCGAAAACATATTAGCGTCATTGTGATATGTTTTGGCTAACTTGATCGAACAAAGAAGAAGAAAAGAGCAGCCTATTTCCTATTTGTAGGTTATAAGCTATATTAAACACATTATTATTACTGTAGGAGAAAAAAAATGTAAGATTAGTATGTCCAGATAGCACAAGGTAAAGTAGTAAAATATGATACATGATGTTTTATTTATTTGAGGAAGATAAATAATAATTATTAGAACATATGTGGATCATATGAGGAAAGCACAAAATAGGAAAGATTGAAGAATGCTGGTTTACAGTGAAAGACCTGCCCATGGGCATAACACTTATGTAAGTATGTATTGGAACATATAATATCTAGTTTTCATTTCTCTTTTTTTACGGGGGAGAGACCCAAAGACTTGCACTGCAGCCTAAAGCTTATTGTGCTTCTGAATTTGATGTTTTCATATAGCCTATTTTGATACCTTGCAGTTGAAATTAAAACAACAGAAAATAATACCTTTTAAAAATATCTGAACTGAAGAATATTCCATAGTATGAAATAATTAAGAATAATAACTATAATGCAATAAGCTTATGACATCTAATCCGCCATCACGTGAATAAAGATTGATGAAATAAATAAATAGGCTAAATAATGCAATATAACCAATAAACAAAAGAATAATGAATGTAATTTTATAAATTCAATGAACTGAATAATCATTCAACTACTTACGAACATTATTTCACCTCAAATGGGTCATGACAACCCATTCCAAATTTACAAATAATCGAAACATTGATGAAGGGTACACGGGAATAATTATCAAGGTCAATTTTAGAAAGTTTCGAGAAAAACGAATTTTAAAGTTTAAGCACTTAATACTTTGTTTTGTGTGTATTTGCTAGAAATTGACGTAGTGGAATGTCAAAAACGATTATTTCTTTTTACTAGCTAGACCATATGATAGTACTTCCTTTCCACTATAATATGGCATTATTAATTCAATTTCAATTTTTGATGGACCTTGATCGTTTTTCCCGTGTACCCTTCTATTTCTTTCACATTTAGGGAGGCCCTCTACACTCCCCTGGCTACTGGGCTGCTCTTAATTTCACAAGGGATTTTTATGCCTTGTGTAATCCATTGGTTATAGATATGTTGGAATTTGTATAATTTTATTATAGATTCATAGATATTTAAGAATGTATTTTGAAAAGCATCGAATTTACTATTCATGTCATCGTTATATCCTGATTCTCAGGTTTCATATTTTAACTTAGATTCAAAATGCTTTAAATATTCTTCATTTATGACAACCAAAATTTAGACTGGTGTTTTGTTGCAACAAGATTATTGTGCATAGTTATTGGTTGGGCATCATGACCTGAAAGAGCATTTATAATGGAAACTATACAGTACCGTAACTTTCTAATCTACCTTTCTTAAAATTATATAATGAATTGCAAAAGTCGATCTTTTTTTTTTCCAGTTGGAACGTTACTTTCTAATGTTTTCAGTAAGATGGTATTTCAGTTTCCGTTAAACATGTAGGCCCATTTGTGTTTTTAAATGTAGACTATGTGTTATACATTTTCTATTACCAATAAAGAAATGTTGGAAGTATCCAGACAGCAACCAGCATAATCCTCTTGCTTCATTCTAATTCTACAACACAGAGTTCTAAATCTGCTCTCTGCTAAATTTTGAAAAGCTATTATCATTATTGAAATTTATATAATTTCTAACAAATATACATACAGTACATCTCCCTTCTCAAAATTTTGCCACATTAGTCAGCTCCTAGTTTGCAATGAGTATGCCAATAATTCTTGCTGTTTCCAGTGATAAGTCATGCACTATATGGATTTAATTTTTTTTATTAAGATTTGAAACAAGTGTTAATTGTTCCAGTGACTAGTTTTTAAAATATTCGATGAAATAAACTAAACTTACTATCGGTACTTTATGTTTTTCAATTACAAAATATTATTTCTATATGAACTGTGCTAATTACGTCTACCTGTACTTTTTCCTTCTCATTTTTGCTTTAATTAATATTTTATCATAAAAAGCACATACCCTGTGATGAAGGCCTTATTGGCAATCACAGGTCTACAATGCAAAACACAAAATATTGTTTCGGAAATTCAACAGAGCCATTTATTATTAAATCTTATCGCATAAGGTACGTTTTGGTAAATTACTGTCGAAAAGTCGTACTATAATACACGATTAATTTTAATATTATTGGTGACGTATAAATATTTAAAAAAGTTACATTTTAAAACATTTCACAAACCATACGCATTATTTCATTTTCTATACAACATATTCAGTTATAAGATATTTATTAATACATCGTACAATAATGATTTTTTCTGAAACTACTAAGTCCAATCCTGGCAATTAAAAAATACATTATTTTAGAAGTTCTGTTCACTGTTTTAATATAAATTCCACTTTATATAATTTTGAAAAATATTATACAATAGACCGTGAGCAGCCATTAACCCTTCCATGAGCTTAGAAGTATCAATTATTCGTAATATTGCTAGACACGCCCTCAATGGTGCAGCCAATCACAGAAAGGAGTCATTCCTCTCTCCAAACGCAAGTCATAGACTAAGGGTACGAACACGTTGACGATGGTAGGCTAGCTGGTAGAGTAGCTGGTAGCGGTAGTGGGGGAAATGAATCGCTAGAATCATATGACACCGCACACGTTGACTCATGGATGGTCGCTTTACTGCTAGCTTTCCAGCACGCTGTAAGCTCCAAAAATGGTTTCAGTCATTCTTTCAAGCTTGCAGCGCAAGTCTCGGCGTGGAGCAGAGAGGCATTGGAGAGGTGGTTTGTGGACCAGATGTCAATGATGACTTGTGTAATTAGTAGAGACGACTTTTATCAATTATTTTTGTAATTCGTGCTTTTTAATTTACACAAATTTGTATTCTATTTTAAACTACGCGCGTGTGATTTAGTTTTGACGTTAATTGGCCGTAACTCGGTAACCAGGAAAGATTTTGAGGAGCGGTAACTTTTAAAACGAATTTCCATTCTTACTCAACATTTTTCTCGCTTTGACCCCCCATCTAACGTGAAAAACAAAAATGTTTACCGCTTACCGGAAATTTTTTTCTGTGAGCAGATCACTTCAAAGTTAGTATTTTTTTTCTCACTTTTAAAAACAATAATTTGACTTCGAATTGTTTTCTATGCTTCCCTTGGACATTGACCTATCAATACAAAAAATTGCAGCGCGATTGTTTGAATATCATAGATGCTACGACGTGATAAGTTAAACGGAGCGGGAAATATCATTCTTGGTTATTCCGACTATCAGCCAGCGGCCTGTCAAGCTCCGCCTTGAGCATACCGCTTGCTTCACTCGTGGCGGGAATCCTGTGTCAGTGGTTGTAAAGTTTTAAAACACTGCACATATTGGATGTAGAAAAACTTATTGCTCGTGTGTTCGAAAGACCTGCCACGACATTAACTTTTCGTATAGATTCAAAACTAGAGGTAGAATTTAATTAATTTTTAATTACAAACTACTAATGAATTCGGATGAATGGACTCGTCGTTCACCAATAGGCTTGATTTGCAGTCTTCGACCTCATTTCAAGAGTTTAATCGCTTTCTTCTGTATGTGCCTTAATACCACGAAAAATAAAAAAAAAATAAACAAATAAATAATAACTAATATCAATCAAATTATTGAGAATGTTTACTAGGCACTATTTTGTAAGAATTGTACAGTTTATCTCAGTGTGAGTATAAGCCATTCTTCCTGCAAAATAGGATTCCCTGGCAATTTTTCCAAGCCTTCTGTATGAAATCTTTGGTTAAATAGAGAAGATAATCGAAAGTTTCGATTTCCACTCTCGGGTAGCTAATGCATTTTTCTGGAAACTTCCGCAGATATTTAAAAAGATAATATTCACCAAACGCAACCCTTTATTATTTATAGGATGAAGGGAACACTCTCGAGAAAAGAATTCTTGTAATAATAATCACTTTGATTCTGCACTGTCTAATAAATCAAATTCGTCCTCACTACTCGAATCCCTTGCGATATCAAGTCTACACAGAGATTCCAAGGAGATGACCTAATCAGCTGTGAGTCAGCTGAGAGATTAAAGCGACCTGCAAACAAGCTCCAATTTGTGCACACCAAGCTTCCTTGTCTTTCATAAAAACTGCTAGCGGAGCCTGCTAGCTTTAAAGCTAGGCGCCAACGTGTTCGTACCCTTACTCAATAACCGCTCAGTGCATGAGGATTAAGTTGGCGTGATTTCTACTGTCCTTGTCTGAGGTCCTTGTCTATCGACTGCCACCAGATGTGACGGGCAAGAGGTTTCCTTTTGTACAATTCTTGGAATTCCCTTTCTTCTCCCATCACCCTTCACACTTTTGCAAACACAATTAGTGGATCTCTCAGTGGCGTCTCGGGGTTGTTCGAGTTCATTAGTTAGTAGTACTGTATTTTGTGAATACTGACGTGAGTTTGTATCTTTTTTATTGGGTTATTTTACGACGCTGTATCAACATCTCAGGTTATTTAGCGTCTGAATGAAATGAAAGTGATAATGCCGGTGAAATGAGTCCGGGGTCCACCACCGAAAGTTACCCAGCATTTGCTCGTATTGGGTTGAGGGAAAACCTCGGAAAAAACCTCAACCAGGTAACTTGGCCCGACCGGGATTCGAATCCGGTCCATCTGGTTTCACGGCCAGACGCGTTGATCGTTATTCCACAGGTGTGGACGAGTTTGTATCTTGTTGTATCAATTTAATATAATATAATTCACAAATTAAAATGTTTTCGGAGATACATGGTTTCACTGTTACCTTAAATATTGTAATGAGTGTTGTGCTCTTGTATTTAATAATAATGGTAGGCAATATGGGAAAACGTGGGAAAGCCTTGAAGTCGGACGGTATGAACATGGTTATTAATGCACATAAATTCTTTACTGGAGAATATGAGGCACTCAAATTCGGAAAACAAACAATATCTGTGCCGAGTTTTATCGAAAGAACTACTGCAGCGACACATATATCATCGCGTGGTGTTAACAGGATTAAAATAGAAAAAAAAAACAAAAAAAAAACCAAAAGGAAGCGCTAGAAAGCGGAAGTGGAAGTGTGCTGCGAACTCCAGGAAAGAAACGCCCGAACAGGACTCTTAAAAAACGTGTGTAACAGGTTAAAAATGAGCGCACTTGCAAAAGTGACGAAAGAAAATTGCAGGAAGGCCTGTGAACACGTAGAAAAAGTTGAAAAATTTTATTGGGCGAAGGATGGACTTGTAGATGGAAATTTATTATTCGTTCGTAATCAATTGGACGACACGGACGAACTTTCTGGCAGAGTGGAGTCAGAATTTGAAGAGGAAGAGAATGCCGCCACTGGTAACTCGCGGTCGTTTGAAGGAGTGTCGACCATCATAAATGAGGGTAGAGAGAGATGGTGAGCATTCTCTCTCTTTCTAAAAGGGACTAGACAAGTAAATCCTCATGGACTGTAGACCGCTCACTGGCGCTAGTATTATGCTCCCAAATTGAACATTCGACGAGCGGTCATTTGTTTGGTTGAGCTGAATAAGTGTGGTTCGTTCGTGTGCTGCTTTTAATTGCAGCAATGCACACCGATTTAAAGATAAAGAAGGAAGGAATGTTACATTTCTCTGATTAGTTAATCGTTAATTTCTACGACGATTTTTGCTTCGTATTATGTTACAGAAGACAAACTGTTGTACCGGTACTTATACAACTATTTGTGCTTCAGGTTTCCTCTGACAAAAAGATTTCCTTGACCGAATATTAGTTAAGATTAACAGTTCATTGTTGTTCGTAATAGTGCAACCCGCAGAGAGAATTTCTACCCTACAATGAATCATTCAGTGTGTTCAACTCATTTCGAAGTAGTTGTTACCTTTCAAACTACGCTATTACCATAGACATTGTTATTGTCCTTCATTCACTCCATTGTTTTCAAACATCTGTTGTTTCAGTGCATACATGAATAATTATTCGCCGAATTTAAAGATCCCGAAACTGTATAAATTATAAAAAGTTAATTTTTAATATGACCGATTGAAAGCAACTTTTTTCTCAGTTACAGATTAATGACACAGTTTCTTATACTACTACTACTACTACTACTACTACTACTACTACTACTACTACTACTACTACTACTACTATTATAATTATTATTATTATTACTATTATTATTATTATTATTATTATTATTATTATTATTATTATTATTATTGTCGCCGTAATTACAGCCGTTGTATTTATTTCATTTCTGAATAAAGTGGTGACCTCATTTGAGGGAGGATTGATATTTTATATACAATAACTGCAAGTCAGATATAAATAATATTCTTAAAAACTATGTTCCAGAATGGAAAAAAAATTAAAGGTTTACTGTACTGTGAAGTATAGTTACAGAGCTGAAAGAAAGTAGAAACTTGATACCAAACTATTGTGTTAAATCACTATATTGTGACAGCGACGTGAGATTCGAACTCACGACCAGCGTCCCGCAAGAGAGCAGGTCCCGCGTGAGTCGACACGGGCTCCACGGAGCACTGGGGGACGGAGTGGGGCGGGGCGGGGCGGGGAGAAGAGAGAGGAGGTTGCGACACGCTGTTCCGCGGCAGAGAGGGGAAAGTAAAGCAGCTGGTGACTAAGGAGAAAGATCCAGAGAAGTCTGGATATCCGTTATCTTCCAGGCATCTGTCGACCGACCGCGAACTCTCGAGAAACTATGCCTTAGTTATAAATACAACGCGTAAGTGAACGCGATTGATTGAGCCCGTCAGTAAGGCAGTGTTGTTAAAGTCAGTGGAGAGCAAGCCAGACAGTCTTGTGTAGCAGTGAAGCCAGCTTCGAGACCAGAGCGCGACTTGAGTTGTGTCCGTAACTGTGGAGCCTGAAGCCCGGAGTTCGAGTGCAGTGGACCGCAGTGGGGGACCTGAGTTCGAAGTGCAGCGGTTCGTCTCTGAAGGTCTGGGGTTCGAGATTCTGTGAACGCGAGTGACTGAGCTAGAAGAACTAGCCAAGACAAACGAGCTGTGAACTGAGAACTGAGAGTTATGTGTTGTAAATAGTGCTTTGTGAATATTAGTTAAGAATAACAGTTCATTGTTGTTCGTAATAGTCCAAGTAAATTGTCATTGTCGTCAGTGGAGTGCACTAACGAATACTGTGTTACTGTGTGGAGAGCAAATCCTATTGTTGACGGGAGTGAAATTAAATTGCAGAAAGTGAAGAGTTATTGTTGAGATAATAAAAATTACATTGTTGTTCAGTAAAAAAAATTACAATATTTAAGGTAGAGTTAATGTGTGCATTAATTTAATTCTAATCAGTTGAAGTTACTATCCCAATTAAGTTTTGTTATGTTTGAATGTACATTGTGTATTAATTATAATAATATTTCTTTGATATGTAGTTATAATTGTCTCTTTAAAGTGTTAAAAAAAATGTTATATGTTACCTAATTGACTAGTTTCAGTTTTGTCTCAGCCGTACTTATGATATTCTAACCCAGGGATTCCCAACCGGTATGTCGCAACACACTGGTGTCTCGCAGCTCCATGGAGTGTGTCACGAAATTTTGGAATTGGAAAATAAATTTGATTTCATCCAGAATTTCTCTTTACAACGTATTTTTTTATTTGCAACGAAGTCTTTGATATGGTACATTTTATTTTGAGATCGCCGTTACCAATGAAACGTAAACACCTGCAACAATGCTCAGTTAATTTTTTCATTTTATCAATCATTAGGCAACGTATAGAGAAACTCTGTGCAACCAATCAAGCGCAGGCTTCACATTATTTTAAATAGGCGACTTTTCAAACAGGATATTAAAACTATTTTATGAGACATCCGTCATAGATAGGTTGAGATTTTTGACACTTACTTTTGTTTTTTCTTTTCTGATGCCACTCAAGCTTCTTCTTTTAGAATTTTCGATTGCATGTTAACATCAACATATCTACAACACTGGATCTCCGACACTATATAGAAGTTGTTATCTGTGCTGTTTTTCTGGTTGAATACGCTCAAACGGCATTCCGGCACCTTTTTGTTGAATTTTTCATCATGGAACCGAAATATATGTGAATAACTATGTTTTTAATGTAATTTTTCTTTGAATTCCGCATAGCTCTTGAAAGTCTTAGTTGGACGAAAAGGAGGTTAAAAATGACAAAATTCCCATGCTGTGAACAGTAGGCTAATCATCTCCCCGTCCACAATAAAATATTCTACACAGTTTTCTACCACCTTTTTCTCCAGAAGAAAATTACTGGTTATTATTATTATTATTATTATTATTATTATTATTACTATTATTAAAATCAAATAAGTGTGTCGCGATATCGTGAATGTTCAGTAAAGTGTGTCGTCAATCAAAAAGGTTGGGAACCACTGTTCTAATCTATGATCAATTCCTTGATATATTTTGAGTACCATGATCTTCGTGACGTGGTATCTTTCGTGAAATTTTGTGTCATTCAAATTTTCAAAATGATCGTTTCTTAAATGGTTAACATCGAACATCGAACTCTTAATTTTCGAGCACTACTGATACAACAATTCTACCACAGTCTAATATAGCCTATAAAGTCACGAAGCTCAATACTTACTAAATATGCAAACATAGATAGTTGCTCACCACCAGGATCGCTACTATCGCTTTATCACAGACTCTTTCCCTAACAGACCATAAAATGTATGCACCTTCGATATCGTGTTCTTTTAAAAAAATTAACACCTTCCTTCCACTATTGAAATATGAAATACATAAGGTTTATATATTATTTTCATAAAATATATATTATATTCTATAAACTCACGTTCCTGGATTTTTCGGAAGAAGGATAAATCTAACCTATTTTTCTTACAATTTATAGTTACTACAAACATCTCCTTGTCCCATATTATTATTCATGTTAAAAATGTTATGTTTTATTTAACGACGCTCGCAACTGCAGAGGTTATATCAGCGTCGCCGGATGTGCCGGAATTTTGTCCCACAGGAGTTCTTTTACATGCCAGTAAATCTACTGACATGAGCCTGTCGCATTTAAGCACACTTAAATGCCATCGATCTGGCCCGGGATCGAACCCGCAACCTTGGGCATAGAAGGCCAGCGCTATACCAACTCGCCAACCATGTCGACATTATTATTCAAATTATTCTATTTTAGCCATTTACAGTTATTACTACCGATAACGAATATTTCACAGTTTACATAGCTTTTCACAAAAATGCGAAATACGGCACAGTCAATGCCTTTTCGATCTAGAATGTTTGTTTGGGTTTTCTATTTCAGTGTATGGAGCTCAGTGAAATATTATATTATTACTTTATTGCGTATCATTGGTAAGCTTTATTTAGTGTAATGTGTCCATACGTTCCGTTTACTTCTTGTTGCGTAATATGTTGCAGAAATAATTACAAAACTGTGTTATTTTAATGTGAAGAGAATTTTACATGTTAACATAATCTGTTCGCGTCAACATTTTAAGTTTTGAATTGAAGCTATTTTGAGGTTTAATACAATAGAATTTATATTGCGATTCCAATTCAGCACATCTACCTTCCTTAATTTTAGACAAAACATTTACCATATCAATCCTATGAAATTAGTGTACGTACAATTGTGTTACTTCTTCCCTTAAGTAGTTGATAAATACAATAATTCAGTACTCAATTGTAGTATTAAAATACAGACAAATTGGATGTCCGGGTTATCATATATGACATTATGCTTAATTATAATGTATGATTGCGAATTAAGGAATGTAAGTTAAATATGGTAAACATAACCTATAATTTTCATATCAATGGCAAGGCATTGGAGATCACTAAGTTTAGACAGAAAGGGGCACCTGGTCCAGTAAACGTAACCTATAATTTCAACATATCTAAATATCCGTGCGGTACAATTGCAAATTATTGAATCGTGCATAAATTAATGAACAAGAATTTTGCAATATTTAATCGAAATAAAGTCAGGTATTACACATACGAACAACGTAATTTTCACACAATAATTAATATTACACCGTAACGCGCAAGTGAATTATGTCTGAAGTGTCTCATAATCATTGTTTCAAATTTTATTAATGGAATTACACTACATTTTAGAGATGTATATGTTACTGTTTATGCATTCCAACTAATTTATATGGTTAAAACGCCGCCCTTCGTGATCGGGTTAAGCGAGAACACATACAGTCGCGCAACTCATACGTATAAAATATACCAACATTTGACAGTTGGCGCGACAGCATCCCTCTAGCGACAGGCAAGTTAAAAGTGTGCACACGATATATAGTGAGGATCACGTAAGTTCAGTTCCCAAACAGCAAATATTTCCGCCTTGTCAGTGTTGCCAACTGTTACCAGATATCACCACATGTAGTAAAATCACGATCCTATGTACTGAATGACTTCTTTACTCACCGTACTTTACCTTAATGTTGGAAGGTTATTCTAAATAGTTTCAATAATAATGAGAAATGTATTGCTATGTTCTATTCTTTTATTCCTTTACATTATTATTAGTATTAGCATTAATAGGTTACTAGACGTAAATATACAACAAAGTATAGTATATAATATTCAAGAATCAAATCTGTTCCAAGACCAATTAAATTATTGTCACTTCACTTCAAAGATTCCAGCGTACATATACTGTACTTCCTAAAGGTAGATAAATTAATAACCAATTGACTTTTGGTTGGAATTCGAATGAACTTCTGATTATCTTTTGAAATTAGTAAGGAAATGGATAATACAACTATGCTAAAACTGAAATAATAATAAATCAACTTACAAAAATAATTTTGGTCCTTAAAAGCCATAAGTAATTTCACTTCTAGATACCTTTTTAAAGATTTCATTTGTTTGTAAATTGCTTAATAATGCTACACTTACACTTATTATTTCTGCAACTCCACGTCTGTCATTGAAAAAATGTATGATACATAACTGTGAAGTCTCTTTTTGGCTCTTGTGTCCTAAATTTAAATAAGAAAAAGCAAATGATTCAAGAAATGTGAGCTGGTGAAAATTAAATACTCAATTAATAAAATAATTACTACCAAAAGAATATTTTATTAATTCTATACAAAAGATGGATTACACAGAACAGATGGCCAGAAATCATAGATTTATACACAACATACAGCATGAAACGATCATCAAAAAATGCTTTTTGTACACAATAACATCTTTCAAACGAAGTGAAATAGCCAATAAGTTCAATAAATATTATGCTAATAAGTAATAACTATAATTAATAATTATCTACAAGCTGTAAAAGGGAATAAAATAGTATATTGTTGAAATTAGGGGGTTATGGTTTATTACGTGTATTTATAATTTTAATTACTTTTACTACATTTAATTATATTTTAATTTCTATTAGATTAGTTGGTGGTGTGGTTGTTAGTTTTATCTGTGTACGTCAGACTATTAAGGAAAAACTGAAAGAAATATTAAATCTACTATCTACTTTATATAACAATATTTAATCAAGAACTGAATATTACTATTAATTTAATAACATAAGACCCAAAACATCTCCAAGTCCAGACAATACTCATGCTGATTTTCTTAAACATGTTGGCAAACAAGCAAACTCACTACTTTTATCTTGTAATCTCATCTAAAATACAATATCTGTCTGGAGAAAATCTATCATAACATCAATTTTGAAAAGCAATTATTCAACTAATATCTTTTCGAGTTATCGACAGATACCACTTACTAGTATGATAGCCAAAATTATGGAAGAGATGATTTCATAGATTGAATTGGTTCCTGGAATCTAGTAACTAACTTTCATTTTATTGGGTTGACTTTAGAGAATTGCATTCAACAAATGGACAGATTTTAAATTTTAGTCAAGATATTAAAGATATTTTAAACAGAAAACAAAACAACTTAACAATTTTAATTTATTTTCAAGGATCATATGGCTCTGTAGATATAAATCACTTAAGAAATTGCAAACTTAGGGTGTCCATGATAAAGTGTTACACTGGGTCAGTGACTTGATTATTTGATTCATTGTCACAAATATGTAAATAGAGACAGATTCATCTGGGCTTCCCACATTGTTGTTTTCAGGAATACATTTTCCAATATTAATGTCGATGGTCTAACTAAAGAAATAGATCTTATGATAATCTCATCATTTGCAGATAATATGGTTGTCTAGAACAAAAAATCACAGTCCACAAATATTAATAAACTGAGCCAAAATCCCAACAGACTTTTTGACTCTACTTGGAGAACTCAAACTTGCTCAATTAAGGGAAACTTTACTAATAAAACACAATCCCAAGTTATTTCAAAATGAATAGTATATAAGTTAACTTTAACAGATGATGTTAAGAAATGTGATACTTCTCCAGACATTTTAAAAATCATTAGAAACGATAAATGATCTGGTCAGTGAGTGACTACATACAGTATTTTTTATAGATGGATCCTGTTTACCAAGCCATAGATGTAGTGGTGTTGTAGTACAATACCAGTATATTCCCTTTTACAGGGAATTATATTCAAACACTTGTTTGCCCCATTTTAACCGTGACAACGCTTTTTAGCTTTTTAAACATTCCGGTTATTGTATTGTGTTTGTGTTTAGTGAAAGATTTTAGATAAGGGCGCAAATAGCCATAGTAGCTGACGCGCCCTTTTTAAACGCCACTAACTAACTAACTAACTAACTAACTAACTTCAAACACTGACTAATTTTGATAGTGAAAATTTAGATACACTTTTAAGCTTACAAAATCTCCAGTATCGACTTCATAAATCTGAGAAGGCTGTCATACTATCAGATTCAAAATCAGATGTTCTTGCTGCAGTAATGGACGTAACAGCATGAAATCTCAATATTTTACAGTGTTTTAATATTTTAAGCAAAATGGTCGAATTACATCGACGACTGGTACTTCCGTGGATCCATGAACTTTATGGAGTGGGAGGTAATGAGGTAGCTGAAAGGTAGCAAAATTACTGTAAGGTTATCTATACCTGCATCTTACCACACTGTTAAAAGAATAACAAGATCAGAACATGACAATGTGGTAACAAAAATCGGAATGATTCTAAAGCAAATGAAAAAATTGCAATAGGCCATCCGGCGTCTGCTCCACGATGGAGGAAAATCCTCAGAAGAAACCAACTAATCAGACCAAATGGGGGATCCAAACTACCCTCGAGTGCAGCTCTGAATTTGCAGGCCAACGAGTCTACTGACTAAGCTACATTGGTGGCTCCACTAAAAATATGAAGTACATGGCACTCAGATTATTAAATTGACAAACCTAAACAATTATTCATCAGTTAAGCTATAAAATATAATACATAGCAAGCAAGTTAATTCAATTTAAAAGTATAAACAATTCAATCAGTTGAAATATACAGAAACTGATAATAAATATCATGCAAATTACTTCACATTACAAGCATAAACAATTCATCACTTGTGGTATACAGCCTACTATTTAATTTACAGCACATACAATTCATCAGTTAAGCTATAGACCTACAGTCTACTATTCAATTTACAGCATATATAATTCATCAATTAAGCGAAACAAAAATATAGTACAATACATAGTAAAAATAATACACCTAATTTAATAACTGAACTTCTATGAAAATCTACAGTGGCAGTACTCATATTATCACAGGCTATGATTGTCTCAAATATTTACAAAGAACTGATATTTCAGAATCTCCCCATGCCATTTCTGAAATCTCAATGAAGATATGGATCATTGTCTTGACTGTTTAACTTTACACAGCTTTCAATCATCTGGTTAAATATTGGAGTGCAAGATAACAAATGACATCAACTGCTGAACACTTGGTATCAATCAACCAACAACTTCATTACATTAAAGGGGAAAAAAAACTGAAAGAATTAATTGTATATAGACACAACACATAAGACAAGGCCGCTTCAGAACAGTAATTGGCAAGGCTCTGTTGTTTTAGGATTCTTATGTAGATTCAATTTCACCTGAAAGAAAAAAGTAGCATCTATAAGTAGTAGTAGTAGTAGTAGTAGTAAAGATAATAATAATAATAATAATAATAATAATAATAATGACTGTAAAGTATGGAAATTAATATTGCAATGTAATATCAAAAGGTGATTTCACACCATCAACTCTTATCATTTAGTACAACTCTTATCATTTAGTACAACAAATCTATTATATTCAGTTGCAATCACCAGTAGCTGTTCTTTCCTCCATTTTGTTGTTGGCTGATTTTTCACAAGTCTGCTATGATATGCAGCACTATCCATGACAATAACGCATTGCCCTAATGTTCTCAGGTCAACAACTGTGTTTGCACCCACTTCTCAACTACAGGGCTATTCATAGCACTATGGTAGTCCTGACTTTTCTTTCAATTGCATGAAAAAATTAAATCAGCACCTGCAATAAAAATTATACCTGGGCATATAATTACGTCACATGAATTCACAGCATTTAAATAAAGAAAATAAAACATAACATAACATAACATGACATGACATGAGATCCTCTTTGGTGAAAGGCTTTCCCACGTTTTTATTTAGTCACCAATTTTTATATTTTTGTACCCTGATTTAAAAAATTACTCTTGCCAAATTTACGTAAAATATAAATCAATATAACTTACCGAGTATAAATCCACCTTTCGTTCCGGCATCTAATCTTCCACCCTCATTTGTTGGCCTATGAATAACACCATTCATGTCACTGGAAACTTCACCTGGTTTATTTCATGAATAAGTGGGTGATCATACTTAAAAAAACAGAGAGAGAAAAGCAATTCACATTGACACTCTAAGAGACACAAAAATTTTAAAGACAGGAAAACCGTTCAAGAATTTTATAACTAACCTCTAGTTATAATATGAAACTATTAATTGCAAAACATGTTGTTCCCACCTGAATTCATTACTAGTAGCCTATATTAATTGCAATTTCATATTCCACATAAGTGTTAATCTATTTGTTAGTAAAAAATTCAATCACTCAATGTCTCACAATACATTGAAATTTACCATTCATAAAAATCCAAGTCTCATCCAAGAATACTACGGGTTTAGGGTTCTCACGCTCCACATTTCTTATATATTCTCTTAAAAACGAATAACATCACTTTCTCATACATGTGTATAAGGATCCCCTTTGCTCCATAGAAATTTCATCTCTTTCAAAATTTTTTTCACCGATGATAAGGATACTCTAAATAAATATGTTTCATAATCATCATTCATATGTTCCAGAACTTTTGCTGCTGTTAGTACTTCCCCTGTAACAGTAAATGAAAATTATGCCATATTTTTATACATAGGCCTATGAGTAATATCAGAATTACATTGCATAAATCAACACAATAATTCCTGTAACTTCCCTACCTTTATGTAACTTGTCATAAATAAATCTCGCAATTGCATCTTCCGTAAAATCATCAGCATCAGTCACTGGATGTTTACGTAGTCTATGTTTTCCTAGTGTCACGAGTGGGGTCCCCTTGTGTGAATTGATCACTTTCGTGGCTGTAGTTAAGCCAAGCTGTAATAACAAACAATAACATAATACTTCTAAAAATTGTTATATCATAAAATTCATGCATAATACCAACATTTACAGCTATATGAATAGAAAATGATCAACATGTTAGGTTGGGTCTACGATAGGTTTAAGTAGGCTAATATTTAGGTAATTCTCCAGAAAAGCTACACCAAAGAAGGCATAATTTTATTTTGTTTAATTGATTTCTGTGATATTTACATAGTGATGAACACGTGGTTTTAGTGCACAGCCACAAATACTTTCAGCACAAAAATCCTTTGACACTTACCTGTATATTCTAATGCATTGTTGTAGTCCCTCCCTCAAACTTGTTACTAATTACCAATATAACATGCGAGAGGTCCAGGACGAAGAGAAATGGTTAGTTTCCCAGTAGTGCGTCCTCATCCTCTCGAGTGTTATATCTTAACAAGTACTTTGGGTGGGGTAGCTTTTCTGAAGAAACACCATATTTAATATTACTTAGACCAGTCATGAATAAATTATTCAGCCAGAGTCAACGTTCCTATGCTTTATAGAGTATGTTATATAGTTATTATATAAAACTGAATTATTTTTAAGCACCATAACAGGCCAACATTCATGTAATATTTGCTGCAATATCAAGTTAATAATTACAATATGACTTGTATTTTCTTCGGCCGATGTGGCATGTAAATTGTGATCTGAACGGTTAATTTAATACCAAAAGAGAAAACTGGAAATTTACTTTCGTGCTGTTTGATTACTTGTTCGTCTAATTTGTAAATGTATTTAAGCTATCACCTACTGCAGTATTACAGTATCTTAAATGTATTTAGTTTGGCAATATGAAAATCACTGACTTGATTAAACATTAGGCCTAACCTAAAAATTTGTTTTGTTTGACCACAATCATGAAATTATTAGTGCAAACTCCTAAAACTGAATACCACTTTGAAATGTATGCTTAAGAATACTTACTCCTAATAATTGTCCTATTCTGGTTGTAATTGCTGTCTCCGTTAGCATAATTCCTTCTTCATTACCTTCTTTCTTCAACTCATTATACACGTGAACTACAGATTTCTGAAGCGTACTCTGAATGCCACACATTTTCTTCCTTGGAGGATTCACTGCAACACTATTTCATTTTTTTGACATAGTAATAAAAATCTAAACACGAAAGAAATTCATTAAAATTTGAAATAATATTTCTATCCATTACCCACGTGCATTATCACGCCCAAGTATATTATATTCATTCGTACTTATCTGACTATTCTTGAATTATAACCACAACGCAACACATAACATAACTATAATGTATTAATATTAATACTAATATTAATTAATTATTAATAAGTTCGAATTTCACTATCTTCCAGTAACCGGCTGAGAAATCTAGTACAATTTTAATTTCATGGAACTCCAGTACCGGCAAATATTGTCGATATTTGCCTCAGCTGCCAACATACCGGTTACAAAATCACTACCATTTATAGTATTTGTCAGTATCGAAATTCGAAACGAAGTTGGCAAAAGAAAATTCAACCTTCAAACTAGAAAATCACCATAATCCACTAGCATTTGTAGTAATGGGGGAAAAATGGTTAGGTTTCACCCTTAGGGTATCAAGTTACCTGGTCTTCCCTATACGAGAACACATCAGAAAACGGGGTTTGCGTAATTTATTTTATATTTTTATGCTATACAGTAAGTGTATATGGTTCTTATTAATTTTACTTTAAAATCCTAGAAGAATTCCACACGCAGTTAATCTACAAGTTTCAGAAGCTGGGAATAAACGTAATTCTTTCTGCTCTTTACAACTGAATCATGGCCCTGATCACGTATCATTGTTTGAAATAATATAATTGTTCGTTCCTGGACTGTTAATTCAATTCATTCCTAACTATAGTTATGCATCATTGGAACTCTATATTTCCTGTGAGAAGAGTCAAAATTAGTAGCTTCAAAATTGTAGGTCATATCTCGTAAGGTACATCGCGTGGTGAACTCCTCCCCCTACTTCATGAGAAATTAACTATTGACCTATCTCAGGTAAAATAGGGTTTTCTGTAAAATTGGAGTACAATATATAAATAACTATTTTCCACACCGCAAATTGGGGTAACCTCGACCGCTGAGGTAAACTTGAAAATAAAAAAGTTGAGGATTTAAACCTTAATATGATAGACACTGATTTATAGATTTCATTTTATAAGGTTTTTCCGATAAGCAAGTTGTAATACTATATTAAATTAACATGAGCCGTCTGAGCTTATCTCATTTTATATAAATTGATTATAACATGAACGTTTTCGGCACTAATGTGCCATTTTCAAATGTATGAAAGTTTGCCTAATTACATTTTCAAATAGATGCACATGAACTGTGTAAGTGAGACATATAATGTGTACCCTTGATGATTTGAACATAACATGTAAAACACTTTTATTTAGATAATTAAAACACTGAATTATTACCAACAATTAAAACCTATCAACTAATTTGTTCTTCTGCTATGTTGTCCATCTTTTGTAGAACAATGTGGTTAGCTTGACGTTATATTTTGTCAAATGGAGTTATCCAGTCATTAAAATTGTTAAATTACACTGTGATATAAAATGTTAAAATGTTAAAATACTTAATGTTGACCTGTCTTATTCATTGTTATTGCACCAATGTTCCTTGTTTGATCACTTTCACATGATGAAGCACTTTACCTAGATGGAACATGGTACGTATTATAAGTTACAGTAATACCTGGTTATTGTTTTTCTTCGGTTTGCCGTTGTTGAAATATTACAAATTCATAGTTGTCACCGTCCGATTATCAGCCTAGCCTTGTTTACTGCGAACATAAAAGTATTGCTGTTACTTATTTGAATGTACTGATGGTCAAATGCATTGATTGTGCTAGTAACTTACGTGCAATAGCTGGACGTGTTGTGTGTTCGACGTTGGTTTGGCTTCGACTGAGAGTCGTTCGGTGCTCACATTGGTTCTTAGTCTAATGAACATCTGGCGGAACCGGAAGTGACGTGGGGGTGGGGGGACATGATGTAGTAATTGGAGGTGATTTAGTCTGATTTTTTTAAATATTTTAAATAAATTGAATAGTGGATTATTGGGATTGACTATTTGCTCGTTTAAAAGGTGGTTTCCTTCGTTAAAACTCCTAGCGATGTAATATTGCTCTGCCGTGTCTATTAAGGGGCTGTTATTGACCTTGATAACTTTTAATGTATCTTTTATGTTACTTAATTCATGTCCTTCTTCAATAAGTTGATGAGCATATTTCGACTTGTTTCTATTGTATTTTATTTAAAATCTGTAGCGTGTTCTTTGTATCTTATTCTGAAATTACGGCGGGTTTGACCGATGTATAATTTGGGGCAGTTTTTGCATTGCAATTGGTATATACCACTATTTGAAAAAGGTTCATTACTGTTGGTTCTATTAGGAATTATGTTGTGAAGGTTGTTATTAGTTCTGAAGGCTATATTGATGTTCTGTTTTTTTTTTTTTTTAATTATCGATTTGATTTGAAATTTTTCCAAGATAAGTCATGGTTTGCCATTTTTTTATTAGAGTTTGCTTTTTCTGGTTCCAATGTAGTTTGTCTTTTCTTAAATAATTTGGATTTTCTATTTTTAAGTAGTTTATGAATTAAATAATAATAATAATAATAATAATAATAATAATAATAATAATAATAATAATGATTTATTTAACCTGGCAGAGTTAAGGCCATACGGCCTTCTCTAACACTCAACCAGGAGTTTGTCATAGCCGTTTTCTGTTGCAAGGTTTTGAATGCAATTGAATTCTTTTTTGTAATTATTCTTATTCATTGGTGTCGTGAGTAATCGGTCAATTAGATAACTAAATTTACTAACTTTATGTGTTGTGGGAGGGATAGAACTGTTATCAATGGAGTGTGTGGTGGCCGTTTGTTTTCTATGTATATTGAAGTCTATTTTAGGGGGTCTTAACATGATATTTAGATCTAGGAAGTTTATGCTATTGTTAACACTTTTCTCCAAAGCGAATTTCAAATTCTGATGTAGGTTATTGAATTCTTCTAGTATCAATTTATCTTGATTAACCCTTCGTTACTCGCGTTAAATTTCGTAACACCAGTACTCACCTGGATTACAATGGTAATCCACATTTGTTTTTTTTTATAGACATGGTTTAAACTTTGCGATTAGATTTCAATGTTAAGAAATAGATTCTTTTCAGTTATTACAATAATGAGAATGGTTATGTTACGCTTAATGGAACGTATTAAATATAAATATTAATAATGAAATATATTATAGTACACAAATTCCATTCAAGTGACATGTTTGCATAATATTTCCACACTGGACCTGTCTTTGAGTCATAATTTATTGTGGCACCATAGTTATGAGTTAGTTCACTATCATAATTATGTAGGATATCTAGCATTGTTGCTCACTCGCTGCTTGAAGGTCACCTGAACTTTTGATGTAATCTCTCCCGCAGGAAACGCAAGTTCACTACTGCTGACCTTTGTTACGTCATATTTGATAACTAAATACCTCACTCAGGGGTGTAGCAATGAAAAAATTCAGGGATGTAACAATCATTCACACTTCACATACAATACTTTACAGATGATTTTGTGTGTTGTAAGAAGGATATTGATGCACTTTCATTTCTGTTTTTCCAGTTTAGACTTTACACTCATGATAGCGTAATCTACATCTAATTCAATTATCTAAGTAGGCCTAATCATTTCTTCCATACAGTTCAAACAAATTACATGTTTAGTAAGTCGTGAATTTCTGCTTACATCATAGGCTGAGCATAACTGCTTCAGGACATTCACAGCACATTTAGTTCTATTATAGAATGATATTATTTCATGTTTCTAGCTTCCTCCCGTTTCCTCATCCATTGCCTTATCATAATGCATGGTTGATAATTCTAACAGTGTTTTATTTTTCTTTGGTACATACGAAATAATTATGCAGCGTTCATTGAATCCAAACAATGTACTGTTAACTTGCCTGTCTTAGTAGTTGTGAAATGAGGAGAGATTTCTCTTTTGTTTTCTTTCAAGGTTCCTAAAAGTGTAATTTTGTCATTTTCTAGAAGATCTAAACACAGAGGTATGCTCGTGAAACAGTTATCGGTGGTCACATTTCTTCCTGTTCCTTTGATGGAATGAACCACCCTCTTCACCACTACATGTGCACTGTTACTTCGGTGAAATGGACCATCTGGTTCAATACTACCATAAATTTCCAAGTTATGAGTGTAATATGTTTTCACATCCACCATAGCAAAATTTTTGATCCAACATTTTGTTGGTTTAGTAGGTATATACACTTTCATGGGACATCGTCCTCTGAATGCAACCAACTGCTCGTCTATAGTTACATATTCGCTTGGAATGTAGCACCTTAGTGAGTTCTGAACAAATAACTCGAACACTTCACGTATAGCAGCCAGTTTATCAATTTCTTTCCTTTCCTCTTGTCATAAATGTTATCAAGGCGTAGACATCGTAACAAAAATTGGAATCTATAGTAGGTCATTGTCAGGTAAATTAACTCTATTCCTGTGCCATTTTTATCCCATAGTTCTCTTACGTTCAGTCTTCCCGATTTCAAGGCGCCAGCAAAATACAAAATAACCAAGAGTGCCTCAATTTCAACGTCATTTGTTAATTTGCAATCTCTGTCACGTCCGTAATTACGCTTCACTTTTTAAATACAAATATTAGTAAAAGGTAAAAGGTAAAGGTATCCCCGTAACATGCCATGAAGGCACTTGGAGGCATGGAGGTAGAACTCCATGCTTTCCATGACCTCGGCACTAGAATGAGGCGGTGTGGTCGGCACCACGCTCTGGCCGCCTTTTACCCCCGGGAAAGACCCGGTACTCAATTTTATAGGAGGCTGAGTGAACCTCGGGGCCGTT
This sequence comes from Periplaneta americana, assembly GCF_040183065.1. Taxonomy (NCBI): domain Eukaryota; kingdom Metazoa; phylum Arthropoda; class Insecta; order Blattodea; family Blattidae; genus Periplaneta; species Periplaneta americana. Next base: position 112,456,707 of record NC_091126.1, on the reverse strand, counting down.
CTGAAAGTTTGACAACGAGAAAAAATCCTATCACCATCTGGGATCGAACCCCGGACCTTCCAGTCCGTAGCCAGCTGCTCTACCAACTGAGCTACCCGGCCGCCAATACAAATATTAGTACACCTTACAATTACATTGATTATTGTCTGATCAATAAAGCAGTCAAAACTCTCTGTGTGGGTCCGCGCATTTCTTGCAGCCCTTTTAGGGCTCGGTAAATGAATCACTACCCTACATTTTGTGCTCGTCTTCTCCCTCGTTGAGCTACTGGTTCTTCCTGCCAAATTGTAGTCTTGTTTCTACCCGTATATCAGTTTCCATCATTTATAGACATTAGTCTTTCATCATCACCATCATCATCATCATCATCATCAGTGTCTTGTTCTGAATTAGAATCGTGAACTTCATTCTAAAGATCTCCCTTGTTGCTTTCATCATCACTTTCATTTTCAATTCTATCATTTGCAATGTTGTTTGTAGTTTCCGTACCCATTGCAGCCAACTACGAAGAGGATGGAACGATGTCACACATTTTTTCATAAACTTACTGCATTGCATCACTTATAACCATGTAAAAAACTATTTCACTTACCTGAACAAAAAACTGACGTCAGTACTCGCGTGGATTACAATTTTGGAATTGAAAATAATTTTGTTGCAATGAAATTTGTAGTAGATTTATTACTTGTTGAATTATGTTATTATTTAATTGAAGTTCATTTCTTTTTTAGGATATTATATCTAAAGCTTCATTGATAGGGATATTTGTATATAAATTGGTTATGTCAAGTGATAATATTTTCGTGAATTTTGTGGTTTTCAGTTTTCGTAATTTATTTATTAATTGCTTTGTATTTTTGAAAGCATGTTGGCTCTTGTATAATGGCGGTTTTTAGGAAATTGTATAAAAATTTGTTAAGTTTATGGTTAGGTGCTTCTCTGCAGTTCACTATGGGTCTCATGGACAGTTCCGCTTTATGTGTTTTGGGTAATGTTCTCAATGTAGGGGCTTTAGGGTTTTTCATTATTATAGTGTGACTATTTTGTTCGGGATTACAATAGCGTGCAAATTAATCCGAACAACGTAATTAGTTGTGCAAATACACTCAAACGGGATAAAAAAAGATATGACATACCTCACTAATCTATGTGGCCTCCCTTGTTCCTAATAACAGCTCAGACGATTCGGCATGGATTCCACTAATTTCCCATAAATATTCTTCATTTCTTCATCGCGAAACCATACACCAATGAGGGCAGAAATCATCTTCTCCTTTGTAGAACAATCCATTTTTTTGCATTCTTCTTTTGCAAATTGACCACAAGTTCTCAATGGGGTTGATGTCGGGTGAGTTGCCAGGCCAGGGGAGTACCTGAATATTCTTCTTGTTGAAGAATTCTGTAGTTTTTCGAGACGTATGGCATGGTGCCAGGTCTTGTTGGAAAACACCTCTGCCATCCGGAAATGATTTTTGCAGCTGGGGTACGATTCTGGTTTCCAATAAGTGAATATATTTGTCAGAATTCATCATTCCCTTGATAGGTATTAATGCTCCAGGCCCTTCATGTGTAAAACAACCCCAAAACATTACTTTAGGGGGGGGGGTATTTGGGTGCTTGTTGGAGATGAGCTGCTGTTACTTTTTCGGATCCTTTCCGTACGTAAGAAACACGGTGGCCGTGGACCATGAAATGAGACTCATCGGAAAAAAGTACATTCTTCCAATCATTCACTGTCCAGTGTTGATGTAATTTTGCCCACATTAAGCGTTTTTTGCACATGACAGGGGTTAACAGTTGCTTCTTAATAGGCTTACGAGCCCTTCGTTCAGCTTCCAAAAGCATACGACGCACTGTTGTGACGTGAATATTCGCCCCAGTGTTAGCCGTTAACTCGCGGGTTAAGTCGACAGCAGTTAGTCTAGGATTTAATTTACTTTTCCTGACAATTAAACGATCATCTGCAGGTGAAGTCTTCCTTTTCCGGCCACAGTTTCCTTTTTTTCTGGGGTGTGAGGGATCCAGTCTCCCTGTATCGCTTTATGATCGAATTAACAGCAGCCAAACCGATGTGACATTCTGCAGCAATTTGCCTCTGTGTCATAGAAGAATGCTCTGCTAATGTTATAATTTTAGACCGTTTTCGTGGAGTTGTATCCATTTCTGAAGACGACAGAATGTACACAGTAATGCAGTATTACGTCTTCAACACAACTGAAATGCTTATAAGTACAAAACGACAGGCAAAATGTCACATATTATAAAAAAATAATGACAGACCTTCAACAATGGAATTACACGTACTACAGATGTCAATTAAAGCGGTATGATCAGCTGTGAGGCCAACAATGACAGAAAATGTTAAAATATGTCGTGTTCGGATTAATTTGCACGCTACTGTACATCCGGTGCATTTTTGATAGCTGGCAAACTGAAGAAGAACAATAACCAGGTATTACTGTAACTTATATTACGTACCATGTTCCATCTAGGTAAAGTGCTTCATCATGTGAAAGTGATCAAACAAGGAACCTTGGTACAATAAGAATGAATAAGACAGGTCAACATTAAGTATTTTAACATTTTAACATTTTATATCACAGTGTAATTTAACAATTTTAATGACTGGATAACTGCATTTGACAAAATATTAACGTCAAGCTAACCACATTCTTCTACAAAAGATGGACAACATAGCAGAAGAACAAATTAGTTGATAGGTTTTAATTGTTAGTAATAATTTAGTGTTCTATTTATCTATATTAAGTATTAAATATGTAAAAGTTTTTTACATGTTATGTTCAAATTATCAAGGGTACATATTATATGTCTAACTTACACAGTTCATGTGCATCTATTTGGAAAGTAATTAGGCAAACTTTGATACATTTGAAAATGGCACTTTACTGCCGAAAACGTTCATGTTATAATCAATTTATATAAAATTAGATAAGCACAGACGGCTCATGTTGATTTAATATAGTATTGCTGATTTATAGAGATCATTATTTTTTCCATATCTTAAGAACCGGTATTTCCTTTATTATTTTGAGTCACAAATAGTGCTGATATTATGGTTTAATTTTTTATGGTAAGTTTACCGTATTTTACATTACATTTCCAGTTTTCACACATAGGCTTAATTTTATCTTATCCTACCTTTATAGTATGTAATTTACATGCACTTACTTTTAATATGACGTAGGTAAGAACAAATAAATGAACACACACAATTTTGTTGAACAAATTTAACTTCAATTAACTCAGAAAATATACTTTTATTTTCATTAAATAATCACTGGAACTATAAAATCAACACTAATAACAGCCATGCAAATTATTACAGAAAAGATTTTTATTTTATATTGAATTTAAAAACGCTCTTTTATTTCTTGAGAACTTAATACGTCTGCCACATGAATCTACACCAAAATATCATAAATTTACCGACACAGTCTGGATATATTCAAGAACTGAATATTTTGCAAAAGGATTACAATACTCCATGAATTCTTTAAAAATTAACACATTGATCCCTACTTTAATGCAATATACCATTAGACCTTTAAAAAATATAAAGAACATGATCTCTGCAACAAAATAATATACTGTAACTCGTATTTACTTTGTTTTTATTTAAACTGTCGTTTCTGACATATAAATAGGTGACTGATAACTAATAAATGTTTTATAGAACACAATACGTAGGCTACCTACAATGTGGATTATTGGTTATGACTGAGTTATGATTTTCTGATATACACTTACCTCTCTTGGTCTTTAGGGAATATGAAAAACGACAAATTCGGAGATTTAAACTTGTTACTGTAATTTACAGCACTACACACATTGTTTTTATTCCGACGCATGATTAAAACGTTATTATAACATCTCGCATCCCGTAAAAGCATCTGTAAAGCGTCTGTATCACCCCTATGACCCGTGCCTTGCCTGCCGCTAGGGCGCTAGTGCCGCGTATGTTGGCGAAAAAAGTGTTGATGTTGCGCGACTGTTGGCCGGTTTTACCAACGCTTTACTTTCGCTTAAAATTCGATTTAATCTCGAGTAAGACCTCGTAGCCATGGATGTATATACTGTATAATAGGATGCGAAACTTACTGAGTTTCCCGTAACACATACTAGAGGCGCTGTTGTATAAATTGATCTTTCTACCACCTATTGGGTGGAGGTGCGTTATTACATCTTGAAAATCAAAAGTACTGGGATACGGTCGGATTCAAGAGCGTTTAAGCAGATTTGTTGAACTGGAGAGTATTTAGTGTTACATAAACAAATATCAAGTACATCTGGATGATGAGTGGTTATCCAGGGAAATTTTGTTGGTGCTTTTGGTCCTGTAATTGAGTAGTGAAGTTTATTTGAATGTAGTAACAAGGTTTCACCTTTCGAAGTATTCAGTCTAGAATTCCATGATTTATGTTTTGCATTTAGGTCACCACAGAAAATGAAATGTTTGTGACGTGTCATAAGCAGGGTCAGGTCATTTTCATTGAGTTGGGCGTATGGCGGATAATAAACAGATGCTATTAACATTTTTATTTTCCTTCAAGCTGGATGAAGTTACCGGTGGCTTCAAGATTTTGAAAAATCGGTAATTTGGCTGTTCGATATCACTCTGGGTTATGTACCCAACACGTAGTTCTAATGTTCACCACCTACGACGTTGGGAGCTGATAATCTTATTTCAGCTCCCCCGCCGCCAGATGTTCCTGACCGCAGTTCCGCATCCTCTTATAAATTTATCCATGTCGTAGCGTTTCACCACTCACTTTACACACGTATAACTACCTTAATCGAGAGTAAGAGTAAAGGTCTATTCACACATTTCCGGGGCGTGGCGATTCTCTCAGTGACGTGGCGGCATCTTCTGAGAAAATAAAATATCGTTGCCTTGCAGACAAAGCGGTGCGTTCCTGCATTTCAGGCAACTGCATTCGAAGACACGTTCTGTGCTTCTCCGTGATCCGTGCCGGCAAAACGTTTTCGCTCGCTACCGATATTTTTTGTTTTCACGGACGTGATACTCTTTTCCCGCCTACCCATTTCTCTGCATTCTCTGCGCTAAGCGGTTGCCTTTTGAAGTTTTTTTTTTAATGTTTAATATTGGCCGACCAGCAAACTTGCTATACAGACCACTGTTAAATTATGGAATATCATATGCAGCATATCATGTTGAGGTTGGCTCTAAAGGCTCCTCTAATTAATTTAAATTAATTAAATAAACATTTTTGTGAATTATGTGAATAAAAATATGATGATTTTCTGTGTTAAATTTATGAAGAGTCGTCAGTATCACTAAGAAGGATGTCTTGAGGAAGTTTCCTTTTAAGTCTAGATGTCTGACAAGATCTTGCTCCAATGTTATATGTCACAGCTCCAGGAACACCAGGAAGTTTGTTGAAGAAAGATTTTGACATTGAATGGATATACTGTTCTAGTGGAAGAATTCCCAATTCTTGATGCAGTTGTTGATTACTTACAAACCAGGGGGCATTTGTTGTAGTACGCAGGATCTTGTTCTGGAGAACTTGTAGGCGATGCATGTGTGTCTTATTTGCAGTACCCCAAACTGGCGCTGCATAAGTTAAAAGAGGTCGTACAAGCGAGGTGTAGAGTAGCATTGAACAGTCCAATCCAATTTGTGAACGTCTATTAACCAAAGGGTATAATTTTCGAATTCTAGAAGAGGTTAGTGTAGCAAAGCGAGTTATATGCGCATTCCATGTAAGTTTCGTGTCTAATAATATTCCCAAATATTTGACAGATTCTTGACTAGAGAGCCATGTAACTTGTTCATTTAGAAGAACCAAAGGAGGTGGATTATGAATAGGCCTTAAAGAGAAGATTTTAGCTTCTGTCTTGGTAATGTTGAGTAGTAATCTCCAGTCAGAGAAACATTTAGATAGCTCCTGTAAGGGTGTCTGAAGAGTGCTGATTGCAGTATTTAGGTTACTATGAGAATAAAAGAGAACTGTATCGTCAGCATATATAGCTATGTGTGACGGTTGTAAACATGGAATGTCATATGTGAAGATATTGAAGAGAAGTGGTGACAGTATAGATCCTTGTGGTACTCCGGCTAAAACTGGACGAAGCGTTCATTTAATGCCATCTATACGTACTGAGAACTGACGCTCAGATAAAAAACTTTTCACGATGCGTGTGAGATAGTCAGGAAAGCCAAATCTATATAATTTTAACATTAAACCATAATGCCAAACAGTATCAAATGCTTGGGCAATATCCAGAAACACAGTGGCAGTATACTGGTTTTCTTCAAAGCCTTTTATAATGGATTCAGTGACTCTTTGCAGTTGGTGTGTTGTAGAATGTTTTGGACGAAAGCCAAACTGAAAATCTGGTATTATATTGTTTTGGAACGTAAATTTACAAATGCGATGATGAATAACCTTCTCAAACAATTTCGATAGCGTGGGCAGTAAGCTAATAGGTCGATAACTTGATGGCAAGTGCTTAGGTTTGTTAGGCTTATGAAAAACAATGATTTCAGCAAGCTTCCAGGCTCGAGGAAAGCACCCAAGTAAAACGGCAGCATTGAAAATTATCGTCAAGTAAGTAAGAGCTTTGTTGGTGAGCTTCTTTAGTACAATGTTGGGTATAAGATCATGGCCTGGGGATTTTTTTATTTGGAAGCCTTTGAATGAAGTGAGACAATTCTTGTGGAGTAGTATAGGCTATTTTCTCTGGGACAGTCGGTTTATTAATATTTTCTGTAAGTTCTTCTTTAAATTCAGAGGTAGTCTGTTCATTTTTATTCTCGTTTGGGGTGAATACATGTTGATAATGAGATGCAAGCAAGTTACATTTCGACTCTGTGTCTGTGGCTATTTGAGAGTCTAACCGAAGTATCGGGATGACTGTTGGTTCACGTAGAATACGCTTTGTAGCGTACCAAAGAGTATTATCAGCTTCAGATAGAGATAATCTCACAACCTGCTCTTGGTAATCTCAGAGTACTTGATGATCCTGACGCGAGTAACATGTTAAATAGGGACTAAAGCCTGGTTCAGACGGTGCGTGTTTCTGTGATGGATTCCAAGGTGGCTAGTAGGCTGGGTGCCGTGGTGGCTACGGTGCTGGGTTCCGTGGTGGCAGCCACCACGGAACCCAGCACTGTGATGGTTTTCGTTCACACGGAGCGAGCTGCCTTGCATGCGGGATCCAAAGAGTTTGAAGTATTACAAACTCTTTGGCTGGATCCCAGTTTGGAAGTTGGAGATGCTGGCGCGGTACGATTTGTAAACATCAAATATGGAAGCTGTATGTGAAGCTGTGCGAAGACGTTTACCAGCCTTTGCTGTTTTGCTAGCTTTGAACGCTGAGGAGACGGATCAAATTAAAAAGAGTAGAATGTGGAGGCGAAAATGGTTACTGCGTAGTAATACGGGCCAAGATGTGGTAACAATGCTGTTTGTATAGCATATATTATAAACATGTTTCTTCTATGTACGCCTCAATTCAAGTTCTGACTTGATCTTTGGTCCAACCGTGGGAATTCATAACCAAATTTTTTGACTTGCTCTGGAGAAGATGGTATTTTTCAAAACTGTTTTCCTATTTGGTGTAAATTATTAATTCTTTGTATGTAGAGAGCTCATAGCTGGGGCAACTCAACCAAATAAAAATAAAAAAAAAATTATTTGGGGGCCCAAATTTTAAAAATAATATACCCAATGCAGGATTGTACTAAAACCGATATATCTAAACCCTTTTTAAAGATAGATTCAAACAGTTTTTGCAATGTCTTTGCAAAAGTATGTTCTACAAACTGTCTGTAACAGAATTTTGATATTAGTCCCTACGTTGGTAAAATAAACAATTAAAATTTGATAACAATTTTCTGATTTCCTTTCTTGCAAACAAACGCACGTATTTTTTAAATGAAATCAATTAACAAAATTCTGTTACAGAGAAAAGTTTCCTAATAGTCTAAAGAATGTGTGTTCTAAATATCATGCATGTATCTTTAATAGTTCAGAAATTATATTCATTTTGTCTGGAAATGTAGGAAAAGAAATGAAGTTACTGGTAACCAATAAAAGCAGGCGTGTGATTTAAAAATCAATAGCGCAGGAAGTTTAAAAATGACGTCTCAACATCCGATAAGGGCACAAATACCCACAAGATGTTATGCAATGTATTCCACACATATGAAAGGGTATTTTAGAGAAAAAAAAAACAATTTTTTGAAAATTTAATTTACCGGAAACAATAATAAAAGTGGGCGAGTGATTTAAAAATCCATAATGCAGGAAGTTAAAAAATGGCGATCCACACATATCACAGAGTATTTTAAAGATTTTTTTTTGAAAAAGTAGTAATTTTTCATCAAAAATACCGTCCTCTCCCCTTAAAATAGTAGCTTCTGCAACCTTCCCGAGGTTGTTCCACACTGTTGTTTTCTCGCTCCCAAGGTCCCAGAACAGTCTAGATAACACTCATGATAAATAAGAAACTAACCATAAGTGGAAAACAACTAAAATTCTACATTAACAATAGTAAATGTTGCAACAAAGCCATTAAACAAGAAGTTTAAAACAACGAAAGTTCTATATTTGATTATTCTATCCTTAGAAACTAAGAAATACATAAAAAAAGATATTTAGTTGGAGAACAACTATTCTGATAACACTGAACCAGCACAGAAGCACGCTGGAAAAATAGCAAGGAGCCTACCATCGAATTCCAGCAAACTAGCCATCCACGGAGCCACCAGAGCGCATTATTAACGGTGAGTGAGCACGCAGGCGACCCATCCGCGCAGCCAACTTGGAATCCATCACAGAAACACGCACCGTCTGAACCGGGCTTATTGAAGGTCGATCAGAGAGTACAAGACGCGCAAAGAGTGTAAACCACTACTCTCTTATTTCAAAGATTATGTTTGTAGTAGCACAGTCTAATATATACAGTCGCGCAACTTCAACACTTTTTTTTCCAACATTCACGACACTAGCGCTCAAGCGGCAGGCAAGGCACTGGTCATAGGGTTGATACAGCCAGCACGTGCTTTAAACGTATGCGAGATGTTGTAATAACGTTTTAATCATGCGTCGGAATAAAGGCAATGTGTGCAATGACGAAAATTGCAGTCTCAACAAGTTTAAATCTCCGAATTTGTCGTTCTTCAGATTCCCTAAAGACCAAGGGAAAATCAAAACTCAGTCATAACCTGTTGTAGGTAGCCTACGTATTGTGTTCTATAAAACATTTATTAGTTATCAGTTACCTATTTGAATGTCAGGAAGGAGAGTTTAAATAAAAACAAAGTAAATACCTGTTACAATATATTATTTTTTTCAGGAGATCATGTGTAAATGTGTACCGATTTTGGATAATGTACCTGCAGTTTTTAATGCAAGTAATTCCATAATTTTTGTATTCGTGATTTTTCTTTATATTTTTCAAAAGTTGAATGTTATATTGCATTCAAGTAGGGATTATGGTGTTAATTTTTTCAAGAATTCATGGCGTATTATAATCCTTTTGCAAAATATTCAATTCTTGAATAAACCCAGACTGTGTCGAAAAGTTTCTGATGTGTTGGTGTAGAATCATGTAGCAGACGTATTAACTTCTCAAGAAATAAAAGAGCCTTTTTAAATTTAATATAAAGAGCAATCTTTCCTGTAATAATTTGCATGACTGTTATTGGTGTTGATTTTACATTACCAGTGATTATTTGAGCCGTTCAGAGCAGAAGTGGTATAAGTCAAAATTAGGTAATGAGGTTTAAAGTAAAAATTCTGTAAAATACAGCGCAAAGTAGCAATTAATATATCCTTCGTGCTATTCACTGACTAATAATAGTTTAAATGAATTCAATATTAACTGCTACTTTGCGCTGTATTTTACAGAATGTTTACTTTAACCCTCATTACCCATTTTTGACTTACACCACTTCTGATCTGAAAATAAAATTAGGCCTACATTTTCTGAGTTATTTGAAGTTACAATTTTTTCAACAAAGTTGTGTATACATTTGTTCTCACCTACGTCATAATAACAGTAAGTGCATGTAAATTACGTATTATATAGGTAGGGTAATTTAAAATTAAGCTTATATCTAAAAACTGGGAGTGTAATGAAAAATGCGGTAAAATTTCCATACAAATTTAAACCATAATATCAGCACTATTAGCGACTCAAAATATTAATAAAAAAATTGAAAAATAATTAACTTCATTAATCAATGTCTGTCAAATTAAGGTTTAAATCTTCCCCTTTTTTATTTTTAAGTTTACCTCAGCGGCCGAGTTTACCCCAATTTGCGGTATGGAAAAAAGTTAATTTCTCAGGAAATAGGGAGAGGAGTTCGCCACGCGATGTACCCTACGAGATATGCCCTACAATTTTGACTCTTCTCACAGGAAATAAAGAGTTGCAATGGTTTATAAATATATTTAGGAATGAATTGAATTAACCGTCCACGTACAAACAATTATATTCTTTCAAACCATGATACGTGATCAGAGTCATGATTCAGTTGTAAGGAGCAGAAAGAATTACGATTATTCCCAGCTTCTGAAACTTGTAGATTAACTGCGTGTGAAATTCTTCCAGGATTCTAAAGTAGAATTAGTAAGAACCATAAACAATTATTGTATAGCATAAAAATATTAAATAAATTACGCAAAACCCGTTTTCTGATGTGTTATCATATGTCGTGTGCACACTTTTAACTTGCCTGCCGCTAAAGGGCTACTGTCGCGCCAGCTGTCAAATGTTGGCATATTTTATACGTATGAGTTGCGTGACTGTATCCATTAGACTGTGGTAGTAGGTAGGAACGGTTAATCTATGGAACCGCCAACATACTGTAGGAACCAAAGTGGTGCAGCTAGGATAGAAGTACTTACAACCAGAGTCCGTGGATATCCAGAGTACCGCAATCGTTTGAGCCACAGTCTAATAGATACAGTCACGCAACTCATACGTATAAAATATGCCAACATTTCACAGCCGGCGCGACAGTAGCCCTTTAGCGGCAGGCAAGTTAAAAGTGTGCACACTGCATATGATAACATCAGAAAACGGGTTTTGCGTAATTTATTTTATATTTTTTGCTATACAATAAGTGTGTAAGGTTCTTACTAATTCTACTTTAGAATCCTGGAAGAATTTCACATGCAGTTAATCTACAAGTTTCAGAAGCTGGGAATAAACGTAATTCTTTCTGCTCCTTACAACTGAATCATGACCCTGATCACGTATCATGGTTTGAAATAATATAATTGTTTGTACATGGACGGTTAATTCAATTCATTCCTAAATATATTTATAAACCATTGGAACTCTATATTTCCTGTGAGAAGAGTCAAAATTGTAGGGCATATCTCGTAGGGTACATCGCGTGGTGAACTCCTCTCCCTATTTCCTGAGAAATTAACTATTTTCCATACCGCAAATTGGGGTAAACTCGGCCGCTGAGGTAAACTTAAAAATAAAAAAGGGGAAGATTTATACCTTAATTTGACAGACATTGATTTATGAAGTTCTTTATTTTTCAATTTTTTTTATTATTATTTTGAGTCGCTAATAGTGCTGATATTATGGTTTAAATTTTTATGAAAAGTTTACCGCATTTTACATTACATTTTCAGTTTTCACACATAAGCTTCATTTTAACTTACCCTATCTATATAATACGTAATTTACATGCACTTACTGTTATTATGACGTAGGTGAGAACAAATGAATACACAACTTTGTTGAAAAAATTGTAACTTCAATTAACTCAGAAAATGTAGGCCTAATTTTATTTTTAGAGCAGAAGTGGTGTAAGTCAAAAATGAGTAATAAGGGTTAAATAAACATTGTGTAAAAAACAGCGCAAAGTACCAGTTAATATTGAATTTATTTAAACTATTATTAGTCAGTGAATAGCACGAAGGTTATATTAATTGCTACTTTGCGCTGTATTTTACAGAAATTTTATTTTAAACCTCATTACCTAATTTTGACTTATACCACTTCTGCTCTGAACGGCTCAAATAATCACTGGTAATATAAAATCAACACCAATAACAGTCATGCAAATTATTACAGAAAAGATTGCTTTTTATATTAAATTAAAAAAGGCTCTTTTATTTCTTGAGAACTTAATACGTCTGCTACATGAATCTACACCAACACATCAGAAACTTTTCGACACAGTCTGGGTTTATTCAAGAATTGAATATTTTGCAAAAGGATTATAATACGCCATGAATTCTTGAAAAAATTAACACCATAATCCCTACTTGAATGCAATATAACATTCAACTTTTGAAAAATATAAAGAAAATAAAACACGAATACAAAAATTATGGAATTACTTGCATTAAAAACTGTAGATACATTATCCAAAATCGGAATGGTTACACATTTGCACATGATCTGTGCAAAACAATAATATACTGTAACAGGTATTTACTTTGTTTTTATTTAAACTCTCCTTTCTGACATACAAATAGGTAACTGATAACTAATAAATGTTTTACAGAACACAATACGTAGGCTACCTACAGCATGAATTATAGGTTTTGACTTGACTTATGATTTTCTCTTGGTCTTTAGGGAATCTGAAGAACGACAAATTCGGAGATTTAAACTTGTTGTTACTGCAATTTTCGTCATTGCACACATTGCCTTTATTCCGACGCATGATTAAAACGTTATTATAACATCTCGCATAACTTTAAAGCACGTGCTGGCTGTATTAACCCAATGACCAGTGCATTGCCTGCCGCTTGGGCGCTAGTGTCGTGAATGTTGGCAAAAAAAGTGTTGAAGTTGCGCGACTGTATATATTAGACTGTGGTTTGAGCCGGCAAATGCCGACAAATCCGCCATTGTTAGTTGAGCGCGCGCTATGCAGTATACAGTTGCATAGGGAAAGAATGTAATTTAAGTGCGAAAAAATGCAATGCTGCTGTGTTCAGAACTGTTCACAGGGAACTGAAGAAAGCACACATTTGTTTCCACTGTGACAAGGTGAAAGAAATAGGGAAAAAAGGAAAGAAGTGACTATGAATATAAAAAAGAACGATCCACTACCTAAGCGAGTATACATTGAGATTAATGAATGACTGTATTTTGATATTTATTTTTTTTTAATTGGGCCCCAAAATATTTTTATTATAACTAATCTAGAATTTAAGTTGTTTCAGCAATGATATTTCTACATAAAACAAATTAAAATCATGTTACAATTAGGATCAGTGTCAAATTTTTACCATCTTCTCCCTTTCAAATCAAGCATTTCTGAATTTAATCCTATTTGCTATTTGCAAGAATGACATAATATATTTGTGAAGCTCTGAATTCATTCTTGAGACAAGATTGTATTGGTTGACTCGATTGGAAAATGTGGAGACCGTAGAAACTAGAAACCCTAATAAGGTTAGACTGATGTGAAATTTCAATTTTCTAAACTATTCTAGGTAGATCTGAAATTTTGTACTTTTAATTTGTAATTTTAAATTGTGTACATTTAAGTTTTCAAAAATTGCTACTATTATGGCCAGAATTTTTGTCTACATACTTGTCAGATCTTCAGAAACAAAACTTACTATACAATTTTCCTTTTATTTTACTAAAAAAATAATTAAAAATATTTAATGCACTAAAAGTGTAAAAATAGAAAAAAATCTACTCGTGCGTAAAAAAATAGTATTAAAATACATTTTATTGATATTCTGGCTGATATGCCTATATATTATCAGGCAGTACATCTCACTTGACGATATGTGTCAGAGGAAGAACAATTGTTTGTATGCATCTGAAGTCTGATTAGTGGAATATGTAGCTAATCGGCGAAGTATGCATTGGAGGGAGAAAGGACCTGGCCACCCTACCCCATTATCTCCTGGCCTAGTTGTCTCATGAGTGATGCCTTATTGGTGGTACTTATGAGATTCAAACATGTCTTCGGACATTTGACTAAACAAAGCAACAACAAAAAATATGAGCGTTAGTTATACTCCTGATAGTAAGTTTTGTTAAGAACATATTCAAAAACCTCTAATGATTATTGTAATACAGTAAACTCTATGTAAACTGTAAGAATTGTTTATGTATTTTCGCGATATGACTTCCTAAGCTAAAACGACATAAAATAAATAAATTAAAAAAAAAACTCTACAAAAATTCATGCACGAAGTACAAAATCTGTAGAAAGAGTTGAATTTTTAGCAATGCAAAATTTACAGTAAATTAAAGTTGAGAAAATTCACTTCAAAGTTTTGGATGATAATAATGAACCAGGTCTCTGTTTTTTTATTTTCTAGGCATTTTGAAACATATAGACCTAGCATATTATATAAAGAACTTACCCTTATATACACTACCATGCTGTGCACACCTAACCTACACTAGTAAATAAAGGTGACTAAAAAACTATGTAAACTTATGAAAACACGATGATAGATAAAGATTATTTACAAATCACTATAGACTGTAGACACTATTATAACACTAACAATAAAACTGTTAGAAACTTGCAAATATTTCTTGTATCGCAAACAAAAACCAAGCATGGAAAACACGTTGTTATGGCTACTAGCAACAAGCGGAATTTTCCTTTAGACAAGAGTTGTGCTCTCCTTTGTAACTGAATGTTTTTTAAAGGAAAGCAGCCTTTGAAGTAGGCATAACACCTGTTGAATTCTTTGAAGAAATATTTCGAGAAGTCGAGAAGCTACACTGGCTCAATCGGAAATCTAATATAATAAATAATGTATGAAATAGAGTGTAATTTCCTAAATGGTCACGTAATTCAGAGTGGAGGGCGTGGACGGAGCATTTAAATTAACAGTCAGAGCCCGCAGCCTTTTAAAAATGTGACCCTAAATAGCTGATAGACCGGTCGTATGGTCATGAAAATTGGGAGAGGACAACTTTAAACCGAAAATGAATTTTTAAAGGTAAAAACAAAGAAACGATTTTTTGACCAAAAATGACAAAACCTCACGTCAGTGTATCGTTGGGGACATTATACTGAAATTACTAACTTCCATATTTTTAAAGCTAAATTCACAAAATGTTTATCACTAGTATATCTGGTTGATAATAACACATGTACAAGATTTCGTCCCTCTATGGTAAGTGGTTTGCATTTTATTAATAACTTACAAGAATAATATTGTATTGCTTCATACAAAAAGTCCCTTGCGTCGCAATTTACATTATTTTTAATTGATATTCACTTATATGATTCTTTATATACATTGGAACAAACATTACTATTGGAATTTTCTGTACAGCGAGTGGGTAAATTATTAGGAAATTATATGGCTATTAATTTTTTATTTTTTATAATAAAATATTTTAGTAATATACTCATTAATCTTACAGCAAACCCTATAGTAAGCTTTGATTCCAGGTATGTAAGGATCCATATAAGTGAAAATCACTTAAGAATAATGTCAATTGTAGTGCAAGCGCCTATTTATATAATATTTTAATAAAATAATTAATAAAATGCAAACCACGTATCATAGGCTGATGCAATTGTATACACTTGTCACTATTAAGCAGATATATCAGTGATAAAAGTTTGATGAATCTAGCTTCGTAAGTATGGTAGTTATGGATTTCACTGTTGTGAACTCTTAATACTAATGAACTTCGTGAAATTTCAGTATAGTGTCCCCTTATATGCGGAAGCCGGAGAGTTCGCACGAGGAGTGTAGTTGGAAATGTTTAGATTTATTGTTATTTTATTTGAAACATTGTTGTTTTAATTTGTTACTTGTAATTTATTAAGTTCTTGTTGCTGTAATACCTACAACTATTTGTCTATGCCTACAACTGTGTATTGAACACTTTAATGTACGAGTATATTTATGCTATTATAATTATTAAATGAAGTTTTTTTTTACATTAGTATGTTGACTGACAATAATGTTCTATAATATAAGAAGATCCTTTAGACGTTTTGCCCTTCAAATCAAAAATATCTGAGTTTTACTTTAAATATTCCTATCCCTAGCATGTTGAAAAGGACTAACACTGGCGGACGACTCGGTGATTGCGCTACTCTGGTATACCCATGGACTCTGCTTACAACTTGCAATGAGAGACATCTACAGAGGGGTGTAAGCAAAATTTCCTCGTTCCTTCAATAGCTCCTCAATAGATGGCAAACAAATCAACAAATCGTTCTGTGAGTCGAATTCTGTGTTTATATGTTTTGCTTATGTTTTCATTCCTATTACAACGTGGTTTGGTTAATATCAGAAGTTTTGTGCTACACGCGTTTTCTTCTCTTGAAGTAAGATGATATTTATGTACTTATTTTGCAAATGGAAATGTATTATCTGAGATTATAAATGAAACCTAATGAGATTTATTGTGTTGTTTTTATGTATTATTCGTGTCTTTTGTTAACGTGTGGTACACGTGTTCATCTATTCTACTCGGGGAAGGAGTTGATATTTATTTACTTATTATATTACAAATGGAGATTTATTTGCTGAAATTATAAATATAAATGAAAAATTATTGTGATGTAGTTTTAACACATTGTGATTGAAGTTCTTGTGAAGTGACGTGATTGATACGTTTCAAGTAAACAATGCAAGAATTAAATACATAAATATGTATTTATTATTTAATTACTTATTAGGGATGTAAGAAAAATCACTGTAGTGTTGTCTATCATTCCAGCATGTCACAGAAAACCACCCCAGCCAGAGTAACAACTTGTTCTGTGCCTGGTTGTCTGGGGTCGAATAGAAGGGATCCGAATTTATCATTTTTCCGCTTCCCGAAAAATGTTGAGAGGTAAGTTTGTGATCTGTGAGTAATATTGTTTACTTAATCTATATTTCTGTAAATTACTCCTGTATTTGTACCTACAGAGTGTAATATTGCAATGTTTTTATTTGAGTTTTTTTATATGCAAAAACCTAACCTAACATTTAAACACGTGCTTAGCTATGCAATATTGCAATAGTCAAACATGTTTTATGATAATAACAATATCAATAGTAGTTGCCCAGATCAGCTACACCAAATAAAGTGCAATCTTCTATTGCTTCACAGGTTTCTGTGAGGTTTATAATTATATTTTATATTTATTTATATAATGTAAAACACGTGGTTTTAGTTTGCAGCCACAATTACTTTCAGCATAAAAATCGTTTAATGCCTACCTGTGCGGTATATTCTAATGCAGTGTTGTAGCCCCTCTCCCCACTTCTTACAAATATAACACTAGAGAGTTTAAGGACGCAATACTAGAGAAATGGACAATTTCCCTAGTAACATAATTAAGTGTGGCCTCTCGCATGTTGTGTTGCTAATAAATTAGTAACATTGTAACAAATACGGGGGTGGGAGCTACAACAATACATAAGTATAAAGAGATATCATAGAATTTTTATCATAGTGGAAACTAAAATCACATATATAAATAACACAGAATCCAGTGAAACAAGAGGAAACTGTGTCTCCCTTGGTGTAGCTTTTCAAGAAAAATACTATATGTTGAGTTGGTTTACATCGTACTTATCAAATAGAAAACAAAAAGTAGAAATAAATGTACCAAATAGTCATAAAGTTACTTATTCAGAATTTAGAAATATTAAACATGGTGTTCCGCAGGGGTCAATTTTAGGTCCATTGTTGTTTCTAGTTTATATTAATGATTTAGCCTTGACCATAAACAATTCATCCCATGTAATTTTATTTGCAGATGATACAAGTGTAATTATTTCAAGCAAACAATACGATCATTTTATAAACACTTCTAATACAGTGCTGAATCTAATGAATGAATGGTTCCATGCAAATAAACTAGCACTTAATGTTGATAAAACCAGTGCAGTCAAATTTAGTACACACAATAGTGCTCAGGTTTCCTACAGTATTCGATTAAATGGAACTCATCTCAAAGAATCTATAAGCACAAAGTTTCTTGGTTTAGAATTGGATAATCACTTGAACTGGAAAACGCATATAGAATGTATTACTCGTAAATTGAGCTCTGCCTGTTATGCATTAAGATCCTTATCTACTATTGGTGATATAAACTTACTGAAAATGTCATACTTTGCATATTTTCACTCTGTAATGAAATATGGATTAATACTCTGGGGTAACTCGTCTGAAGCTAAACACGTTTTTGTTTTACAAAAGAAAGCTATAAGAATAATGGCCGGTGTGCATAAAAGGACCTCATGTAAAAATATTTTCCGAAACTTAGAAATCTTGACTTTACCTTGTGAATACATTCTTTCCCTAATGATGCTGTATATTAAGAACCAAGATAAATTCAGTACTAATGAAGACATTCATCATTTTAATACAAGACATAAATCAGATCTTCATCTACCCTCTGTTAGTCTAAGCTGTTTTAAAAAAGGAGTTCGCTATTCATGTATAACAGTCTTCAATGCACTGCCTAATTATCTTAAAGATTTGAAGAACAATGAGAAAAGGTTCAGAAAAGAATTAACCAAATTTCTACATACTCATACCTTCTACACAATTGATGAATTGTTTATGCTTGTGAATTGAATTATTCTACTTAAATGACATGTACAATTTTATATAGCTCAACTAAAATATGTTTTTATATTGACTTAATCTGTTTACTATGTATTGTATTTTTTGTTTAGCATAACTGATGAATTGTATGTACTGTAAATTGAATAGTATACTGTATAGGTCAACTGATGAATTGTTTAAGCTTATAAATTGAATTAATCTACTTCATATGAATTGTATAGCTTAACGAAAATAAGTTTGTAAATTGAACTAATTTGATTGTATATGTTTGTATAGTTTGGCTGATGAATTGTATATGTTCTTAAATGATTACTAGTCAGTGTAGCTCTACTGATGAATTGTATACAGACCTACTGTAAATTGAATGGTAATATGTATAGCTCAACTGATGAATTGTTTATGATTATAAATTGAATTAATCTACTTGATATTAATTGCACAAATTTGTATAGCTTAATGAAAGTATGCTACTTTGTATTGTATATATTTGTATAGATTTGGCCGATGAATTGTATATGCTTTAAATTGAATAGTAATCTATATAGCTCTACTGATAAATTGTTTGTGTTTGTAATTTGAAGTAGTTTGCATGATATGTATTATCAATTTCTGTATATCACAACTGGTTGAATTGTTTATGCCTTAAATTTAATTAAATTGTTTTGTATTATAATATAGCTCAACTTATGAATGATCGTTTGCGTTTGTAAATTTAATAATCTGATTGGCTATGTATTGTATACTTTTAGTAGAGCCATCGATGTTGGTCAGTCGACAGACTCGCTGGGCTGCTGATCCGGAGCTGCGTTCGGGCTTGGGTTGGACCCCCCTTTGGACTTTGGTTTCTTCGGAGGTTTTCCCCAGCCGTGGGACTGAAGCCGGATGGTCTATGGCGAGTCCTTGACATCAACCCCTTTGATTTGATTACCCCCTTTGATTTGATTACCTGGTTGGGTTTTTCCGAGGTTTCCCCCACCGAAAAGGCAAATGCCGGGTAATATTTTGGCGAATCCTCGGACCTCATCTCATCTCACTACATCTCGCCAAAATGTAAAAAAATGTAAAGAAATGTAAAAAAATTGTACAAAATTGTAAAAATTGTAGAAAACTACTAAATTGTAAAACTATAAAAATTTGTAAAAATTGTAATTGTAATATTGTAAAATGTTGACATGTTCCACATCTTAAAGCTTCATTGCTCATGTAAGATCTATGGAATAATGAATGAATGAATGAATGAATGTATATTTAATATAAAAAGGTTCACTGTCGCTAGACAGCCTACTTGAAATGAAAGTATCTGAGAATGCGCAACAGTCATTTTGCATTTGCATATTCAAACTTGGATACTCCCGTTTCACAAACTGTTGTTGAAAACAAAGCCGGCATTGTGTGTGTAAAATTTCTAAGCAGTGTGTTACTTCTTACTTTGCCTAGGACTTTCAGGTATTGTAAAATATGCCTAGAAATTCTACAAAGTAATTACCTAATTGCATACTTTGCTAGTAACATAATCATAGACCTAGAAAGAGAGTCGATCTGTATGATATATGAATTTAGAGTTTCGAACAGTATCATAAAATTCGTAGTTCTTAAATGCCCCAGAATATATATGGACTCAAGGTTGTGCGATACTAGAGTAGGCCAATTCTATTTACTGGTAATTCTAATTAATATTTCTATATTTTACAGGGCTGTACATTGAGCAGAAAGTATAGGTGTATGGATCTGCTGGTTGTTCAAAATTGATGCCTCAATGCCTGTGACATTTCAACATTTCACTGGGTTGCAGCTGTTCCCGGCCACTCGGAATGAGGCGAATCACACAGGTTCTCACGGCCGTCTATGAAGAGATGTTGCTACGGTCCATACAGTCTTCCCTGTACATGCCACACATGTCCCTGTGAATTTTACTCAGGTTATGTCCTTTAGCCCACAAAAATCCCACAACACTTCACTGCTCTTCACAAGTTGACGACAGTAACATGTGCGCCATCTTTGTTGCGTAGTTCATGCTTCTCTTGCTAGAGCTGCACATGCAAAACAAATTGTGTCTGTAGCGAAAACTTCAAACAATATCTCGGTGAAATGTCAACATCCCAGCTGCAATACCAATGCAGAAAAAAATTATTGTGCGTTACTTTCCGCTCTACCTCGTATATATGATTGTAAGAAAATAGCAATTCATACATAGCGCTAGATAAATCAATTTTCTTGCAATTTAATCCCTAATTGATCTGTGTAATCGACAATGTACTGTGTATTTCTGATATTAATGGAAGTATGTAAACGTAAAAGAATCACTACAGAGACACAGTGTGCAGATGCTGTGATCCACATTTTAAGTATGTTCTATTCAAAAATGGCCCTATTAGTGCATGAATAAAGTGGCTTTTAAAAGCCAGACGAATGCATAATAATAGTAATAATGATCACTGAGAGTTGTTCCTTATTATTTTGATAATTTAGTAATAATACCTGTACAATATATTTTGTGTTCTTTGTGCTTCTTCCACATTCTTTTATATTACTTTACAAATAAATATTTCTGTAACAGTATTGTGTCTATTGTGTTCATTTGTAACTACGCTTGCTCAGCTCGATACATATTGTGCTGTAGAGGAGGAGGCGGCTGTGTGAAATATGAGGGTAGTATGGATCTGTGGAGGGAGATGAGTGAAATTTTGGTTAAATTTCGAGAAAAATACAATTTGCAGAATTAAAATTGTCCGTGACTTTTCATTTTTATGTGGGGCAAAGTTTATAATCAACATCTTCCTCAAAATTCATCGTTTAGTTTAGTTTCACAATTACAAACAGATTTTTGTGATGGTAGTCATTCTCGCATTTTACTTTTACTCCATTTCCTGATTCAAATAATACAGGCTTCAACAGATTTCATGCTAAAATGTTGATATTTTTACAGCATATTCTGCCAAGTATGGTTAACAACACTGCTGAGACTTTTTTGGGTAAAGTTAATATTTTCAGAATTAATAAGTGAAATATATAGTCAGACACAAAAATTGAATTAAAGATTTTTAACTCTCTGCATTCTGGTCACCCATATATACGAAATTCAAATTATGGTTCTGCTGTTAAATGATATGCATGTCAATTTTTTGTCAGACCAGTAACTTCTATTTTGTGGGAATAGATAAGTTTTAAAATAGGTGAAAATAAAATAATGAACTATAAACTTTTCAACTGGTACTGATGGAACTTAGGGACAATAATACTAATAACAAGAGGTTCCTGTATACAGAAATTAAGTCGCTAGCTTAAAAAATGTAGAAGAAGGAAATTTAAATCCCTAAAGGTTCCTTTCCATTCCTTCCCAAACTGAAATACAAAGCTGAGAACTAATGATTATTGTTACAGGCGGGTGAGCTGGGAAAGGAGGATAAAGTTATAATCAAAATGCAATATAAATAGTGCTGTACATTGTTGTGATTTTTTTTTTCCAAATTGACCTCTGCCTTTTACAAGGTATATATGCAATATTGCATATCATACAAAATGAAAAACAATAAAATTTGCATTCAAACATTTTCACCAAAAGTGAAGTGTTTCAAAAGAAATAATTCATTCTGTACCTACTAGTAAATAGAATGGGCTGGTATAGTAGTAAATGTAGTTACCGATAGAGCAGAAGAGGTGGGTGGTAAAAATGCTGTTACCGATCTTGTTTACACAAGATTACAGATGGCTGTACGGTCATCCTAGCAGCATATGTTGGCATTGTTTTAGCATTGAGCTGCAGATCTTTCTGTTATTTGTCTATGTTACTGACGGTCGTTAAATTTTCTTCGAACATGGCGGCGGAATGACCACTCTATATCTTTCTCTTTCTAACTCGTTGGTAGGAACTAACTAAGGCCGAATTCGAGCCCCAAAAATATGTAATTCATCATTATAGGTATTAAAAATTACAGAAAAAACCAAAAACATGTACACGCAATGCTCCACTTCCGCGAAATTACAGTCTGTAGTTTGGATTCAGTGACGGCATTATGTCCTGGGTTTGAGCTCCGAAAATTTATAATTCTTTCTCAGAGACATAAAAAATTGCAGGGAAATCTAGAAACTTGTATAGACAATGCACATCTTCCGCCAAATTACAGTCTCTTGTTTGGACAAAGTGACGGCAATATTTCCTGAGTTGGAATACCGAAAGTGTAGGCTATAATTGTTTATTAGAGCAATAAAAATTTCCAGGAAAAATCTAAAAAGTTGTATACACACTGCTCGACTTCCGCCAAATTACAGTTTGTAGTTTGGACCCAGTGACGGCATTATTTCCTGGGTTTGAGCCGCGAAAACTTATAATTTTTTATTAAAGGAATAAAACATTTCAGGAAAAACTAAAAACTTGTATACACAATGCAAATCTTCCGCCACATTACAGTCTGTAGTTTTAACCCAATGACGGAATTACTTCCTGAGTTCGAGCCCTGAAAATGTATAATTGCTTATTGTAGGAATAAAGAGTTGCAGGATAAAACTAAATTGGTATACATAATGAACCCCCTCCGTTTAATATCGAACTGTAGTTTGAACCTAGTGAGAGTGTTATCTCCTTAGTTCGAGCCCCTTAAAATTAAAGTTCATTAATGTGGGTATGAAGGATTTGCTGAAAATCTAAGTTAAAAAAAACTTACATATTGAACCCCTTCCGCTAAATTTTAGTCGTCACTGTCTTCTCAGTCATTGTTTTTTTTTTCTCACTCTTCTCTTTCCTTCATGAACTGAACTTTGAGACGAGACAGAGTGGACAGAGGGAAGGCAGAGGACAGAGAAGGCACAAAAATGATAGAGTGAACTGAGTGTACAGAGAGTGGACTGAGAGTACAGAAAGTGGACTGTGAGTAGGCCTGCAGAGAGTGGAATGAAAGGACAGGCAGGGGACTGAGAGAACAGAAAGTGGTCTGAGAGGAAAGAGAGTAGACTGAGAGGATAGATGGAGCACTGTGAGGATAGCAAAGAGTTTGCAATTCTTACTAGAGACACATACCCGTGAGTGGCAGGCAAGAAAAATGTCACAAATTGAATCGGCTAGCATCCGCCATTAAAGGGAGTGTTTGCGGCGCAAAATTCGAAAACAGTACCACAATACATTAGATAGATAGATAGATAGATAGATAGATAGATAGATAGATAGATAGATAGATAGATAGATAGATAGAATAATAGACCTAGTAGTACCGGTAGTGGTAATAGTAGGCCTAGTTTTTGTGGTAATGGTAGGCCTAGTAGTAGTGATAATAATAGGCCTAGTAGTAGTGGTAATAGTGGGCCTAGTACTAGTGGTAATAGTAGGTCTAGTAGTAGTGGTAATAATAGGGCTAGTAGTAGTGGTAATAATAGACCTAGTAGTACCGGTAGTGGTAATAGTAGGCCTAGTATTAGTGGTAATAGTAGGCCTAGTTTTTGTGGTAATGGTAGGCCTAGTAGTAGTGATAATAATAGGCCTAGTAGTAGTGGTAATAGTAGGCCTAGTACTAGTGGTAATAGTAGGCCTAGTAGTAGTGGTAATAATAGGCTTAGTAGTAGTGGTAATAGTAGGCCTAGTAGTAATGATAACAGTAGGTGCAGTAGTAGTGGTAGTAGTAGGTCTAGTTTTTGTGGTAATAGTAGGTCTAGTTTTTGTGGCAATGGTAGGCCTAGTAGTAATGCAATAGTAGGCCTAGTAGTGGTAATAGTAGACCTAGTAGTAGTGGTAATAATAGGCCTAGTAGTAGTGGTAATAGTAGGCCTAGTAGTAGTGAGACCTAGAAAGTAGTAGTGGTAATAATAGACCTAGTAGTAGTGGTAATAGTAGGCCTAGTAGTAGTAGTAGTAGTAGTCATAGTAGACCTAGTAGTAGTGGTAATAATAGGCCTAACTAGGCCATCAGCTATATTTTCACTAATTTCTTTGCATTTAATACAACCAAAAACTAGAAGTACATACTGTGCAATACGGAAATTACATTATTAATTCATTTATTGTGAAACAAAACAGTTTTAGACAGATATAAACCTGATTAATTTGTTTCTGGAAAAACTTTATCCAAGAAATATTCCGACATTCTGTAAACACATTCAAAGGAGGAATTGCATTTGGAACATTCTTCCAAATATTAAGATATGCATGCCTTCCTGAGTATCCTACAATAGTAGCTATGTTCGAACAATTATTTGCGGCGCAGTATTTCATCATTTTCTTATTATTTCCCTTCAAGTGTACTTATATTTATTCGTACTCCTCAATAAGCATGAACTGCTCGCACTCCCGGCGAAGCATCAACTCCCTTTAATGGCGGCCGAACAGCGGTTCAATTTTGTACGCGAAACTAGCGCCGTTGGTGTCTCTAGTTATATATTACAAACTCTTTGGAGGATAGCGAGGGAACTAAGAGAAAAGAGAGGAACCAGAGAGTGAACTGAGAGAAGAGAGAGTGGACAGAGAGAATAGAGTTTACTGAGAGAACAGAGATGTACTGAGAGCACAGAGTGTGGACTTAGAGGAGAGAGTGAAGACAGAGAGTGGACTAAGAGGACAGAGAATGGACTGAGAAGACAAAGAGTGGACTGGTAGGCCATAGAGTGAACAGAGAGTGATCTGAGAGAACAGGGAAGGGACAGAGAGTAGACTGAGGTGACAGAGTGGACTGAGAGAACAGAGTGGGGTGAAAAACTGAGAGTGGATTGAGTGTACGGGGAGTGAACTGAGGTGACAGAGAGTGGACTGAGAGGATAGAGAGAAGACTGAGAGTGAACTGGGGAAACTGCGAGTCAGAATTCTTTCCTCTCAGTCCTCTCTGTGCTCACTCACTGTAATTTCAGTATCGGTACTCTCTCTCTGATATCGGTCCACTCTGTTTCCTATCCCTTTTCTACTACCTCAGTCCTCTCTCTCTCTCTCTCCTCTCGGTCCAATCTGCGTCTTCTAAGTTCACTCTCTTTCTCCTCAGTCCACTCCATCCTCTCAGTTTTCTTTGTATCACTTTCCGTCCTTTCAATCTACACAATGTACTCTCAATTCACTCTCTGTAATCTCTGCCCCTTCTCTGTCCTCTCAGTCCACTCTCTGTTCTCTCATTATACTCAACATTCTCTGTGTCCACTCTCTTTTCTCTCAGTTCACTCTCTGTTCTCTTAGCTCATTCCCACTACTCTTGTTCATTCCCTATCCCCTCAGTCCACTCCCTATCCTCTCAGGCTACGCACTGTTGTCTGGGTCCTCTCTCTGTCGTCTCCGTCCACTCTGTCCCTTCATTCCATTCTCTGCCCCTCAGTCTACTCTCTGTACTCTCAATTCACTCTCTGTAATCTCTGTCCACTTTCTGTCCTCTCCGTCCACTTCCTTTCCTCTCAGTTTACTCTCTGTCCCCTCCGTCTACTCTCTGTGCTCTCAGTCCACTCTCTGGTATCTCAGTCTACTCACCATCCTCGCTCTCCACCTTCTTGTCACTCAGTTCAGTCTCTGTTCCCTCTGTTCTCTTAGCTTACTCCCTCTCCCACAGTGCTCTATCTATCCTCCCAGGATCCTCTCTGTCCTCTCAGTCCACTATCTTCTCTCAGTTCACTCTCTGTACTCTCATATCATTCTCTGTCCCCTCAGTCCATTCTCTGTACTCTAATTCCAGTCTCTGTTCTGTCAGTCCTTGCAAAAGTTTCTACAGCTATAGGGCATTTGTCACAGCTTTATATCAACATGCCAACAACACCTAAAGGAACGGCAAGGGTTAAGCACGGATTGTATACGATTTGGCGTTTTTCTAACTATATAAGTGCAATTGACTGAACACATGTGAAAATACAATCACCAGGTGGAGGAGATGCAGAAATATTCAGAAATCGAAAGGATTTTTTTTTTCAATTAATGTGCAAACTGTGTCTGATTCTTCCTTGTTGATTCGAGACATTGTAGCTAGGTGGCCAGGCTCATCTCATGACTCACATATTTTTAATTCTTCAATACTTAAGAGGCGATTTGAAGATGGAGAATTTGGTGCAGCCATGCTAGTTGGAGATAGTGGATATACTGTACAAAATTATCTCATTACACCACTGACAATTACACACACGCCAGAGGAACAACTTTTTCAGGAGGCCATCATAAGGACTAGAAATCCAGTAAAGAGGAGCTATGGGATATAGAAAAAAGATTTCCTGTTTTAGCTACTGGAATCAGACTAAAATTAAACAGAATTCAAAATGTAATTGTGGCAACAACTATTTTACACAATATAGCTTGCAATGAGAAAGAAAATATACCTCCTGTTACTGATGACCAGTTGGATGACATTAACGCTGTGCATAACTTCCCTCAAACAGCTAACAACCACCCAAATGTAGCAGAAAATAATGTCAGGCGAAACCACCTTATCCATCATGATTTGTTGGTGAACCAGTGAAGGAAAAGATTAAATTAACATAAAATAATTTTCATTCACTGCAGTACATGTAACATTGTTTATTATTAATGTTAAACTTACATATTTTCAAAAGTACGGTATATAACTTTACTTCACTGGAAATTGAGCATTACCAGCACCTTATCCATCAGTACGTTCATGACTAAAATTTGTTTCTGAATCAGTGAAACAAAGAGATGAAATTAACATAAAGTAAGTTTCATTCACTGTAGTACATGTAACATTGTTTATTATTCATGTTAAACTAAGATATTTTCAAAAGTATATATTATAACTTTACTTCACTGAAAATTAAGCAGTACCAGTAACTTACATCATAATTATTAAGCCTAAAATTGTTTTTTTTTAACCTGACACTAATTATCTTGTGTGGTGTAGCTTTAGATGCAACACAACCACCATAATATAGAATCTAATGATGATATGACTTAACTGTAACTGTGTTGTATAAAATATTACTACTGATACACAAATATTTTAACACATTATAGTGTAGTCACAATTTATGTAAAAATTCCACTTTATTTTAAATACGCAGTGATGTTACAAGTTGAAATATATCTGCATTTGTATCAGAATTATGTCAATGTCGGATTTCAATGACAGAACGTAACTAATTACTTGAAATATGAAGTGTGTTTATTTCTAACATATAAGAAATTAGCTGGAGGGAACATACTGCATATTTCATATTATGTTCATGTCTATTAACCCTAGAAAGCTAACGTGCTACATGAGGAGCATTAAAGCTAACGCGTAGTCATTTTGACGACAATTTTTTCTTGCATTGAATGAAGAGGTTTATTTGTATTTTATAATTGCCAATGTATATATTTGTTCCTTACAGTATTATAAACATACAAAATGTTCCTGACCTGTCTCAACGTCCATCTTTACATTCAAAACAACATATTGTTTGGTGTTCACCACATACTGCTCTGGAACACTTGTAGCAAAATACTTTCGTCATTCTCCGTCTCTTGCTTGGACAGAAGGCGCAGATCTTGCGTTTTCTTGATTCCTGGGCTTCTGGTTCATCCACAGGCATGTTCACATGAAGTATTTCTGCCATGGACAAACGTAGCAAGCGCGGTAAGTTGCGCATTCCAAGGCGATGTGTCACCCATGAATTCGTAAGTGCAGAGTGAAGTTCCTTTCCAAACTGACGCCTAGTCAATGGTTTTTCTTTATTGCTGATCTTGTTGTGTGTGTAAATCACATAACTGTTCACTAGAGCGATATTGATAATACCATAAAAGACGCAGAGCGGCCATCTTCTTGTCTTTCTGCTGCAAGTCATCTGATTGCACATTTGGTCCAATGTGTCCACTGCGCCTTTTGTTGAGTTGTAAAACTCGATGATGTCCGGTTTTTTGGAAGTTGGGTTAATGGATGCTGTGTCGTGAGTTGTCGAAAGCAGCAACACTACGTTGTTTGGTTTTGTTTTGTAGGACACAAGAGTTTTTTCTTGATCGAAACAGAACATTGACGTTCCCACTTTCCTAGTCTTATGGTTGAGTAACTCGGGTGGAATTTCCCGCTTATTTTTGCGTAGAGTGCCCACTATTGTCAAATTGTAAGGAGTTTTCAGGAGCTCAGATGCTAGAGGAATCGACGTGAACCAGTTGTCCATTGTTATGTTGCGGTTGGTACCATAAACACTCTTGGTGAGGGCCTTTACAAAGAAGTCCGCCAACGGTTGATTTGCAGGAGCAGTGTTCTTGCCTAGATAAGGCATTGCATCGAACATGTACTTAGTACCATTGTCACATACCATAACAATTTTGATGCCATACTTTGATGGCTTGTTAGGGATGTATATTTTAAAAGGACATCGCCCCCTGAAGGCTAGAAGTTGTTCATCAATTGTGAGGAAAGAGCCAGGCTTGTACGATTCCCTACAGGCAGCTATAAACTGTTCCCAGATCTCCCTTATTGGAGCAAATTTGTCTGTTTGCCTTCTTTCAAGTCTGGTTGTGTGGTCATCGAAACGCAAACGTTCACAAAGGAAGTCAAACCTATCACAACTCATTGTCGCTTTATATCTCATCCCACAATATTCTGAATCAAACAATTCCTTTGATGGTAAGTGGTTATTCTTCTGAACTGCAGACAATATCAGAATACTTAGAAATGCATCAAATTCTTCTACACTGAGCTCAGATACAGTTGCGTTTGAACACTATAATTCGTACGTTTAGTTGCAATTTTTTCATTTGTATGTTGAATTATTTTCTGACGCATTGTCTGAGTAAAAAATAAGGAAAATGCATCTTTCGGCGAGTCCACATTTCTAACGTCAGCTTTTGGTCCTTGTCGAACATGTATAATATTTCTAGCTGCTGAACGAGTATTTGGTGGCTTCGAAGAAATTGCAGACCAACGATGCCCATTTTTCCCAACCAGTCCAGTTTTACCGCATACAATAATGTTTGGGTGTGCTGCTTGACTATGCATTTCTGCTTGCGGTTGTGAATTATCGGTATCAGACGTTTGAACTGTATTATCTATTTCTTCAGCAGACGATTCCACTTCATCAGAGCTGGAGTCTACAGAATGATGTATTGTCTTTTCGCTAAGAGGGTCAAAAGTTGAATCAATATCAGAGTTGTCGTCTGTCAACACAATATCATCATTTTCTGTATTATTCTCACTTTTACTACAACTATTGCCATTCTCACCAATTTCTTCCTCTTCCTCTAGCCATTTTATGATTTTCTTTTCCGTAGAAATTTCTTCCGTAGATGCCATTCTATACGAATTACACTTCACAATATTAAGACGTATTAGTTTCAGTACCTACACAGAGAGATAGAAAGAATATTTGTAAACTTTACAGATAACAGACAGTAAAACAAAACATATAACTTCCGCCGAGCAGTCCAATATACTTACGATAAAGCTAATGCTTCGTCAGAATGACTACGCAGCACCAATAACCAATTAACAACACAACAATTAAACACGACTGATATCACTCTCGCCGTAGCTCAAGACCAACTGAAGGTACACAAGCCGCCAAGCGCCTCAGATAGTGAGAAGTGGTGGGGGGAGAGATTTTATATTTACGCGTCGTCATTTTGACGAAGCGTTAGCTTTCTAGGGTTAAAATAATTACAAATGAAACTAACAATTGATTTATGAACATTTTGATGTCATGTTACAATTAGGCCTAGGCCTACTGTTTTTTTCTAATGTATTATTACTCTATTATAAATAAGCCATATATAAATTATGTGATAGGTAATAATATGCAATAAATTTCGTTTTTAAATTGGAATTAAGTTAAACTACCTACAGATTAACTTGTTATTCAATTACTTAAGAAGCTACATAAATTTAAATATTTCTGTTTTAAACAGGATGATAACCTGATGTGATATGTTGATTATGGTATTATTAATACAGAGAATGATATAAACCGAATGACTTTATGAAAATATCAAAATGACATCATAACATATTAGGACCAATAAAAACCACTACAAAACTGAAGTTATCAATACTGTTTTTAAATATATAAGTTACCTGTACCTAAAGTGATTTAATACGTTAGACTAAATTTTTTAATTTAAATAAAAAAGAACTTATAGACTTGAGCAAAATAAAAACCATAACTACATTAAAATCTTATGATTTCAGGTAGCTGTTTGTTTTAAGGTCCTATTCCCTATTCCTAACATCAAGTTCAAGAATTCTTCTTTTCATCTCAAGATCAAACTCCTTGTTTTTTATATAAAGTTCTGTGAGTTTCATCTTCACTGTATGTTCTTCTTTCATAATATATGTTACCGGTACTTTAAATTCATGCTCCATCCTTTGGAATTGAATTTGATCCTCTATTGCTTGTTTTTGTAACTACAGAACTTGTTTTTCTTGCCATAAGTATCTTTCCTGCCAATGAACTGTATTGTGATGGTCTTTTCTACTTTACTAGGAGTGGAGTGGAAGTAGGTTTCCTTAGGTCCCTAATACTGAATTGACTGCTACATGGAATGGCTTCTACTTCATTAATTTGTATATTATCCTGAGATACTATTATATTGGTATATCTTCAGTTACCTGATCAGTGGGATTTGAATCGTCACCTGCGACAAATGCTTGGGAGTCAGAAGCTACAGACTTGTATAGATTCACAGATGAAAAGGGAATTACATTGGAATTTTGAATTGATTGGATTTGAGGAGGAAACTGTGCTTTTCCAATGTTTGAAGCTGCACCAATGTGTGTTTTTTATCTTCGGAAATTCTTCTTTTACAGGTCTTTTTAAGGTTTTCATACTTCCCCTTTAATATCTTCCAATCTCATACCATACTACATTTCCACTAATTTCATTGAAACTTTCTGCTAGCTCTTGCCAAGCTTTTTCTGTATTTTAAAGATATACTATCGGTTTTCTTACATTCTAATATATCTTTCTTTGTCCTAACTAAAGAGAGCAGTAAATCAATTTCTACTGGACTAAAATTCTTACTTTTTTCCCCTGAATTCTCCATTTCTGAACACAGGACCTTACAATGTACATTAATCAGCTTATGATAATCTGATCAAAATTCATAACGAACGATGAACCAATCATACAGTGCAACCAACCGTTTACTGAAATATAAATAATACTAGGGGATGACACCTATCATGAATAATTAGGCCCTGGGTTTATGTCACTGCAAAACTGGACAGAGCAAATGTTGGCACCCTAACTTCTTTCTTTAACTTCATCCATTCTATTACCAAACAAAAATGTGAAACAATAATTGTGCCAATTCACCAAACAAAAGGCTGTTTTTATTACATTATTTATAAATATTAATTTTTATTGAGCATGTATTTAACAATTGTTTCAACATCCTATCTTAAAATACTTTCTCTTGCTCCCTTGCTCTGGGTATTTGTCTAATCTAGCCAATTATAAACTAGGGCCTGTGAATATTACATAAATGGATTAGGTCATATATTACATTAAAAATAAAAGCAGTTTTCCTTAGAATTATCAAGGTCCTGGGTACATCAGATAGGCCTAATTTAGTGGGTTATCGAACACGGTAAAACGCTGGAAGTTGTCTTCTTGAAATTAATTAAGATCGTGATTTTCGGAGGGAAAGGAATAAACTAAAGGAAATTAATTTATATATTAAAATGGATCCACATATGCCATCAGATAATGCACATCAACTCAAGACACAAGTTATTGTACGATCTTGAATCGAGAATGCTTCCCAATAAATTCAAGAAAACTACTGATTAAATGATAGACAACACTTCACATGGATATAAATGATTTTTTTTATTTGTGAAACTAGTAGATGCATTCCTTCTTTTTTTGCGTTGATTTGATTATAACATTAATTCTCGGACATGGTGATCTGTGGCTTTTTTTATGTTTAATATTGGTCGACCAGCAAACTTGCTACAGACCACTGTTAAATTATGGAATATCACATGCAGAATATCATGCTGAGGTTGGCTCTAAAGGCTCCTCTAATTTAAATTAATTAACTGAACATTGTTGCGAATTATGTGAACAAAAATATGATGATTTTCTGTGTTAAATTATGAAGAGTCGTCAGTATCACTAAGAAGGATGTCTTGAGGGAGTTTCCTTTCAAGTCGAGATGGCTGACAAGATCTTGCTCCAATGTTATATGTCACAGCTCCAG
Source organism: Periplaneta americana (assembly GCF_040183065.1). Classification (NCBI taxonomy): domain Eukaryota; kingdom Metazoa; phylum Arthropoda; class Insecta; order Blattodea; family Blattidae; genus Periplaneta; species Periplaneta americana. The sequence goes on along the minus strand of NC_091126.1, from coordinate 112,424,091 downwards.
GAACACCAGGAAGTTTGTCTTCGTGATTAGGCCTATTCATATTTACACAATTCATCAAATCTGTACCGATGGAGTTCCTGAAATATTTAATTAATTGAGTTAGAACATTAACTTAATCTTGCACACTGTGTGCATTTTGCTTAGGCCTAATAATAAATATTTCAATAAACAAGGAAATGCATCAACTGTCATTATTAAATCGAATATGTGCAAGAATGTCAAAATATTGTAACTAGGCCATATCTAGATAGTATGAAAATACTTAACCAGATTTGTTTTGCACTCTCTTATTGATTCATAAATAAAATTGATAGAGAGAGATGCTGTCTAACTATCTTCTTATGCAAGGCAATACTGGTGGTGAATTGATGGTATAAATTTATCGCGTTTAACAGCATATAACCATTTATTGACAAGCTCAGGCTTTTGCAATGGAAACCTAAAGAGAAAGTTTGCGCTTACTCCTATAAAACATTCTTTTCTATTAACACAATAAATATGCACTAATGTTCTCAGTCATTTTACAATATCCTAATACAATATATGTAACTAACTTACTTGTGAAAAGAAATTTCCGAATCCTTCTTACGTCGATTCGTACAGTTGTATGCGACACAACTATGCACCATGATTCCACTTACGGAATTTATATAGGAGCACGATGAAAATAAAATCCACACCTGTGGAGTAACGGTCAACGCGTCTGGCCGCGAAACCAGGTGGCCCGAGTTCGATTCCCGGTCGGGGCAAGTTACCTGTTTGAGGTTATTTCCGGGGTTTTCCCTAAACCCAAAATGAGCAAGTGCTAGGTAACAATCGGTGCTGGACCCCCGGACTCTTTCACCGGCATTATCACCTTCATCTCATTCAGACGCTAAATAACCAAAAATGTTGATAAAGCGTCGTAAAATAACCTACTAAAAACGATGAAAATAAATGATAAAAGAACACTATTTGTACAGTTGTATGCTGCACAAGAGCACACGATGGTTTCACTTATAACAAAGAAATATGATTAAAATACTATTTGTATAGGCCTCATATGTAGCACAATAGTAGGCCTACACTGTGATTTCACGTATATCACAGGAGAACGATTCATTTAAACTATATAAACACTATATACACACACTATTGATTAAATAAATACGCACTTACTCCTAACACATTCAATAATGCTGAATAACCTTCTATGTTATTTCAAATTAGGCGCAGTCGTGATGTAAACATATTGTAGTCACATGACACTCACCCTCAACATGGAGATGCCCGAAATTGTTCAATTTTTGGTCGAGGAACAGCGCTCGTAGTGAGTCTAGGTTAAACTATAAAACGTCTTTGGTCCGCACTGTCACTTTTCATCTTAAACCTCATTGATGTGAACAGTCGATCATGTCTTTCTTCAGTATCCAGGAGACGTTGGTGAGCTAATGCGCATGCGCGTCTCGCATACTCTTCCGTACATGATTCAATCCACGGACTATTTCTGACCGTTCCAAAGAGTTTGTAATACTTACTAGAGACATATACCCGTGAGTGGCAGGCAACGAGTTAGATACTATAGAGAGGACAAAGACCTCAGAAAGTTGAAGACAATTGAACATTGGTCCGCCATGTTTCGGTTAGTCAAAACAAAGGGGCGTGGCTCGGATGTTGTAGGAAATGACTGTGATGAAGTTAGTATTATTGTGAATTGAGTTACATATTAAGACTATGTTAATAAGTAAAAAGTAAAATACACACAAAACTTTACGTTTTATAACAGCTGTAGGCCTATGTTTTATTAGTTTCACTAAATATAGCTCAGATATTAAGTGACAAGCTATACTCGATGCAACCAAAGCAAAGCACCTAAAGACGATGAATTTAATCGGCAGAAAAGAAATAAATAATTTTTTGACTTCGTCACAAATTTAATTACCTTACAGCTAATCTAACCTAATATGAAATTATGTAATTCAGTGCTCACCAGGTGATATCAAGAGAGACGACGTATGTAACTAATAGTAGTAAAATATAGGAAAGGTAGTGGCGGAAATTAAAAAAAATATATCCAGTAATTAAGTTATTGAGAAAAATTCATTTGAAATTGGAATTAACACAGAGAAATTTTGAAAACTGAAATTATTAAAACTACAAATAATCTCTTAGCATGCAACATAATAATTAAAGAATGACACTAATAGAAAGTTACTCATTATCATAACTCACCACATTTATTGAAACGATAAGATACTTACTATTAACATTGTTATCAGAAACAACAGGAGCGACAGCTAGGTACACTTCTTTTCGCGTGATGGAGACATCGTGTAGTCTAATATAATTTGAAACAAGCATTGATCTCAAACGTGTCTCGCAACTAAGCAGAGGCTTTTGCAGAATAAAACTGTTCTTACATTATTTTGAACAATAATGACAAATTGTGTGTGATGCAAGTGCTAACTTTCCTCTTTGGTAACAAAAAGAGTCCTACGCATTAATAAAAAGAAAATTGGAGTAGGCCCTATAAACACAATAAATACTATACTATTGATGGTACAAACTTATTAATACAGATACTTCGCTTATGCTCAGTCCGTCTTATCTTATAATTCTCTGCGGCAATGGTACCTGTATTTGAGAGGGTTTAATTATCCAGCAACGAATATTATGATTTACGGTACATTTCATTTAAATCCGAGGGAATGAGACATTTTTGGAAATTTTAAAGTCTAAATTATTACTTTTTCATTTATAAATCAGCTTTTTACAAAACTTATAGCGAAATGTTTAAATTAAATATTGATGTATCTGAAAAATATAATACATGTACCAACTCGTTACAGTGTACCTTTGATAAGCACTCCTTGCGGAGGCTGGCGGTACTATAGACCGATAGACCGCCATGTTTTTTAGGGAACGATCCATAGTACTGTTGGCCTCCGCAGGGAGCGCTTATCAGAGGTCTTTAGCCTCTCTATAGTATCTAACTCGTTGGTGGCAGGCAAGAAAAATGTCACAAATTGAACCGGCTAGCATCCGCCATTAAAGGGAGTGCTTGCGGCGCGAAATTCTAAAACTGTACCACAATACATTGATGTAGCCTGGTGATAGACACTGTTTTAAACATCTTTTACAAAGGATGAGTAGTGATGAAATAAACGTGAATGGAAGAGAAGCGCTATATTTATCAAAGTATTATAATGGCGATATTCTAAAAAATCAATTAAATCACCATATACATTCGGGATAAGTATGTGAAATATTGAATAATGGCAATGTCAACATTAATTTTCAGTATTACTAGTATTGTTTTAAAGACATAATAATAGATATTTACTGTAATAAATGTCTATATGATCTATATTTCAGTCCTTTCATGCAAAGGAAGCGGAAGGTATATGGTGCTTAGAAAATATTTAGTGGTGAAACATGAGATCATAAAAATTCTGGAAACTGATTTAAAATAAAATAATACATTTTATCATAAAACAATCTATTCATTGTGTAATTGACGACCACCAAGTTAGAGGTCAGTACAGACTTTTTAATACAATTAGTAGCGGTAATAGTAGGCCTAGTAGTAGTGGTAATAATAGACCTAGTAGTATTGGTAATAATAGGCCTAGTAGTAGTGGTAATAGTAGGCCCATTATTAGTGGTAGTAGTAGGCTTAGTTTTTGTGGTAATAGTAGGCCTAGTAGTAATGGTAATAATAGGCCTAGTAGTATGGGAATAGTAGGCCTAATTTTGGTGGTATTAGTAGGCCTAGTAGTAGTGAGACCTAGTCAGTGCTAGTGGTAATAATAGACCTAGTAGTAGTGGTAATAGTAGGCCTAGTAATGGTCATAGTAGACTTAGTAGCAGTGGTAATAATAAGCCCAGCTAGGCCATCAGCTATATTTTCACTAATTTCTTTGCTTTTAATATAACCAAACATTAGAAGTACATGCTGTACAAAACGGAAATTACATGATTAATTTATTTATTGTGAAACAAAACAGTTTTAGACAGATATACTCTGCGGATTTTCTTATGCACTCTGCTATTATAATCCACTGTAATGTTATGGCACCTAACCCTTACATACATTGTTGAAATCAGTCTTATAAACCTGATTAATGTGTTTCTGGAAAAACTTTTATCCAAGAAATATTCCGACATTCTGTAAACACATTCAAAAGAGGAACTGCATTTGGAACATTCTTCCAAATATTAAGATATGCATGCTTTCCTGGGCATCCTAGAATAGTAGCTATGTTCGAACAAATATTTGCGGAGCAGTATTTCACCATTTTCTTATTATTTCCCTTCAAGTGTACTTGTATTTATTCGTACTCCTCAATAAGCATGAACAGCTTGCACTCCCGGCGAAGCATCAACTTCCTTTAATGGCGGCCGAACAGCGGTTCAATTTTGTACGCGAAACTAGCGCCGTTGGTGTCTCAGTTATATATTACAAACTCCTTGGACCGTTTTTTTATATGAGCAGTGTGTGATTAAGTACCAGGTCCTTTTCTTAGGACCCTTGCCTTATAATGAATCTGAAGGGTAGCATATGATTAGTTGGATAATTTGTTGTTTAACTAATGTCTACTAGCAGCAGACAAGTCAGGTGGACAGTGTTGGTTTGATATTGAGGTGTAAGGAATGTGTTTGAGAAAATCATTAGGGATGGAAATTGCTATTGAGCTAGATGATTTGATTTTTCAACAATGGATTGGGATGAGTAAGTAGTGAGGATATGAAATTTTGGCGGACCAGCCTGTGAATTTCATTATACCTAGCATTTCGAATAGTTGGGTGTTGCGAATCCGATAATCCGCTCCTGTTATGGTTCTGCAGATTGCCCTCTGGAGTCCATCCAGGCGTTGAAGGTGACGCTGATGTGCTTGGGACCATATCTCGCAACAATACAACATGTATGAACGAAGTAGAGTAGTATATAGTAGTCTTGATCTTGAGTGTAGTGGAGGTCTTGAACACCGGGTAAAGCGCCATGAATCTCTGGAAAGCTCTGTCGCGGACGGAAGTGATGTGTTGTCGGTATGTAAGTCGTTTATCCAAAAATATTCCAAGGTACTTAGTTGTTGTGACAAAGGTATATATTGTTCTTGAATGGAAAGAGAGTCAGTTCGATGAGGAAAGCGTTTGGTAAAGACTATAGCCTGAGATTTGCTTCCATTTATTTTGAGGCGCCACTTTGTTGACCATTGAGTGATAGAATCCAGTGCTTCCTGTAGTTGGAGACATCCAAAGTGAATGTTGACGTGCTGTGTGTAGATTACTGTGTCGCCTGCGTATAGCCCTTGCTGACACTTGGGTTGTGTAGGTATATCTTGAACATATATACTGAATAGCGAGGGATTTAAAACTGCACCCTGAGGCACTCCTGCTTTGATTGGGTGAAGATCTGAGATAAGTGGTCCATCCCGTACTTGAAAGGTTCTGTTTTGTAGATAACTGTGAATTAATTTAATGTAGGAGGACGGGATATGTATGTTATCGAGTTTGTATAGCAAACCGTCGTGCCATACAGTGTCAAAGGCTTGTTCTATATCCAGAAATGCTGCTATCGTGTGCTGTTTACGCTGGAAACCATTTTGGATATGTGAAGTGAGTCTGTGAATTGCTTCTCTAGTACTATGATGAGGCTTAAATCCGAATTGTGCATGATGGAGATTGTTAGGGTTGTTTAAGTATCTTTGAATTCGTGCTAGTATCAGTCGTTCATAAATTTTTCCAAGAAAATCCAAAAGACTAATCGGTCTATAGTTTGTTGATACAGTCGGATCTTTTCCTGGTTTCGGTATAGCTATTATGTGTGCCAGTTTCCATGCTGAAGGAAAATAGTTGTGTTGTAGACAGAAGTTATATATTTTTGTTAGATGGGTAATGGCCCGTTTAGGTAAATGCTTCAACATAGCTGGAGAGATTCTGTCTGGACCTGGTGTCTTGTTTAGATGTAGTTTATTGATAGCAGTTTTGATTTCTTGAGGGTGAGCATATGGAATAATATCGCTTGTAGGTCGATGTAGTGTTTCTTGTACTTGTTGATGTATACTTGTTGAGAAATGCGGAATTGATGGGTGGGAATGTGGACAGAATCTTTTTTCGAAGGATTTTGCAAGTACGTTGAGTTTCTGTTGGGGATCATAGATGAAGTTATTTGTAGAATCCTGGATGGGGGTTTTTGTTGAAGGTGTGATTTTACCTAATATACGTTTCGTGAAGGACCAAAAATGTCTGGACGTTGGCTGTAATTGTTGTACAGTGTCTTCAAAATGTTTTTCTTTGTACATTTGGAATTTCCTACGTAGGGCTCGTTGGTATCTGTAAAATGCAGTTTTCGCTTGTGGATCTCCATACTGTTGCCATCGTTTCCGAGCTTTTGTTTTGGCCTTTAATAAGAATTCTAATTCTCGATTTGGGGTGTAGTTTGTTATTACGGGAGTTGATGTTGATGAGACTTCTAGAAATATATTTGTTATAGTTGTAGAGAACATATTTATTGCCATATCTATGTCGTCAGGTGTTAATTTTGGGATATTTTCTGGTCGTGCGTTATGTAGCCGTTTGGTGGATTCATTCCAGTTAGTGACTCGTGATGCTTGTTTGTGATGTGAGTGCAACAGTAGCGGTATCTTGAATGTAATTAAAACCGGAATATAATCAGAATCTAGGGCGTTGATACAGTATTGTTCAAGTGGTATGTGTTTTGTTTTGTGGAGACAAATATCTAGCACGTCAGGTTCTTGGGCTGCTATCCATGGATATCTTGTAGGTTGTTTTGGTCCATTGATGGCGTAGTGGAATTTCGTGGAATGTTGTAGTAGAATTTCTCCTTTTATTGTAGTAATCCTTGAGTTCCAGGCTCGATGTTTCGCATTTAGATCACCGCATATTATAAAATGTTGATGGTGAGTTATCAGTGATGTAATGTCATGTTCATTTATGTGGGCATAGGGCGGGTAGTATACGTAAGCAATCAGAGTTTCAATCTTATCGAGTAGTATGAACACACCAGTGGCCTCAAGTGTTTGAAATATGGGCAGCGTCGCTACTCTGTACGGAATTGTGCGTTTGATGAGGATGGCAGTACCACCACCTGGACGTTGATCTCTGTCTGTTCGTATGACATTGTAGTTTCTGATTCGGAGTTTTGTTGAGGGTTTGAGATGAGTTTCTGTAATACAGGCCAAGTCCACGCTGTAATTGTGAAGTAGTGTTTGCAGTTGGAATGTCTGGCGAATTATCCCGTTGGCATTAAAATTCAAGACTTTGAGGTTACGACGTAATACTGATGATCGAGGGTTGTTCATTTGTGTTGGTAATTAGATTTGTTATATCTTCTATGAACGTTATTAGTTTAGACAGGGGATCGGAAGTGGACTGTATTTTATGAAGAGTGGATCGAATGATTCGAAGGCAATTAAAATGTTGAAGGAACGAAGCAGGTGTAGGATGTCTTTAAAAGATTCAGCAGGAGAGTCGGGAGGAAGAGTAGTGTTTGCAGTATGACGAAATGTTGTTTCAAAAGCCTGCGGCTGCGCTGGTTGCGAAAGCTGTGGAAAATCAGAAGAAGTCCAAGCCGGTTGTTGAGTTCGATTTTCAAGACGAAACTTTTGAGTGTTGCGTAGTTTTTCTCGTAAAGCATTTTTGCGTTCTAATGGGACTGGACATTGTCCATAACTAGCTGTGTGTGCTCCATTACAATTTGCACATATGGGTGTGTGAGCTGGTCCTTTTATAGGGCAATCGGAGAATAAATGCTCTTGACTGCATTTGACGCAGCGAAGTTGTAAGTTGCATCGACGAGAGGTATGTCCAAATCCTTGACATTTGTGACATTGAATTATATGAGGACTTGTTCTGTAGCTTTCGATTTTAATGATGTGATTGTTGATGTCTCTTAATTGATAAAATGTTCTCGAGTGTTCAGTGTTTGGTAGTGTAACAACCCATATTGGTATAGGTCGTCTCATGGGTGCACCTTCGGTGTCATTGCTAGGTACTGTCATCTGTCGGACATGTTCTACATTGAAGTTGAGAAGTTCGAGTTCAGTTTTTATTACGTCTGATTCAATGAAAGTTGGAAGTCCCTTCAGTACAATTTGTAAAAGTTTGGTTTCTCTTGGTTCGTGTGAGTAGAATTTAAGTTTTTCAGTCTGGAAAATGTTGTATAGTATATCATAGTCCTTTCGACAAGCAGTGTGGTATTTGATCCCTTCAGAAGAGTAGCTGATTTTCATTGGTTGAGTGACGAGTGACTGCAGCTTTTTATTGTAACCGAAAAAATTGCCTGGTGGAATGTTTGTAACTACGATTGGTGGCATTCTTGTTTGTTTGAGATGAGTAGTGGGTTTGTTTGTATTTTGGTTGGTATTAGTTGTATTCTGTAGATCTTCATCATTAGGTGGAATTATGTCACTGTCCATATGAGACGCAAGAGGTTCAAAGCTGTTCTCTAGGTTAATGTCTGGGTGAATAATGGACTCGTGCGAAGTGTTTTGGAATGTATCTGAATTTGCAATTTGTTCCTGAGTAGGAGTTAGTTTTGCTTTTTTCGTTGACTGCTCAGAGCTGTTTTTTCCTGCAGTCATTGCTGTTTTTACTGATGTTTCAGAATGTTGTTGAGGTAAATGAAGTTTTTTTTGAGTCCATTTCGTTTTTTGGTGACGTTCGCGAGAAGTTTCTGAGACTAGTTGATTGTATCGTGAAGATGGTTTCATTACCTGAAACATGTGGTATCAGTTGCAAATCGTCGTCGTCTGGAGACGACATCGTAGTATCGGATGTTGATGTTGGAAGCAGTTGTGGCCAGTTTAAATCTTGTGATGAAAACTAAATCTTCTTTTTGTGACGAAACGTAGAGCGGAAGCGGGGAGTCCCGCCGAAGCGGAAGTCCGGAGTAAATTAAACAAAACGTAGGTGAAATCACATATAATGTTGCACAGTCACGATAATATTAATATAATGACACAGTATAGTTTTAAATAATAATTAAGTAACACAAGGAAACACTCAATAACACGAACTATATACTTGACAGGCACAATAGCGATATGTATGAGACACTCGACTAAGTACGTCCACTCAGGAAGGCAGTACGTGCTCGTCTCCTGGCGATATCTTGATATCTTGGACCGTTCCGAACCCGTGTCAAAAGCTTGTTGGAACGCCCGACTGCAGTACATGTTTCTGGTTCAGGACTGGTTCGAATTGTGTTGGAACGCTTTTTCTATACTGCGCATGCTCACGATGGTTACGGACGGTTCCTGACTGTTGTTGGAACGAACCTATAAAATACAGTTTTAGTTGGAAAACAACGAACATGGCGACATGGTTTCAGTGGTGATATTACATGATCATCTTTGGTTTCCAGCCTGCAAACCATCACGAAAAATAGCAAGGAACCTGCCCTAGAAATCTAGCAAGTTAGCCATCCACAGAACCAACAGAGCGTATTACTTCCGGTATGTGACCACGCAGGCCACCCATCCGCGCAGCCATCTTGGAATCCATCACAGAAACACGCACCGTGTATACCCGGCTTTAGTTTTACACTCTGTTTTTGACCCAAGGGCAGTGGTTTTGAGTTTAACCAGCACAATTTTAATCTCGATTACTTACTCCGAGATTTATTCTGAAAATGTCGTTGGTTGTTGAATTTCTCATACTTTGCGGCGACCGGAAGTTTTAAAATCAAGACCAAGAGGCAATTTTAGCCCTAGCAACGATTCGAATAGTGTGTGGTGTGTGTGTTTGACAAATACATTTTGTGAATTGTCAACAGCGTTTCATAAACATGACAATGACAAAGTATGTGTAAACCTTTAACGTCAATGTTACTTATGTCCCTGCCATTATAGAGACATAGGCCAATATGACACATATTTAGTATAACTTGTTGCTTGACAGGCTAGGTGTGGTTAGTTTAGTTTTTTGTTATAGCCTACCTTGCATATACTATTATAGCGCAACATTGGCAGTGATAAAAGTGAAATATTCGTTCAGTGGGCGTTGGATACTCTACATTCACCCCTGACATGACTGAACGTTGTTTCATATGGCACCTGACCACACTTCTCTCGAATTACTTCCAAAATAATCACATCTCGAGGATTCTTGGCGTACAATTTTCTTTAAGGTATTCCCACAGAAAAAGTCGAGTGATGTAATAGTTGGACTTCTGCAGGTCACATGACATTTACTCAACACCTGATGACCCATGCAGGAAATGCATTGGTAAGGCTATTCCCATGTTATCAATGCAAAATGGGGCAGTGTATCATCATGCATGAAGTGCACAACGTCAGCATCATACAACCTCCATGCAAGCAGTATTTAGAGTACGATCATACAAAAGACAGTCTTGTTCCATGGTTACTGCTTCAAGATTTCTTTACACAGAACATTTTTCTGTAAATCGTCTCAGTAAATGCATATGTTTCAGAAATCACTGGAAATAAAATAAAATTAAAGCTTCATTGGTGCTTCAAATGGTATGGATCACAGTACATTTCAGCGGTGGAATGGGTCACTTAACTATTTACGCTACCACAGTGGAATAAAAAGTTGAATATAAATATGGGTCGCCCTGTAGTTATATTTCTAAAATCAGATTCCACAGCTGTCTAGTGGCAAGAGCACTAGACTTATAATTCTGTGGATCCGGGTTTTATCCTCAATGTACCCTGATTTGAAGCGGGTCTTGGGAAAGTCCATGGTTCAGGTAACGAGTTTTTCTCTGAGACCTCCGGTTTCCCTGTGGCATTCTAAGAATCTCATTGCAGGTAACGTAGATCATCCTCCAATGACACACTCTGGGCAACAACTGTCTGTTAATTGGTCTACACATCTGGCTTCAAATGGGCAACTGAACAGTCAAGTATCCACTCTTAGTAAAAAAAAATTATAGTGATGCAGTAGATTTTTCTTCGAAGTTGAGGTATTGTAGGATTTGACATTTATATTTAATTTAATTTTTAAAATTGATGTAGATTTACCGTAATAGTTGTGGTATAACAGCATGTGACATTTACAGTTCATTTTCTTTTTAAAGTGAAGCAGCAGATTTTCCCTCAGCTTTGGTATAGTAAGACTGTTGGCATTTAGATTTCTTCCTTCTTTAACGAGATGATTACAGACTTGAAGTGCTCTGATTATGATTCTATAAAGCCACAATGTAGTCAGTCTAAAATTGAAGAGAGTGAACAACAGAGCATGTAAAAGCCATTTTAATTATTTTTAACTGGTTGTCAAAACAGGTTGTATGCATGAAGTCTGATAGCCTATAAAAGTCAAATGTTGAAATTCTAAGTGGAAGTAGGCCTAGCTAATATAATTATAGAATCACAGTTACCACCAGCACTATATCATTTGGATGGAGACAAATACATGTCTCCTAAAAATTTTGTTCTTTGCATTTCAATAATTAATAATGCTAATCTAGCTGCCTAATTGCATACAGAAGGAAGTGTACTTAATGCTAGGCCTTTTTGGATCTAGTAATATTTTGAAGGGGGAAATGTAAGTCCTGTTATTGTATTTTGATTCGGCGATTGGCTGAGTGAAGCACAGGAATGAAAGACATTATCTGCTATATTATTTTTAATTACACAAAATCATGATTAATAACAAGAACCTCTAACAAGGTAATCGAAGTTTATTACCAGTAAGCCGTCAAAACGTATCTAATTGTATTACAAAATCATCTTGTTTTTAATTTAGCATATCGATAAACGTAAATTAAACCGAAAATGTTTCTTGGTTTAATTCAGCCAAAAAGGCATTTTCAATGCCAATAATAATTTATTATGTGCGCACAAGATTGGAGTTTTGGAATAAGAGGAAAAGGAAGATATCTGTGTTCTGAAATTTATCACAATATAAATGACAATGATATAATATTTTACAATTATGCATATTTTAAGATTATAATGCAAATGAATGAAATTTATTTCTGAACAAGTTAAGAGTTGTAATACATATCCAGGAAAGGAAGGTTTGGAATCCTTTTGTAGCTGTGACTAATACAATGAAGAACAGATGCTACAAAATATAATTACAACATAAGATAATTGTTACAATCCTAATATAATAGGCATGTTCATTAAAAATAAAAACGAAAGCATAAGAAGCGAACATAATATGATTAGTACATAACATTTATATATCAACACCAACAGAAAAAAAAATCGCAGTTTCTTTAAAAAAACAAGTAGGCCTACGACATAGCATATAATACAAATTTAACACAACAGAAAAATCTAAAAAATCACACCAAATAAATAAAAGCAATTCAACTGGAGACTACAAATTAAAATCCAATAATTGCACAGATTTCTACGTATGACAAAAATTGGAAGATCATTCCAAATAAGATTCAATGAACATATTACAGCAATAACCAACGATACAGTACAATATATCAAATTATACAGAGCACACCACTAACAACTGTAATTACAATAATACTGAATCAGAGATAGATAAGAGAGATTAGGTAGACAGACAGATTGATAGATAGACAAGATAGATTACATAGATAGGTTAGATAGACAAACAGATATATTTTATTAAGCATTGGAATCGTCAGTGTACATTAATCTAAGAATGATACAATAATTTTACAGTCATCTTAATCTATGCTAACATGGCACATGCTTATTAAATAGGATACTGGTTACTTAGAATATAATGTAAATAATCACTAAGCAAATAACGTACTACTAATACTATTAATTCAATCAGTAATGCATTACACACTAGAATAGTTACTTGTAAATAAGATGCTTAGTTTATTTTAAGAGATTCACAGATAATTAATATGTAATCACACACTGGCACGCAATTGATTTTCTTTCTTCTGGGTCTTGATGCTGCCTCTCTTCCAGTAGGGTCTCGAGGCACATGAAACAAGAGAGTACAGAAGGGCAGTACACACAAGAACAAATGGCTAAAATTAAAAAAAAATTATATTTAAATATTCCTTTGTGCACATTGACATGTGTGTCAGAAATATATTTTTAACAGATTTCTTAAACATACTATTGTTATGTGCCTTGACATGTGGGGGAAGTTTATTATATAAATTACTCTCAGTATGTGTGGGGGTATTGAGAGTTTTATCAAGTCTGTGATAATTCTAATGTATATTATTGGATGTCCTATTATTTTGATCGTGATATTCTGAGTTTGTTTTGAAGGAATTTAAATTTGTATTAATAAAGCATACCGTTTCTAGGATATAACCACAGGTTACTGGTAAAATTTTAAGTTCCTTGAAAATGTCTTTACTTTCTGTGCGAATGGATACTTGCTTCATAATTTTAATTATTCGTTTTTGTAGTTTAAGTATAAGGGAAGATTTTGATGATGATCCCCAGAATATGATTCCATATGATATGACTGTATGTACATAGCCAAAATAAGCTGACAACAGTAGCTGAATGGGTGATATTTTTGAGACGACTCGGAATACATAGCATATTCGAGATATTTTTTCTGTTAAGAACTGAATGTGGTTTTCCCAAGTCAGGTCTGTATCAACCCAGATACCTAGAAATTTTGTGTTTTTAACTTCTTTAATTATGGTGCCATTAAGTGTAATCTGTACAGGGTCTTGCAACCGTTGTTGATTGAAATTCATAAATACTGTTTTATTTGCATTTAATTTGAGCTTATTATCTGTTAACCATTGTTCAGGTGTTTTGGAAGTTTCGTTAATTTTACGTTGCAAGTCAGTATTCCTGTAGTCATGTAGTACAATGTTTGTGTCAACTGCAAATAATACTGTTTTGGCTGGGAGTATGGTTAAAGGAAGTTCGTTTATGTACAGAAGACCTAATACATTTAAATTCTGAATTTACATCTACTTGTATATGAAATAAGACAGCATTGTGGTCTGAGATCCCTATGTTTAAGTTCTCTGCTGTGTACGAAAAGCGGTCTCAGTTAATAATTATTTGATCGAGACACATTTTGGATGTTGGAGCTATGCGAGTTGGTGTATCTATAGTCTCAATTAAATCTTACGAGTTTATTAGTAATTTAAATTCAGATACTGCTTTGTCATTAGCTAAAAAGTTTACATTGAAATCACCGCACACAATTATTGGTTTGTTCTTATTTTTCATGGTGGTTAGAAGAATTTTGTGCTATCAAAGAATGTTTTCAGGCAACCATCTGGTGACCTACAGATACAAACTACTGTGAAACTAAAATTTTCACCTTTTATTACAGATACAATATGTTCGAAATGTTTTCCTTGGTTCAGATAGTATGGCTCAGTTTTTTCTTATGTAATAAGTGATTCTTTACAAATATTGCTGTACCTCCGTTTTTATAGGTTGTGCGACAGAAATGAGCTGAAAGATTGAAATTTTGGATGTGATGGAAATTTATTTCTTCTTGACTTAACCAATGTTCTGTGCAGGCGAAAATATCCAATTCCTGCAATTCACCATTAAGTAATATTTCTAGTTCATAAATTTTATTTCTATGACATTGAAAATTCTGATGCATTATTGACAGTGAATTAACTTTATTTGCTTTACAATGGGTCTTATTCATATTGGATGTAATTGTTCTGGAATTTTTTTTATTCTTATAGGTTCCTGTGCCTCCTTTTTCTGGTGCCGCTGATGCATAAAAAATCTTGGAGATGACTTGGTGCCTTAACCACTCATGAAGTTCTCTCTGATGACAAGTGCGATGTATACAGACAATGGCTTGTACTTCACAGCAGTCTGAAAGAACAGAGGGGAAAAAACATTAAGAGCTTACGATCAACTGTTTACCAGTCCACAAAGTTATGATAGTTTTGTATTGGTTATTATGCTACGTTTACACGGCGACAGTTTAGAGAAGAGAGCTAGAGATTATAGCTGAGTATCACCGTGTAAACGGTTGTGAGAGCAGGTATCTCGTTTACTCTAATATCTAAATAGAGAGTCTAAATAGAGCGGCCTTGAAAACTGCTCTCGTCGTGTAAACACCCTGAACAGAGAACTCACATATACTGTCAGCTCTCATTATAGCTACTCAAAATTAGTCAGCTAAGTTGAACTTTTTCATTGACTCTCGCGACTGTTGCGTACGAGATTATACAAGCTTGCGCATAACTCTTGAAATACAGGTCTAAAGTTATAATCATGCTACGGTTGCACGGCGACAGTTTAGAGCGAAGTTCTGAAGAATCAGGAGAGCTCTCTAATGGAGTGTTTACACGGTGACATAATATAGCTTCTCTAAACCCATCAGCGAGGTATCATGAGATTTATATAATTCTAAACTCTAAGTTACTCTCCGGACCGTTTACATGATGCATAGAGTTTAGAGTGAGAGAAAGTGTTGCGAGAGAGTATTTAGAGAAGAATAGGCTGGTCAGTGCGTTTTTATGACATAAGCACCCATCTAACTTCTGAGCAGTGTGTCAGCAGTTGTGTAACCTGACCGCGCATAGCACTTGCGTTACTAATATTGTTGGGTGAGCCGTTATTTATTTATTCGTATAGAATACTATAATTGCACGAAGGACAGAGTTGATAGTCTTGATCAAAAATGTGAAAATTATAGCTCAAGTTGGCACACATGTAATTTACATTCTATGAATCAGAGATGCATGAACATAGTACCAATGGAAAGAAAAAACTTAAAAATTTTAGTTGTGTTAACATTGTTTCCCTACTTGATAACACGCCTCATAATAGTGCATATAAACAAATCTGTTCATTGTTGAGGCGAAATGGCTGCTATAGACGACAGAAGAGCTTAATTTTCATGTGAACCAGTATGTTATTAATGTGCAAATGCATTGCCGAACAAAGTTTGTTGCAGATCCACCTAGTGGGCCTAAAATCCGTAAATGGTACACAGATTTAAAGGCACGATTTTTCGCAAGCGGTTGCGACTCCATCCATACCTACTACAGTTGCTGCAAGCCCTAATACCAGAGGACAAAGTGCTAAGAAGAAATTCTTGAACAAGTATGTAGACTTTAATTGAAAACGATGATGAATTTATTCGTTCCGTAGTGTTTTCTGACGACGTCACTTTTCAACTTTCTGGTAAGGTGAACAGACATAACCTCAGAATCTGGAGATGGGAAAATCCGCGTACCTACATGGAACTTGACTATAAGGCTTGATGTGTGCCATGTTACAAAGGGGGGGAGAGACACATTGAACATCTTTAAGTCAAGAAACTAAACGTTTGGAGTTTCTCTTTCCATTGGTACTATTTTCATGCACCTCAGATTCATGGCACGTAAATTACATATGTTCGAAACCGGAAAGGTCTTTTCTAGGAACCCTGTATAAAGACAATTTTCAGGCTTCCTGATGAAAGAAAGGCAACGGATGCAGTTGAAGAAGTGGTTCTTGAGAAGAAGAAAAAGAAGAAGTGCTTTGTGCCCCCCAAAATTAAAAAGGAAAAACAATATTCTTGCTACAAGGGCCAAAATCCACTTTACCTCCAATGTTAAAAAAAGTGTGCAGAATTTGCGATGAAAATGACTGATTGCGTTTAAGCTCCTCGAAAGAGACCGAGTGTTCAAAGAAAAAAAAAAACAATAATTTTTCACATAAAATTGTTCATCTTCTTTCATTATACAGGATGTTTAAAAATACAGGGCATAATTTCAGGTATGTATTTCCCACATGTAGACAATCAAAATAGTTCATTACGACATGTGCCCGGAAATCCTTCATTTCCGAGTTATGGCCTTCACAACATTGAAATTCACCGGAACGTTTTTCTTTCCGCAGCTCGTTGTCATTACAGAAGATGTTCAAAATGTCCACCTCCTGCTTGAATACAAACCTCACATCGATGTCTCATTGACCTGCGAACACGATCCCAAACTCCAGGAGTATTGCGTATGTCCTCAGAACATGCCACAATTCGATTCCGAAGGGATTCCAAATCAGGCACCGGAGGCGAATAAACCAATGATTTTAAATGGCCCCACAAGTAGAAATCGAGAGGGTTCAGATCAGGTGAGCGTGGAGGCCAAGCAATTGGGCCACCTCTACCTATCCATCGGTCAGGAAACCTTCGATTCAAGTACCGGCGAGCCGTACGACTGAAGTGCGCAGGGACGTCATCATGCAAGAAGTGAATGTGTTGACGATTGATCAGTGGAGTGTCTTCTAAAACATGAGGTATGGTGTTTTCCAGGAAGTTTGTGTACGCCTGCCCCGTAAGTCTCTTTACAAGTACATGGGGTCCAACTAATCGATCACCAATGATACCGGCCCAAATATTGAGGGAGAATCGCACCTGGTCATGAGATGGAACAGTTGCACGTGGGTTTTCATACGCCCATACATGCTGATTGTGGAAATTTGTCATGTGTTAATTGTGCTTCATCTGTAAATAATACTAAGGCAGGAAAGTTCGGATTTACACCACACTGCTGCAAGAACAACTGACAGAACCTAACTCGTGCAGGGTAATCTGCTGGTGACAGGGCCTGTACACGTTGCAAATGATAAGGATACAATTGATACGCTTTCAACAGTCTCCAGAGTAGTCGTATTAGGAACATTGACTTGCAACGCTACCCTTCGTGTGCTGATAGAAGGAGTCATGTTCCCAGCCTCCAGAATCTCTTCCTGTACTTCTGGAGTTGTAGATCTTGGTCGTCCCCTTCCCAATCCAGGAGAGTTAAATTTTCCATACTCGCACAGACGGTAATGGAGACGTACAAATGTCTTCCGATCTGGACATTGTCGCTGTGGGTACCTCTCCTGGTACAAACGACGAGCCAGCGCAGCATTGCCGTCCGCCTTACCGTACATGAAGTGTATCTCTGCCAGCTCTTGATTTGAATACATGTCGCACAGTCTATCGCGTACACAACACTGAATGTAACCATCGCCTCGGAATGAACTGTCAGAGTGCCCTCTTAATGTCTCCTTTGACGGCAAGGACCTGCGGAAAGAAAAACTTTCCGGTGAATTTCAATGTTGTGAAGGCCATAACTCGGAAATAAAGCATTTCCGGACATATGTTGTAATGAACTATTTTGATTGTCTACATGTGGGAAATACATACCTGAAATTATGCCTCGTATTTTTTAAACATCCTGTATTGTGTTTATAATGGTTCTACTAATACAGTGTAATAGTTGTGCCTATTTTGTTTTGTTAAATTATAACTATATTCCTGTTAACAGATAGCGGTACAGACCCCACTGTACCAGTTATGTGATTTGTTTGTAATGTACTAGGTGAGCGTTATTATTATTAATATGATGCATTATCAATAGTATTAAAGGAATATAGAAAATATTCCACATCAAGTGAATGGTGATAATTGCACAGCAATAGTAATAATAATAATAATAATAATAATAATAATAATAATAATAATGATAATAATAATAATAATAATAATAAAATTGTGATGTTAATAATAATAATTATATTATTATTATTATCATTAATATTATTATTATTATTATTATTATTATTATTATTATTATTATTATTATTATTATTATTATTATTACAGTTCGCACTTACTGGAGGTTATGGAGCTTTCGCTGTACCTCCTCCAGCAAATAAATAAGCGAGAATAAAACCCGCAAAATAATTAACAACTAAAACAATGGACCTTGCTAAAATTACGGCCAAATTACAATAAATTAACAAAACTAAAAGCCAACTTCAGACGCCTCAACAGTCTCAGCTAATTTTGACAATGCCTGATTTCTCAGGTCCTTATTCTTGTAATTATTGTTAAACACATTCCACAAACAACTTTCCAATTCATATGCCTCAATCAATATTCGTCTCCGACACTCCATTGCTTTTGGCCGTCATTTATACTGCTTCTGTCGCGAGAGTTTATGAAAAAGTTCAACTGAGTTGAGTAATTTAGAGTAGCTATAATGAGAGTTGAGAGCATATGCGAGTTCTCTGTTCAGGGTGTTTACACGGCGAGAGCAGTTTTCAAAGCCGCTCTATTTAGTCTCTCTAATATCTAATTAGAGTCAACGAGATACCTACTCTCAAAACCGTTTACATGGTGATATAGCTCGAACGGAACCTGGTGAAGCTTGACCTTGATGGAGAAACCAGTTCTACGGGCGGTTAAGAGTGGAGGGGTAACGCTTGTTCAGTCTCGCTTGCATCTCGTCACATAACATCGGTCGGCAGTCGATCCCACACCACAATACTGTTCTCTCCCTCCAAGTGTCACTAGGTTCCGCACGAGCTACACTCAGCTATAATCTCTAGCCCTCTCTTCTCTAAACTCTCGCCGTGTAAATGTAGAGACGCAATTCCGCCGCTCAGAGCGCTGTTCGATTCTACATATTTGTAGCAGAACACTTATTGACATTGACATTTGGGGCATTTAAAGGACTCATCGTTGCGTATTAAATGCTTCGTAAAATATTTTATGGTCAATAGACGTAAGTTCAAAACTTCTACGTACCAATTATATTAAAATAAATGGTTGTAATTTTTGGTACGAAAAGATATTACATATTGTGACAGCGACGTGAGATTCGAACTCACGACCAGCGTCCCGCAAGAGAGCAGGTCGCGCGTGAGTCGACACGGGCTCCACGGAAAGAAGAGAGGGGAAAGGGGCAACGCTGCGAGGGGAGGTTACGCGCACATCTTCTGCTTGCCTAGAGAGGCCGAGAATTCCGTCGAAGTGGAAAAATCGCGAACTCGAACTTTGCAGGCTATGTTGCTGTGGTTATAAAAGAAGAAACGCGAGTAAACTCGAAGAGCGATTCATTCAGCCCGTCAGTAAGGCAGTGTTGTTAAAGTCAGTAAGCCAGTCTTGTGTAGCAGTGAAGCCAGCTTCGAGACCAGAGCGCGACTTGAGTTGTGTCCGTAACTGTGGAGCCTGAAGCCCGGAGTTCGAGTGCAGTGGACCGTAGTTGGGGGACCTGAGTTCGAAGTTCAGCGGGTCGTCTCTGAAAGTCTGTGGTTCGAGATCCTGTGAACGCGAGTGACTGAGCTAGAAGAACTAGCCAAGACAAACGAGCTGTGAACTGAGAACTGACCGTTCTGTGTTGTAAATAGTGCTTTGTAAATATTAGTTAAGATTAACAGTTCATTATTGTTCGTAATAGTCCAAGTAAATTGTCATTGTCGTCAGTGGAGTGCACTAATGAATACAGTGTTACTGTGTGGAGAGCAAATCCTATTGTTGAGATAATAAAGTTACATTTTTGTTTAGTTTAAAATTTACAATATTATAAACTCAGGCACTACCTTCCTGTTGTTCAATTCATACACCATAACTTTTCGAACATAATGAAAGAAACTTAATACAGTCTATTTGAGCAATGTAGTCTACAATTTTCATATGTTATTTATTATTATTATTATTACTATTATTATTATTGTTCATAATTTATTCTGTTAAGAACAATAAAATAATGTGTTTAGGGTATAAACCTGTTGCTAGGAAGCGTAATGTGACCAACAGCCTTTCCTTTATACTAATGACAATCCTCATAGTTGTGTGTCTTTTTTTGCCAATTACAGGTCCGATGTGTAAGCTCCATGCTTGTTCCGGCTAGATATCCAGGGTTTTTCTCACGTAGATCTATTTCTCCTCTGCCTTCTTCAATTCAGAAAAATTGCACACTACAGCGGCCGAAAAACTTTGTGTTTCTGCCATAGTTGTAAACGCATGACCAGCCTGCTCTTCTCTATAAGCTCGCAACACTTTCTCTCACTCTAAACTGTCTGCACCATGTAAACGGTCCGGAGAGTAACATTAGAGTTAAGAGTTATATAAATCTCATGAGCACTCGCTAATGGGTTTAGAGAAGCTATATTCTGCCACCGTGTAAACACTCCGTTAGATAGCTCTCCTGATACTTTAGATCTTCTCTCGCTCTAAACTGTCGCCGTGTAAACCTAGCATTAGAAGACATAATGATTACTTGTAAGAAAATTACGAAAGTAATTATATGATGCATATTGCAACAGTATTTTTCTAAGAATCTACGAAAATAAAGAAATCAGTCAATGATACAGAAAGCATTGGACACCAAAAGCCTCTCTATATTTTAACGTGTTTTCGTAGGGAAGTGGATAGTAACAAAAATTTCACTTAAAAACGAAAATAGTTGTCTATGATCACACGCCGAGCTGTATCACGCCGAGGTACGTTTACTGGATTCTGTTGCACCTGCCGCTCTGCTGCCGCTGGAAGGTCCATTTGAGGATCATCTGGTGGCAAGTCTTCTCCACGTTGCCGTAGCATGTTGTGCAATACTGCAGTTGCCACAATGATGGGGAAAATCTTTTGAAGTTTCAACCTAAATCCAATTGCGAGTGTGGGGAACCGTCTTTTCCAGACTCCAAATACTCTCTCAATTGCACTTCTAGATCGAATCTGTGTTGCGTTATAGAGCTGCTCTTTCGGACTCTGTGGATTTTCTAGTGGAGGCATCAAATAGGCAGTGACTGCATAGCCACTATCAACAAGCAAAACTGCATCTCCATACTGACCATTCTCAAACATCACACGACGAAAGGAATTGTTGAACACAGTGCTATCATGCGTCGACACTGGCCATCTAGTAACAATGTCCAAAAACTCCAAGTTTACATTGCAAATACCTTGGACATTGAGTGAAAAAATCCTTTTCTGTTGCGGTATAATTCTGCATCGTTACCACCTAAAACACAGGTTTTCTTTGTTTTAGCATAATTTGAAAATACAATTGATTCTACAATGACTGTAGAAGATAATAAAAATTTACCTGGTGAAGAAATTTTGAAATGAGTGCAGTCCATAGCACCCACAGCTTTCGGGAAGCGAGCAAGCTTATAGAACTCCAACTGTTCCCTTCTTATTTCCTCTCTTGTGTGCGGAAAATTTATGTATGGCTCACGAAGAGAAGCAATGACAGCACTCACTATAATCCTGTGAGCTGTTGGTTTACTCACACCAATATAGTCACCAACAGTTAACTGGGAACATCCCGTGGCATAGAAACGCAGTGCTGTCAGAAGTCGGTTCATTGGTGACACACAGAAATTCCTATTTAAAATGAGTCACAAAGAATAAAATGAAACATAAAATATTGGTATTAAGTGGCAGACATGCCATGTATAGGCTACAATAATGTTGACTTAAATGAAATAAGATATGCAGACCTAATGTATGTGAATATTTTGGTACAGAGTTTAAGGTTATGTTTAAGAATTTTTTGCATGAAGTATACACCAAGGAATTAAATCTGAAAATTTGTTAATGGTACGAAATTACAGCGATGTTTCAGAATCTAAAAAAATTAATATAAACTTATCTCCAGAAAAGCTATTCTGTATAAGGCACATTGTTTTCTTACTTCAATATTATAAGTATCGTACGATTTTTGTGTTGAAAATATCTGTGTCTGCAAATTAAAACCCCCGTGTATATAACTTATGTACATTTCACAGAAGCCAGTGCATCAAAGAGAAAATTGTGTCTAGTTCAGTGTAATTTCTCTGGAGAATTATTCCAGAATAATAATAGTAATAATAATAATAATAATAATAATAATAATAATAATAATAATAATAATAGGAAGAAGGGGTTACATTAGCAAAGCATGCTGTACCTAGCTCGAAGTGAGGTTATGCATTAGGCCTAACTCATTCCACACTAATGTTAGCTGCAAAAATTAGATACATTTAAATTTTCTGAAAATACTCATTGGTTGGATACTCCAAATTATGTTCAATTTGTTGAAGAACAATAAGTGCCGATTCTTTTGATAATCTGAAATGAGTGACGAAATCTGTTTCGTCATATTCTTCAAACCAGTCATGTCTCTCTTTCACCAACCTTAGGCGACGTATTTCATATAAATAAAATTCACTATCACTAGACTCACTTTCTCTCACTCTTCGTCGACGTATTTCGTTCATAACAAACTCTTCGTCTTCAGAATCGCTATCAAATGCAACATTTCTCATGCGGCGCGCCATGTTAAACACTAGCTATACCACTCATCACAAACAGAGCTATACGAAGATGAAGTCTTTAAACCGCGAATATTCGCGGTTTAAAGGTCTATTCACACATCTCCGGTACGTGACGGTGCTTTCCGGTGTCCGTATCCGTCCATTCAGACATAATTTTTTCACGTCTGTTCTCACATTTCCGTTGCGTGCAGTTGTGACTCGGTAGGATTTTTCAAAATATCCCCAGTCGGGTCCACACCTGTGGAGTAACAGTCAGCGCGTCTGGCCGCAAAACCAGGTGGACCGGGTTCGAATCCCGGTCGGGGCAATTTACCTGGTTGAGGTTTTTCCGGGGTTTTCCTTCAACCCAATACGAGCAAATGCTGGGTAACTTTCGGTGTTGGACCCCGGACTCATTTCACCGGCATTATCATCTTCATTACATTCAGACGCTAAATAACCTAGATATTGATACAGCGTCGTAAAATAACCCAATAAAATAAAAAAAACTCCCCAGTCGGTCTCTTCTGTTGCTAGAAGACCTGTGCCGTTTTAGATTCGGCACACCATGTTCATTTCTTTCTTTTCATTTTCTTTCTTTCTTTTCTATTCTTGTTATTTTCTTTTTATTATTAGTTATAGCCTTTCATAGGTGGCTTCACTTCTCCATTTTTAGTCTTTACTTCTCCTTTAGTCAGCTTGTTTTATTTCCGCCATTATTGCTCTCCTTTTCCTCACGTGTAAGGAGCGAATTTAAATGATCACGTGTCTTGGGGTTTGAATGTCATTGGCCATTTTGCATTAATTATTCATTAGCGTCGGTTTTTCTGGGGCAGCATTTCCATACAGGGCGGTTTCGGGGAGACTTTCGTGGAGTAAGTTTGGACGACAGTGGTGGAGAGCTGTGGGGGAGCTGTGTGTGTTGGAGACCCAACGACTATCTGTGATGTGATGACAGAGTAGTCAGGAGTCGAACGGGATTGTGATTTTTTTACGGATAAAGGCGTAGCCAGTCTACGGAGTGGTGTGCTATGTGAGGATGGAAGTATGAGTGTGGCAGAGAGAGGCCATTGTTGTGTTGGACGCGAGATCGGTCCGCCAAGGATCGTAACAGGTTTTTTTTTATAAAACAATAGAGTTTGTTTTGTTGTAATTAATAGTAATAGTTTGATTCCCTATGGAGTATGAGATTATAAGATGGCATTCCTCAAGCAGTGCTACATTAGTTGTTTTGGGTTTTCGTAATAGGGATTTCTACTATGTCAGGCCAGTGAGGACTTGTTAAATTAGCTACTTATGAGTTCAATTAAGAGGCACAGATGGCAATACTAGTATATGTATTGACGAATGCCAGTTCAGTGAACTGCAATAATAAACAAAGTTAGTTGGAGTGGTGAATTATAAGTGATGGTACTCTTATGGGAGAGGTTGGTTCATTTCCATTTTTCGACAGCGTTATTAATAAATGTGAACAGAGTGAGGTGATGATTTACATGAAGTGTTTTCTTTGTACCACCTTACCAAAGAGACAGTCGACCTTATCATAGCTTTCTACGGCAGGGTAATACCACAGTCTAATACACACAGTCGCACAACTTCAACACTTTTTTTGCCAACATTCGCGACACTAGCGCCCAAGCGGCAGGCAAGGCACTGGTCATAGGGTTGATACAGCCAGCACGTGCTTTAAAGGGATGCGAGATGTTATTTTAACGTTTTAATCATGCGTCGGAATAAAGGTAATATGTGCAATGACGAAAATTGCAATAACAACAAGTTTAAATCTCCGAATTTGTCGTTCTTCAGATTCCCTAAAGTCCAAGAGAAAATCATAACTCAGTCATAACCTATAATCCACGTCGTAGGTAGCCTACGTATTGTGTTCTATAAAACATTTATTACTTATCAGTTACCTATTTGTATGTCAGGAAGGACAGTTTAAATAAAAACAAAGTAAATACCTGTTTCAGTATATTAATATTTTTTTTTTTTTTTTTTTTTTTTTTTTTTTTTTGCAGAGATCATATGTGTAAATGTGTAACCATTCCGATTTTGGATAATATATCTACAGTTTTTAATGCAAGTAATACCATAATTTTTGTATTCGTGTTTTTTTCTTTATATTTTTCAAAAGTTGAATATTATATAGCATTCAAGTAGGTATCATGGTGTTAATTTTGCAAGAATTCATGGAGTATGGTAATCCTTTTGCAAAATATTCACTTCTTGAATAAATCCAGACTGTGTCGATAAATTTCTGATGTGTTGCTGTAGATTCATGTGGCAGACGTATTAAGTTCTCAAGAAATAAAAGATCCTTTTTTAATTTAATAGAAAAAGCAATCTTTTCTGTAATAATTTGCATGGCTGTTATTGGTGTTGATTTTACATTCCCAGTGATTATTTGAGCCGTTCAGTGCAGAAGTGGTCTAGGTCAAAATCATGCAATGAGGTTTAAAGTAAAAATTCTGTAAAATACAGCACAAAGTAGCAATTAATATATCCTTTGTGCTATTCACTGACTATTAATAGTTTAAATACATTCAATATTAACTGCCACTTTGCGCTGTATTTTACAGAATGTTTACTTTAACCCCTCATTACCCATTTTTGACTTACACCACTTCTGCTCTGAAAATAAAATTAGGCCTACATTTTCTGAGTTAATTGAAGTTACAATTTTTTCAACAAAATTGTGTGTTCATTTATCTGTTCTCACCTACGTCATATTAACAGTAAGTGCATGTAAATTACGTATTATATAGGTAGGACAAGTTAAAATTAGGCATTATGTGTGAAAACTGGAAATGTAATGTAAAATGCGGTAAACTTGCCATAAAAATTTAAACCATAACATCAGCACTATTTGTGACTCAAAATAATAATGGAAATACCGGTTCTTAAGAAATGGAAAAATAATGAACTTCATATTAATGTTTAAATCCTCCCCTTTTCTTTATTTTCAAGATTACCTCAGCGGCCGAGTTTACCTCAATTTGCGGTATGCAAAATCGTTAGTTTGTCAGGAAATATGGAGAGGAGTTCACCACGCGATGTACCCTAGAATTCTGAAGCTACTAATTTTTACTCTTCTCACAGAAAATGCAAAGTTCCAATGATTCATAAATATATTTAGGAATGCATTGAATTATATTATTTCAAACCATGATACGTGATCAGGGCCATGATTCAGTTGTAAGGAACAGAAAGAATTACGTTTATTCCCAGCTTCTGAAACTTGTAGATTAACTGCGTGTGAAATTCTTCCAGGATTCTAAAGTAGAATTAATAAGAACCATATACACTTATTGTATAGCATAAAAATATAAAATAAATTACGCAAAACCCGTTTTCTGATGTGTTATCATATGTCGTGTACACACTTTTAACTTGCCTGCCGCTAGAGGGCTACTGTCGCGCCAGCTGTCAAATGTTGGCATATTTTATACGTATGAGTTGCGTGACTGTATCTATTAGACTGTGGTAATACTTTATTGTTGTAGTATTGTTTACTCAATATTTTTACCATCTATACAAAGTAAAGAAAAGCTAACCGTTGCAGTGGTAGCCTGTGCGTGGTTATGTTAGGCGCTTGAGGTCTCGGGGGCGAGGTGATTGATATTGTGATTTTGTATTTTATCTTGTGTTTCATGATGGAGACTGACGTGGTGGCGTGGCATACGCTTCGCAAAGACGAACTGTTGTACGAGCTGAGAGTACGTGGCGCGGAGGTGGATTCCAACGCGGATTGTACTACGTTGCTCGCCAAGGCTAGAGAAATTGGGTTCGTGTCTAAGCAGACCCCACGTAAAAACCCCCAATATTGTATTGCTAGTGAACTGTTTAAATGCACAGAGACGGTGGAGTCTTTTTTGGAAGCGCTTGAAGACTTGAAGTCGGATTTCAATAAAGACCGTTATAGAAGGATATGGAATAGAGTGTTACATTGGGAATTGCGCCTTAAAGATATACTCGCGGTTAAGTTGGAACCCACTGATAAAGAGAAATTTGAGAAAGAGATGCAGAGGTTGGCGTTAGTGAAGGATGAGTTCGCAGGGTTGAAAAAGGCTAGGGGTCGAGAGAGTCAGACATTGTCTCTTGATGTTTCTCGGGAGCAGTCACAGAGTACAGGAGGGGCCGGTCATGGTCAGAGTACTGCCGAAGTTATGAAATTGGCCAATAAGAGGGATTTTCTTAGTATGGTGTTTTGGAACATGCCTAATCCGTTTGATTCTGTGTTGAAGAAGGGAATGGTTTTCTCAGTCAATAGTGTGCAAGCGGTTATGGAATTTTTGAGGGTAGTGGTGCAGCTTAGCGATATTTGTCGGTCTTTTCGCCTGGACGGGGTCTCGTTATTGCATCTTATTTTTCCTTTTGCGAACGGCGTGTTAACTAAGGGAGTTTTGACAGCCATTGAAGAGGAAAAATCCTTACTAGATTTCCACAAGAGTATTTTGGGAGAGTTTATACCTGATAAGACTCGCCATCTTCTGTTCGGGGAATATTTTTACCGCAAACAAATTGATAGGGAGACTCTGCTTGAATACGCTGAAGAATTAAAGGTCATTGAAAAGGTTTTTGTAGCAGGGCTTTCTGAAAGGCAAATAGTGGATGCTGTGCTGTCGGGTACTCGCGATCCCGAGGTCAGGGCTCAATACTTTGGGGCCGACCGGCCGCAGAATTTTGTTCAGTTAGACGCTCTATGTGTGCGGTGTTAGGTGATATTAGATGGATGTGTTGTGGCGGGAGTCACCCCAAGTAGATCAGCCGGTTCTGAACAAGTCAATAGGTGTTTTGTTTGTAACAGAGGAGGACATTTTGCCCGTGAGTGTAGCCAGCGGGGCCGAGTCCTGCAGGGTAAGAGGACGAGTGAAAATTCTGTTTCTTCATCGCAATGACTAAGGTCGGGTTTTAAGAACCCGAATAAGCATAAACGTAGGAATTTGTCGCTCGCGATGGTGTCCCGTGGTATATGTGCGTCCACTCACGGTCAGTGTCCGGTTACCAT
This sequence comes from Periplaneta americana, assembly GCF_040183065.1. Classification (NCBI taxonomy): domain Eukaryota; kingdom Metazoa; phylum Arthropoda; class Insecta; order Blattodea; family Blattidae; genus Periplaneta; species Periplaneta americana. The sequence continues at coordinate 112,396,161 of NC_091126.1, read as the reverse complement.
AGTTCAGTTAGGTAAAGCGCTTGTGGAGGTGTTGTTGGACACAGGCAGTGTGGTTTCTTTAGTTAACTCGGAATCAGCACGTAAGAAGGGATAGGAGATTACTCCTGGAGCTGTGAAATTGTTTTCAGCTATTTCCCAGTCTTTTTCTTATCTGGTCGTGTCAATTTGAGAGTACAGATTGGACAGTTCATTTGGAAATTTAATTTTGCTGTAGTCGAAGATTTGATTTGCCCCGCCATTTTCGGTAGTGATTTCATGACAAAGACGGGTCTTACGGTGGATATTTCTCAGAGGGAATTTTATTTCAAGTTCTCACCGTTGGACAAGTTCCCCTTTACTTGTCAGTTGAAGGTACCCGATCTACTCTCAGTCGGGGCGTCGGCGGAGCACCTTTTTCAATTGAGTGAAGTGGACAGTCAAGAGGTTGATTTGAGACATTTAAGGGAAGATCAGACTGATCAGGTGCACCAACTTGTCGCTGAATATTCTGATGTATTGTGTAATCAATTGGGCTTGACTACCATGATAGAGCATGAAATTATTATGATTGATCATGAACTGGTCCGTCTACCTCCTTACCGTCTTTCTCCACCGCGCATGCAGTGTATGAAAAAGGAGATTCAAGAAATGCTGAGTAAGGGGATCATTAGGCTTTCCAAATCCAACTATTCGTTGCCTATATTTTTGGTCCCGAAAAAGGAAGGAGATTTCAGGCAGGTTGTTGATTTTCGAGTGCTTAATAGTAAGATGAGTATTGAATCAGTTCCTCTCCCTAACATACATGCTGCTTTTCATTGTTTTAGAGGGGCGAAATACTTTATTACTTTTGACCTCAATAGTGCTTACCATCAGATTCCGCTCAAGGAGGAGTCACGCCGTTATACAGCCTTCGCTACTGATTGGAATTTATGAGTTTTGTAGGGTACCTTTTGGCATTGTTACGGGCGCTCAAGTGTTAACGCGTTTACTGTACTCTATCTTTTCCGATGTTAAATTTAAATATTTGTACCATTACTTGGATGACTTGGTTGTTTATTCTGAGAGTTTTGACGAGCATTTGTGTCATGTCAGGGAAGTGTTGGATAGGCTCAGGTCTGCAGGTCTTACCGTTAAGCCTTCTGAGGTGGTTTTTGCCGCTAGTACCTTAACATTTCTTGGGCATTTGGTCAGGCAAGAGGGAGTTATTATCGATCCTGAACATACCTTGGCTATTAGGGATTTTCCTCCCAAGAATATTAAGGTGGTTGGTCGTTTTGTGGCAATGGTAATTTTTTCTTCTAAATTTATTCCCAAGTTTTCTGGCGGAACCGTTGATTCTGTTACGTAAAAAAGGAGTCAAATTTCGTTGGGATCAGGAACACGAGATTGCCTTTCTGTCTCTTAAGCAAGCTATTGCTAGTCCCCCGATATTGGCTATGGCGGATTTTCTTAAGGCCTTTGTGTTGCAGACGGATGCGTGCGGTAGTGCTGTAGCCGCCGTTTTGTTGCAGGATTTTGAAGATGGATTGCGTGCGGTCGCCTATGCGTCTCGTACTTTGATCAGGAAAGAAAGTATTCGGTGTACGAATTGGAAGCTTTGGCTGTGTTATTCGGGGTTGATAAGTCTAGGATGTATTTGGAACATAGTGAGTTTGTTTTGCAGACTGACAATCAGGCTTTAATTTGGGTTTTGGCTCGTCCCCGTAAGCCTGGCCGTTTGGCCAGGTGGGCTTTGATGATTTCCGCGTTTCGTTTTCGTGTTGAACATGTTAGAGGAACGTAGAATGTGGTGGATGATAACCTATCCAGGTTGTTTGACGAACAGGGCAGTGCTGTTCCGTTGGTACAGGGTGCTCCTCCTGTAGTACTTCCGGTGTTATGCGAAGTCCCTCTTTTGTGTCAAGGAGTTAGGAAGGCTCAACGCTGAGATCCTGAAGTTGGTTCCATTTGCGAACGCATTCTGCAAGGACATGATATGGCGCCTTATATGTTGAGGGAGGATGTTCTCTGTTATGTCACTAAAAGTGATCAGAAGCCGAAAGTCGTAGTACCTAACGAATTGGTCCCCGCTGTTTTGAAGTATTACCATGATTCGCCCCCCCTGGGGGACATTTAGGTATTTATAAAACTCTGGGGAAAATCAGGGAACAGTTCACTTGGAAAAGTATGGGTAGCCAAGTCTCTTTATATGTTAAGGCGTGCAACATTTGTGGTCTAAGTAAACCGGCCTTGAGGACCAAATATGAACATCTTGCCTCATCTTTGGTGGATCGCCCTATTCAGAAGGTGTTTGTTGAATTTGTGGGCAGATTCCCTCGCTCTAAGTTAGGCAATACGTACATTTTGACGGTGGTCGATGCCTTTTCTAAATTCTGTTGGCTATTTCCCCTCCGGGAAGCTACTACGAGAACCTTATTATCTGTATTGAAGAATATCATTGCTTCTTTTGGGTGTCCGGTTTTTTTGGTATCTGATAATGGCCCTCAGTTTGTGTCTAGAGAATTTAAAAGGACTGTTTCGATGCTGGTATTTCTCATATTACCACCGTCACCCGGTCGAGGTGAGTTCCTTCAAGTGGTGACCGGTGAGTACAATGGTGGCTCTCCTGCTTTTCTTTTCGGCCATTTTTCGTCCTATCACCAAACACTCCTCTTCGTTTTCTCTACTTTTTCATCACTATTTCTCTCCGCCGGCCGCCATTCATACGGAACGCCCACCACATCATCACAGCCATTTTCACCTCTCCATCCCCAGCTGTTTATTTCTTGCCACGTCCGCCAACATGACGGGTTTTGTTAACAATGCCTGGTGAGGCTTCATTACCGGTGGCTTCAAGATTTTGAAAAATCAGTAATATGGCTGTTCGATATCACTCTGGGTAATGTACCCAACACGTAGTTCTAATGTTCACCACCTACGACGTTGGACGCTGATAATCTTATTTCAGCCCCCCGCCGCCAGATGTTGCTCACCGCAGTTTCGCATCCTATTATAAAATTATCCATGTCGTAGCGTTTCACCACTCACTTTACACACGTATAACTACATTAATCGAGAGTAAGAGTAAAAGTCTATTCACACATTTCCGGGACGTGGCGATGCTCTCCGTGACGTGGCGGCATCTTCCGAGAAAATAAAATATCGTCACCTTGCAGACAAAGCGGTGCGTTCCTATATATCCGGCAACTGATTTCGAAGACACGTTCAGTGCTTCTCCGTGATCCGTGCCGGCAAAACGTTTTCGCTCGCTACCGATATTTTTTTGTTTTCACGGACGTGATACTCTCTTCCCGTCTACCCATTTCTCTGCTTTCTCTGCGCTGAGCGGTTGCCTTTTGAAGTGAGACGGTCCCCCCCAACGAGTTAGAAAGAGAGAGATGTATAGAGTGGCCATCAACGAGTTAGAAAGAGAAAGATATAGAGTGGTCATTGCGCCGCCATGTTTGAACAAAATTGAATGACCGTCCGCCATGAACTTATGCGCCCAAAACAAAGTGGGCGTGGCCGTAAGTGACATTAGGATCGTCAGCTGTTTACAGTAAATTTCTTTTGCATAAATCAGTTAAACTGAAGAGGAAAAACCTAGTATTTCGTCAAATGCGTGCTAGGAACTTAGTCTAAACTTATGTACGCTAAATTTAAAACACATAAGCTATTCCCAGAACGAATCCTTAAAAGAATAACCTAAGCAAAATTGTGATGTAGTATGACAAGAAGTCCTAGCAAATATACTGAAGAAAATGTTAATATTCATAGGTTGTTTTAAATGTGACTTGAAAGATTGCCTATAAAATGAACGAGTATAATTCGGATGATTTTATTAAATTGTTTTCCCAGTCTCTACACGTTGCAAAGCTATTTCTTATACCATAAGATATAGAATGGAAGTAGGCCCTAACTGTAGTAAACAACCTTTACCTCCAAGCTTGTAACTTGGGTAAAGCATGACCAAGCACGCTTTCAGTTTTTTTTTTCTTACAGTAGAGTATAATTATCGAAATGTGAATGTGAGGCTAACAGCCGGCTTGTCTGTCTGAGCCTTTCAAGGGCTGTGGCACCACAGATTATTATTAGTGTATAATTAAGCACTCACGTACAATAATGGGGTAAGTAGTTACGAAATATATTCATACTTACCCCAGTATTGCACGTGGGTGCTCAATTATGTTCTTTCATGTCCTTCCAGTCAAAATACTAACAACAATACGACCTATCCCAGAGTTTTGCGTTATTTTGGATGCGAGCGTCAAAATACAATTTTAATATTTGATTGCTATTACTGGGTTTGAAACGGAATTGTAGTGGTTTTATCCGTATTTAGTTTACTTTTATTACTAGTGAACCATTTATTTGATTAATCGTTTGTCTTCGAAATAGGCCTACTTTTTATAAGCTACAGCTCATCGTCTTCTTCTATAAGCAGTAAGGACAGAAGGAGCAGAAATAAAGGACGCCGGTATCGAAATACAACTTTAATATTTTATTGCAATTTGTTTTTCACTGGGTCTGAAACGGAATTGTAGTGGTTTTATCCGTATAAGTTTAAGTGCATTACCTGTGAACCATCTATTTTGTTTATGCTGGGCGTTGTTACACATTTATGCATGAAAAAAATCCTGCTAGTTAACAAATCTATGGACTTAACTTCATAAAATTTACATGAAATATGATATATCAGTTGTCTTTTTCATTTGACATTGCAGTTATATCGCCTGCCTTGAACCATGTTGTTCTAACTCCACTTTAAAAAAAAACTATTTTTTTGTATCCGTTATGTTATAACTCCTCTCCTGTATCAGTTTCACACATAAAATTGTACATTTTGTGGTCACAAAGTGTTCAAAATAACTGTTCCATATTGTTCCAACTCCATTTTCCAAGCTCTGTTTAGTTCCATATTATTATAACTCCACCATTCAATGACCAACCAATGATGGAAAGGTGTGAGCTAAGACAGCCAATGAGAAGCAAGCTAGGGCAGAAGACTTTTCCTGAACTTGAATGAGGAAGTTAATGTGATACTGCATCCGTTTACTAATAATTACAACATAATTAGTGCTAAACAGTCCTCAGTCCCAAACATCTGTTTTCTTTTATATGAGAAAAGTAGCATTTTATAATTTAACAGGGTTTGATATTGGTAAGAAACAAGGACATTGTGTAGTATGGCATGAGGGTATTTCTTATCGGGCTGATAATGACATAGCCAGTGCTGTGATTAGGCTTCTTAAGGAAGTAGTGAAAGAAAATCCACAGTTAAAATAAATTATCCTGTGGTGTGATTCTTGTGTGCCCCAGAATAAAAACAGCTTAATGTCACTTGCACTGATACATTTTTTGGAAGAGGATGACCATGAGGCACAAAAAATAGAACACAAGTATCAAGAACCAGGGCATAGTGCAGTGCAGGAAGAAGACACAATTCACAGTGTAATTCAGTTGTCGTGAGCACTCGCTGAAATGTGCAAAGGGTAAGCGGAGCCGTCCCGTGTGCCCGTCTTGCAGCAGGAAGAGGTAGAGAGCATACCCGCTATTTTCCGCGGGTAATAGACGCTAGCCCTAGGGTGCTCTGCGCTGACGACCGCTGGTGTAATTGATCGTCATATCAAACGACTTGAACTTCATTCTCCTTTAGCAACAATAAAGGCCCTTATTTCGTGTAGAACTAACAAGGAATACAAAGTACATCAAATGAGATTTAATAGTTTTTATGACTTCAAGACTGTAGCTAAACTAAGTAACTAGAACAGCATAAAGTGAAGCATATTGTATACACAAAAGGCTGTGAAGATATTCTGTACAAATTTTCATTCTCTGACAAGATTTTTAAAACTACAAAGTTTCTGAAACCTATTGCAAGAAGATCAATGCTAAAACAGTGTCGAGTTGATAACATATTGCCTGCACCAAAGCAAATAACAGTCAAACAAGTTATAGAAGCAAGTAAATTTCAAGATATAAAGTCCCTGTACAAATATTTTTCAGGCATGGACAAAATTATTTGGGATTCAGTGTTAAAAAGGTAACAATGTAGGCAATGATTTCTTCAAAATGTAACCTGAAAGGAGTTAGAACATTGAATTGTCAAAATTTGTTAACATGTTTGTTCTAACTCCAAAAGTTTTTTCTATTTTTTGCAAAATCAATTTATAAATAAGGCAACTGAAGAATAAAATAAGCTTTCCCATGCTCTGTTTATTTCTTTGCAAATCTCTTTCCTCACAATAGTGCTATTACTATGATTTGGGTTGTCTCCAAAACTTCATTGTGCTCCCCTGAAAAATGTATAAAAATGGAGTTAGAACAACTTGGTTCTAAGCAGGCGATATGCAGCACACACAACAGGCATGTTTTCTCTTTGTTTTTTTGTAGTTCTTACCTCCATTATACAACATTGTAAGCAGACGAATTTTTACAAACGTGGGCGCTTAGCTCAGATATAACGTGTTTCGCGGTGGCACCGCAAAGCGCGCTGTACAGGACAACATGGCAACTGCATATTCTACCACAGTCTAATACATACAGTCACGCAACTCATACGCATAAAATATGCCAACATTTGACAGCTGGCGCGACAGTAGCCCTCTAGCGGCAGGCAAGGTAAAAGTGTGCACTCGACATACGAGAACACATCAGAAAACGGGTTTTGCGTAATTTATTTTATATTTTTATGCTATACAGTAAGTGTATATGGTTCTTATTAACTTTACTTTAGAATCCTAGAAGAATTCCACACGCAGTTGATCTACTAGTTTCAGAAGCTGGGAATAAACGTAATTCTTTCTGCTCTTTACAACTGAATCATGGCCCTGATCACGTATCATGGTTTGAAATAATATAATTGTTCGTACGTGGACGGTTAATTCAATTCATTCCTAAATATATTTACGAAGCATTAGAACTCTATATTTCCTGTGAGAAGAGTCAAAATTAGTAGCTTCAAAATTGTAGGGCATATCTCGTAGAGTACGGTACATCGCGTGGTGAACTCCTGTCCCTATTTCCTGAGGAATTACTGTAACTATTTTCCATACCGCAAATTGGGGTAAACTCGGCCACTGAGGTAAACTTGAAAATAGAACCTTAATATGACAGACATTGATTTATGAAGTTCATTATTTTTTATTCCTTAAGAACCGGCATTTCCTTTATTATTTTGAGTCACAAATAGTGCTGATATTATTGTTTAAATTTTTATGGCAAATTGGCAAGTTTACCGCATTTTACATTACATTTCCAGTTTTCACGCATAAGCTTAATTTTAACTTATCGTACCTATATAATACGTAATTTACTTGCACTTACTATTAATTTTATTTATTTATTTTATTTACTTAATCTGGTAGAGATAAGGTCATCATGTCTTCTCTTCCTCTCTACCAGGTGATAACAACTACAATATTAAGAATACAATTACAATTATTATTACAATTAATATTGAATTTACAAATAGAATAAAAATTAAAGAACTAAAAGATTAACAGACTAATAAAAGCTAAACACTTCATTGTAAAAATTAAGACGAGAGAAAAATTTTTTTATTGACTAAGTAAAAATTAAACCTACTCTACGCAGTAAGAAAATGCTTAATAAGCCGGTCGAGGTGGGTTCCTCCAAGTTGGTGACCGGGGGGCGCAATGGTGGCTCTCGTGATCTTCTTTTCGGCCATTTTTCGTCTTATCACCAACCACCCCTTTTCGTTCTCTCGTCTTTTTGATCACTCTATTTCTCTCCTCCGGCCACCATTGCATGCGGAACGCCCACCACATCATCACAGCCATTTTCACCTCTCCATTCCCGGTGTTAGTTTTCGCCACGTCCGCCGCCATGACGGGATTTGTTAATGCCTGGTGAGGCTACATTATTCTTCCTCTTCTAGTTAATTATATTCATTATTAGGTTAAGGTTCTTAGGCTTATAACTCCCGTCTCACCAGCGGGGATCTTTCCTATCTCCGTGGTCCTGTCCCACGGTTTCGAGCGCGACTTCTAACTTGTGTGGCCCAACAGGGCGCCCAGCAACGAAGCAATAGTGGACCCTTCATACTGCACCTATATCCAAGTTTAGGTGCCGAACCCGGACGAGAGGCCAAGTAGACTCACGTAGAGCCCCAATGGGGGCCCGGTGCGATTTAGACGTTCCGGTGACCGACTCTGTTCGCCGGGGCGGATATATCGCTCCGACGTGTTACCGCTGACTGATGGGTGTCGCAGTGTAATCAACCACAAGTCCCCTGAAGCTGCGTGCGATCTCGGATTGCTCCGGCTTGGGAGGTGGGTCGGAGTTAGCCGAGTATTCTGGAGCTTGTGTTCAGTGTAGAGTGGATAGCAACGGGCGGTTATTCCCGTGGTAGGGGCATAAAACTGCGACACGCCTCTGGTGCAGAACTTGCCATTAGGGATGTAATGTCCAGTTTGAAGGGTAACTTGCGTGAAGTGGGTTTCTGGGGATCGGGCTGTGGGGGGGGGGGGTCCCCAAGGCCGGCACAGACCACGAAGAATATTTCGGTGTCTTTTTCTTTCGCCCCCCCCGGTGACAGGCTGACGCCGACGGTTCCGTAGGGGGAGGGGCAGTTCAAAATGGCCTCGCGCTCCTCAACTCCTTCAGAAAAAAACTAATAAGAAACAGAAGAAAGGAGAAAGTACGACTGGTGGTCATATGACGAAAATTGCTATGGAATTGGACCTTGAGAAAGTTACTGTAAAAGTGCCGCCTCCAAAATTTATCAGTATCACCTGGGAAGGAACGGAAAACACTATAAAAAGCATTAGTCCATTCTACGTGAGACGTGCGCTCGTTTTACTCGTTGGGAAGGTTAGAAATGCAACTCGACTCCGCAACGGTAGTCTCCTCGTTGAGACTGCATCTGCAAAACAATGAGACGCTGTTGAAAGCAAAGTTGCTGGGGTCATACCCCATCAGAGTTGAACGTCACTCCTCGCTCAACACCACGCGAGGAGTTTGCTACAGATTCTCTAGGTAGTCTGTCAGATAAAGAGATCCAACTAGAGTTGGCGGAACAGTCCGTGTCCAAGGCTTACCGTTTACTACGGAAGCGGGACGGACGGACTGAACCCCTAAGCACAGTTTTTCTGACCTTTGAGACGTCTCTTTTGCCAGAACATATCTTTGTCGGCTACGAGCGTGTCCCTGTGCGTGCGTATGTGCCGAATCCAATGCGGTGCTTTAGGTGCCAACGGTTCGGACATACGCAAAAACGTTACACAAACAATATCATCTGTGCAAAGTGCGGTGGTGCTGACCATGGGGATTCCCCATGTACCGGCGCCGAGCACTGTGTGAATTGCTCTGTGGACCACGCTTCTAATTCTAAAAACTGCCCAAAGTATATGCTGGAAAAAACGATTCAAGAGCTTCGAGTCCGGGAAAATATTACCTTCTTTGAGGCTCGTAAGCTTATTTTAGATAAAGAAAAGAAGGCAACGGAAAAGTCCTATGTGTCTGTACTACAGAAAGCAACAGAGGGAATCGATGCCACTACACAAACACCACCTCTTACCAACATACCTGGGGAGCGAATTGAGATCGCAACCCAGACATATGTAGAAGCTGCTACGCAGAGTGCTGAGTCAGATGACTCTTGTGGACTTGACATCAAGCCTTACGTCCCTAAGAAAATCGCTGCTATGACAGCAGAGGATTGTAGGCCTAGTAGAACGCCAGAACGTCGCACTCCTAGTTCGGGTGGTGGGTCGAGATCACGTTCTCGATCACGTCCTCCATCAAGATCACGATCAGGAATGCGACGAACTGCAAGTGAGTCGCCAGAGTCGAAGACAAAGCAGTCACATGTACAAACATCTTCCCATAGAAAGGAAAAGAAGAGAAGATCCCCTGTTAAGCCACCAACATGATATAGCTCCTCTTGATGACTGATAATGTACAGTGGAATGTGAACGGTGTACGAAGCAGATATACAGAACTACAGCAATTGATCTATCATAAAAACCCTGCTATTTTATGTCTCGAGGAGACACAACTTCGGACGAAAACTCCCTGAGTATCTCGGGGTACTACGTTCACCAGTACGATCACCTTGCCGGTATTCGTGCCAACGGAGGTTGTGCCCTCCTTTTCCGCCAAAGTATCTTTTCCTCTGTTATCAACATCAAAAGCCCACATAAAGGCATAGCCGCTCGAGTCACTTTACCTTCCATACAGTTCTCAGTAGTCTCTGTTTATATGCCCCCAGACACACCTTTCACAGTGCATGAAATTGAAGACATTCTCTCACAGGTAACTGCTCCATATCTGGTAGTGGGGGATTTCAATGCATCCCACCACTCATGGGGCTCAAATTCCGATGATGACAGAGGAAATAAAATAGCATAGGTACGTACCTGTCTAAATCTTGTTACCCTGAATTCAGGGGAAGCAACACATCTCTCCTTGGCTTACGGTACATACTCCATGATAGATATCTCCATTTGTAACCCAGTTTTGTCCACGCATTTCGAATGGTCTGTGATTCACGACCTACATGGTAGTGACCACTATCCCATTCAAATGCGTATGTCCGCTTTACGTCCTGCGGAATCTCGATCTCCAAACTGGGTTATTAAAAAGGCGGACTGGGTCGGATTTTCGGAGTCCATATCATTCGATGATAACCGACAAGAAAGTGTGGACTCCGTAGTGGAACATTTCTCAAATGTGGTTATAAAGTCAGCGGAATTATCTATCCCCCGGTCGTCCTGCAGGCCAAAATGCTTCTCTGTCCCCTGGTGAACGGATGCCTGCAGGGATGCAATCCGAGACCTCAGACGTGCCTTACGCCAATTTGAACGCCATCCGATCCAAGAAAATGTTGCCCATTTTAAACGTATTCGAGCCAAAGCTCGTCGAACTGTATGCGATGCTAAGAAGACGTCCTGGACAAACTACGTCAATTCATTGAAAAAGAATGTCCCATCTAACATCGTATGGGACAAAGTCTGTCGGATAATGGGGAAACGTAGTTCTGTAATTCCGGGAATTCTGAATAATGGAGTAACGACCACCAGTCCCACAGAAATTGCTGAAATATTTGCTACCACTTTTGCACACATAAGCAGATCAGATCTCCCTCTAATAATGGTGTAACATCAAATTTTGCTTAAGTGCGATTATAGTGGAAACAGTATGCAACAACGATATGTTATGTGACGCTGCGATCTGCAGGTCATACTCGTAATATTAAATGAGCTAGAGACAATTGAAAGTAGCGGTCCGTGGAATACAGATGTAACATCGGTCAAGATGGCAGCCAACTACTCTGTTGTGATAACTCCAGTGCATAAAAACTATAAATAAAGGACGTAAAGGCAAGATTAATATTGACGAATGGAAGGATGTCAAAAGGAAATCATTAAAGGAGCATGGGAAGGACTATACAACAAGAAATGGTATAGTGAAACGTGCAAAGAACCTCCAAATTGTGTAAGTGGAATAAAGATGTAACATCATTACAAAGTCTTTGTTTATGTTTAATACCCGCATTGTATACAAAAGTTTCCGATGTCATTGCTAGCATACACACAAATGCATAATGTAGTCATTATCCTATTCATTATTATTACAATATAAAAAATTTGTTCTATAGGTTAGACGTATTATTGGTGAGATTGAAATGTTAATGCATTTCATTGTATAAATTTAAGTGAAAATGAAATAAATTTGTCTTAATTTATACATAAGTTATATTGAAAAGTTTAAGTTTGTATGGTATATTTGATATTTCAGGAATCTGTTTGCAAATGTAAATATGCAGGATGCAAAATTCTCGACCATGACACAGAACTACGCTTGTTTACGGATTATTATAATAAGATACACGATGAGCAGTCATCATTTCTTGTTCACCAGTGCATTGAATTGTGTGACATTGGAAGACGTTACAGAGAAGAAAATCTCTCACGTAGGCAATGTAGTTTCAAGTATTTATTGTTCATTCGAAGTAAGAGAGTGCAAGTGTGTTTAAAGACTCTTCTTCAGGTATATGCTATCAGCTCGAAACGCACTACAAATTTTGCAAGCCAAAATAAAAAACAATCAACCATTAACGGAACAAAGAGGCATGCATATGAATCGCCCTTAGTCTACCACAAATGAAACTATAGACTTGATTGTTCAACATTTTCAGTCATTTCCTAATCAGGAAAGTCACTATAGCAAAAAAAAACTATATGCAGTTACTTTCCACCAGATTTAAATATATCGACAATGCATTCAATGTTTGAGGAAAAGTATCCAGACACCCATGTATCACTTCAACAATATAGAGATGTGTTTAGATCTAGATTCATTTTAAAATTTGGGCTTCCACGATCAAACACATGTAAAAAATGTGACAGGTATTTTGTACAACTTTCCATTGCTACAACTGCTGAAGAGACGAGAAGGATTGAATTTGAAACAAACTTACACCATAGGAAAGCAGAACAAGCCTACGCTGTGTTGAGGGAGGACATAGAAATAGCTAGGCAAAATAATATTGTCGTAGTCTTATGCCCAGACATGCAGCAGGTTTTGTCTTCACCTATGTTAACACACTCCAATATATTTTATCAGAGACTGTTCTCAACTTACAACTACTGTGTTAGTAATGCTGGCTCTGGTCAAGTAACTATGCATTTATATCAGGAGGGAGTTGCAAATCGAGGAACCTCTGAAGTTGCTTCTTGTTTATTTTCCTATATCATGCAAAATTTCAAACCATTATCTGCTAGGGAAACTAGAAGTCTTATTGTGTGGTCGGATAGATGTGTGTCACAGAATAACAATCACAAAATGCTGTCACTTCTGAGGCATTTTGTTTTGTGGGGATATTTTTCAACCGTAGAGCAAAATTTCTATGCAGTGAACACAGTTTTCTGCCCTGCGTCAGACATTTCGCACTAATAGAAAAACAAAAAAGGAGTGAAAAAGTTTATGTACGATTCCAATGGGTTGAAGTGATAGTGGCCGCAAAACCAACAAATCCATTCCAGGTTACTTACATGGAATCAGAGGACTTCAGAAATTTTGATACGTTGGACAAGAATGTCACTCAGCCCAAAGAATTTAAAATAACAGACGCAATGTGCCTTAAATGTCACAAGATGATCCCTTTTCTGTTTAAGTGCGAAAATCTCATGGGACTTTACAGTCATGGGGTGTGTATCCATTTCACAAGAAACAGCGTGAGAGAAATATTATACCTCTCACTATTCCACCAGCTTCACTGGAAAATTTGTATCAAAGTACCTTCCCCCTCAAAAAAGAGAAGAAACGAGATCTTACACACATGTGTAAGTTCATTACTGATATTGAGCACCGCAAATTCTACATGGATTTACCTGTTTCCAACTAGATTATAAAGAGTAGTGTCATATCGTGCTGTACTTTGATAACCTTTTTCTTACATTTTACTTTTTTCTACTTTGCAGTGATTTTGAGCATATGATACCTATGTTGTATGAACAAGAGATTGTAGTGCCCTTAGAAATAAAGAATCTTTCATTTTTGTTCATACTTTTCTCTTATATTTTAGTCATTTTCTACTTTGCAATGATTTTGAGCATGTGATGCCTATGTTGTATGAACATTACATTGTACTGCCCTTAGAAATAATGAATCTTTCATTTTTGCTCATTTTCATACCTTAAATTTGTTTTTTGATTAATGATACATCCTTATTCCATGGTAATCTTAAAACAATTTCCATTATTTCAAACCTATGAACTTAAAATGTTACTAGTTCTTTCTAGTAATTGAATAAACCCTCAAACAATATTTTACGGTAGCTGTAATGTTACATGACTTAAGAAGAGCCTATCAGACGTTTTTTGTTCATAACATAAAAGTAGTATTTTGTTGGTTACAACGTTATTCGAGGGAGGTCTTCAATTATGACCCGGGATTTCTAAAATTCAAGAATACAGCTGAAAAACTAACCCTGAACTTCATATCCGATAACACTTAACTCTACAATGCACCGTTCACATCCTAGGACCTGGAGGCGCCACTAGACACATCCCCTGACACCTCCCCTGGCCCTGATAACATCCATAACCGCATGCTTCGCCATCTTCCGCCTTCTGGAAAATCCTTTCTTCTGTCAATATACAACAGAATCTGGACAGAGGGTGTATTTCCATCTGCTTGGCGTTCCGCCATTGTAATCCCTGTCCAGAAACAGGGAAAGGATCCTTCTTCACCTGGCAGTTATAGGCCAATTTGTCTCACCAGCTGCGTAAGCAAGGTTATGGAAAAGATGATAAGCAAACGCCTTATGTGGGTACTCGAATCGGAAAACCGATTATCTAATATCCAATGTGGTTTTCGTAAGCACAGATCCGCCGCAGACCATCTTGTTCGGATGGGGACCGCCATTAGAGATGCTTTCCTTAAGAAGGAGCATCTTGTAGCGGTCTTCTTTGATCTAGAGAAAGCTTACGATACCACATGGCGGTATGGCATTCTGCAAACTCTGCATGATTGGGGACTTCGTGGCAGTCTCCCAACGTTTGTTGCGAAGTTCATGGCAGAGCGGTATTTCCGAGTTCGAGTAGGTACCACACTTTCTAATGAACATCTTCAAGAAAAAGGGGTTCCGCAGGGGTCTGTATTAAGTGTTCTTCTTTTCTGCATTGCGATCAATGGAATTGCCCACTGTGTGGGTGACCGAGTATCTTCTCTGTTGTACGTTGATGACTTCAGTTTATATTACAGCTCCCGATACCTTCCATCCATCGGTCGACAGTTGCAACTGGTCATCAACGTGCTATCAGAGTGGTCTGTTCGCAATGGTTTTAAATTCTCCACTCAAAAGACGCAGTGTGTCCACTTCTACTACCATCGTGGACTCCATCCTCATCCTGAACTGCGTCTAATTGGAGTGGAATTGTAGTATACAGACACTGCGAGATTTTTGGGCCTTATCTTTGATTATAAATTAACGTGGGAGGCGCATATACGTGATTTGAGAAGGCGTTGTAAAAAAATCGATAAACATTTTACGCCTTTTGTCAAGGGTTCGCTGGAGTGCAGACCGCACAGTGCTTTTACGTTTTTATCGTGCTCTTATCCGGTTAAAGTTAGATTATAGCTGTTTCATCTATGGCTCAGCAAGTAAATCCAAGTTACGTCAATTAGTCACTATTCATCATCATGGGATATGACTCGCTATAGGGGCCTTCCGAACGAGTCGGATAGAGAGTCTGTATTGCGAAGCGGGTGAACCATCACTGTATCGGCGACGTAATGTCTTAATGGGCTCGTATGCTGTTAAGCTCCGCTCACAGCCCGAGCACAATTCTTACGACTCCTTTTACCATCTGTCTCTTTACGGCCGATACAGTGAAAATCCACGGAGACTTCGCCCAGCAGGTGTACGGTTTCGAGAACTGCTGTCCGAGCTCGACATCCGCTTGCCAACAGTTCGCAAACTGGAGTACACCACCACTTCACCGTGGACTATGAGATGTCCCATGTTTGACGTAAGTCTGAGCCGTTGTTTTAACAATTTTACACCAGCTTTTGTTTACAGATTTCGTTTTAGTGAACTTTCATCGCAGTTCCCAAATTATTCATTAGTTTTTACTGACGGATCCCGGACAAATGATTGTGTTGGATGTTCCTTTGTTGTAAATGGACAGATATATAAATATAAATTGAGCCAGTACACCAGTGTTTTACCGCAGAATTATATGAATGAAATACGTCGACGAAGAGTGAGAGAAAGCGAGTCTAGTGATAGTGATTTTGATTTATATGAAATACGTCGCCCAAGGTTGGTGAAAAAGAGAAATGACTGGTTTGAAAAATATGACGAAACAGATTACATCACTCATTTCAGATTATCAAAAGAATCGGCACTTATTCTTCTCCAACAAATTGAACATAATTTGGAGTATCCAACCAATGAGTAATTTTAGAAAATTTAAATGAATGTAATTTTTGCAGGTACTATTAGTGTGGAAATAAACAGGCCTAATGCATAACCTCACTTCGAGCTAGGTACAGCATGCTTTGCTAATGTAACCCCTTCTTCCTATTATTATTATTATTATTATTATTATTATTATTATTATTATTATTATTATTAGTATAATTTTTATTATTATTATTATTATTATTATTATTATTATTATTATTATTATTATGGAATAATTCTCCAGAGAAACTACACTGAAGTAGACACAATTTTCTTTTGATACACTGGCTTCTGTGAAATGTATATAAGTTATAAACACGGGGGTTTTAATTTGCAGCCACAGATAATTTCAACAAAAAAATCGTACGATACTTATAATATGGAAGTAAGAAAACAATGTGCCTTATACAGAATAGCTTTTCTGGAGATAAGCTTATATTATTTTTTTTATTTCGTTTCTGAAACATCACTGTAATTTCGTACCATTAACAAATTTTCAGATTTAATTCCTTGGTGTATACTTCATGCAAAAAATTCTTAAACATAACCTTAAACTCTGTACCAAAATATTCACATACATTAGGTCTGCATATCTTATTTCATTTAAGTCAACATTATTGTAGCCTATACATGGCATGTCTGCCACTTAATACCAATATTTTATGTTTCATTTTATTCTTTGTGACTCATTTTAAATAGGAATTTCTGTGTGTCACCAATGAACCGACTTCTGACAGCACTGCGTTTCTATGCCACGGGATGTTCCCAGTTAACTGTTGGTGACTATATTGGTGTGAGTAAACCAACAGCTCACAGGATTATAGTGAGTGCTGTCATTGCTTCTCTTCGTGAGCCATACATAAATTTTCCGCACACAAGAGAGGAAATAAGAAGGGAACAGTTGGAGTTCTACAAGCTTGCTCGCTTCCCGAAAGCTGTGGGTGCTATGGCCTGCACTCATTTCAAAATTTCTTCACCAGGTAAATTTTTATTATCTTCTACAGTCATTGTAGAATCAATTGTATTTTCAAATTATGCTAAAACAAAGAAAGGGAAATCTCCAGAACACGGTACCCCCCTTGCCATCTCCACCCCATGTCACTAGGGGACGGTGGGAACTGTGGGTAATATGGGGGGGGGGAACGGCGATGAGAGGGAAAAAAATTTCCCTCTTCCTTTCCCTCCTGCAGTCTCTCTCTTTTTCTTCTTTTCCTCTCCCTCATGTGGTGCTGCTCTGTTCTTCTATGTTCTTGTTATATATTATGTTGTCTTCAGTCTTCATGTTCATCTTCTTTGTTGAATCTTGAATCCTCAGTAGCCGGAATCCTCAGCAGCTTCTCTGGACACCACGGTTCTGGGTTGAAAAATTTTAGAACTCGTATATATTTTGCCCAGTAGAAAAAAAGAGCAACATGCGGGATGCAATTGTCAATCATCAATAAGAAATTACTGTGTAGACGTGATTGTGTTAGAGATAAATTATCGTGAAAGTAACATTTGTCTCCATATAATAATTTTGAGGTATATATATGTTACAATAAAGCGATTTTATGTTGTATTTTAAGTGCATAAATTAATGAAAATTCATGCGACTAGATGGGGGACAAGCGGGCGGAAGAGTGAAGGAGCGTTGAGTTAACGGGACCTAAGCCACTACAGGCGAAAGAGAAAGAAGGGGTGGCGAAATTAACAGGTGACGCAGGGTTGACGTGCCGAGAGTTTTGTTCCGACGCGACGTGCAAAAGAGTTGGATGTACGATTGTGTTGTTATTGTCGATATTTTCGTCATGCATAACTTTAGCAGTGATATCGGTAAGTTGATACGGTTTTTGCAACAGGAAGGGTTATTAGCAAGTTCCGAACAGGCAGGACCAAGCGAGGATACTTGTTAATAATTCCCTTGTAAACAAGAATTGGTATCTTCCCGAAAGATACTTTTCAGTGCCTACAAATAATCAGAAAAAAGCAGAGTCACCATTTGTCAAATGCGCAACATCATGTTTTCGAAAAGGCACTTTTCAGTGCCTCGTCAGGGCTTGCAGCCGCGACACCCAGCTTTTTGCATCATGTGCTACACGTCGGATCATCAACGGGGCTTGCACCCCGCTTTTTGCATCATGTGCTACACGTCGGATCATCATCGGGGTTGGCAGCCCCGATACCCCGCTTTTTGCATCATGTGCTACACGTCGGATCATCATCGGGGCTTGCAGCCCCGATAACCGGCTTTTTTACATCCTGTGCTTTTCCTCGATGTTCACGGAGATTGTCAGTGGCCGCCATGATGTTTTGAGGTGGCGCGTGTCTCGAATGGAGCGAGATGCAGCGTGAGAACGCGAGAGAGGGAAGAGTCTGCAAGGAAAGTAGCAAGTTGCATGGTAGGTGCGGTGGGGGTAAAGGGGAAGGTAGGGTACCGTGTTCTGGAGTTTATCCCAAAGAAAACCTGTGTTTTAGGTGGTAACGATGCAGAATTATACCGCAACAGAAAAGGATTTTTTCACTCAATGTCCAAGGTATTTGCAATGTAAACTTGGAGTTTTTGGACATTGTTACTAGATGGCCAGTGTCGACGGATGATAGCTCTGTGTTCAACAATTCCTATCGTCTTGTGATGTTTGAGAATGGTGAGTATTGAGATGCAGTTTTGCTTGTTGATAATGGCTATGCAGTCACTGCCTATTTGATGCCTCCACTGGAAAATCCACAGACTCCGAAAGAGCAGCTCTATAACGCAACACAGATTCGATCTAGAAGTGCAATTGAGAGAGTATTTGGAGTCTGGAAAAGACGGTTCCCCGCACTCGCACTTGGATTTAGGTTGAAACTTCAAAAGATTTTCCCCATCATTGTGGCAACTGCAGTATTGCACAACATGCTACGGCAACGTGGAGAAGACTTGCCACCAGATGATCCTCAAATGGACCTTCCAGCGGCAGCAGAGCGGCAGGTGCAACAGAATCCAGTAAACCATGGCTGAGTACCTCGGCGTGATACAGCTCGGCGTGTGATCATAGATAACTATTTTCGTTTGTAAGTGAAATTCTTGTTACTATCCACTTCCTTACGAAAACATGTTAAAATATAGAGAGGCTTTTGGTGCCCAATGCTGTCTGAATTATTGACTGATTTCTTTATTTTCGTAGATTCTTTAAAAAATACTGTTGCAATATGCATCATTTGATTACTTTCGTAATTTTCTTACAAGTAATCATTATGTCTTCTAATGCTAGGTTTACACGGCGACAGTTTAGAGCGAGAGAAGATCTAAAGTATCAGGAGAGCTATCTAACGGAGTGTTTACACGGTGACAGAATATAGCTTCTCTAAACCCATTAGCGAGCTCTCATGAGATTTATATAACTCTTAACTCTAATGTTACTCTCCGGACCGTTTACATGGTGCAGACAGTTTAGAGTGAGAGAAAGTGTTGCGAGCTTATAGAGAAGAACAGGCTGGTCAGTGCGTTTACAACTATGGCAGAAACACAACGTTTTTCGGCCGCTGTAGTCTGCAATTTTTCTGAATTGAAGAAGGCAGAGGAAAAATAGATCTACGTGGGAAAAACCCTGGATATCTCGCCGGAACACGCATGGAGCTTACACATCGGACCTGTAATTGGCAAAAAAAAGGCACACAACTATGAGGATTGTCATTAGTATAAAGGAAAGGCTGTTGGTGACATTACGCTTCCTAGCAACAGGTTTATACCCTAAACACATTATTTTATTGTTCTTAACAGAATAAATTATGAACAATAATAATAATAGTAATAATAATAATAACAATAACAAATAAACATATGAGAATGGTAGACTACATTGCTCATGTAAACTGTATTAAGTTTCTTTCATTATGTTCGAAAAAGTATGGTGTATGAATTAAACAACAGGAAGGTAGTGCCTGAGTTTATAATATGTAATATCTTTTCATATCAAAATTTACAACCATTTATTTTAATATAATTGATACCTAGAAGTTTTGAACTTACGTCTATTGACCATAAAATATTGTACGAATCATTTAATACGCAACGATGATTCCTTTAAATGCCCCAATTGTCAATGTCAATAAGTGTTCTGCTACAAATATGTAGAATCGAACAGCGCTCTGAGCGGCGGAATTGCGTCTCTACATTTACACGGCGAGAGTTTACAGAAGAGAGGGCTAGAGATTATAGCTGAATGTAGCTCATGCGGAACCTGGTGACACTTCGAGTGAGAGAACAGTATTGTGGTGTGGGATCGACTACCGAACGATGTTATGTGACGAGATGCAAGCGAGACTGAACAAGCATTACCCCTCCACTCTTAACCGCCCGTAGAACTGGCTTCTCCATCAAGGTCAAGCTTCACCAGGTTCCGTTCGAGCTATATCACCATGTAAACGGTTTTGAGACTAGGCATCTCGTTGACTCTAATTAGATATTAGAGAGACTAAATAGAGCGGCTTTGAAAACTGCTCTCGCCGTGTAAACACCCTGGACAGAGAACTCGCATATGCTCTCAACTCTCATTATAGCTACTCTAAATTACTCAACTCAGTTGAACTTTTTCATAAACTCTCGCGACAGAAGCAGTATAAATGACGGCCAAAAACAATGGAGTGTCGGAGACGAAGATTGATTGAGGCATATGAATTGGAAAGTTGTTTGTGGAATGTGTTTAACAATAATTACAAGAATAAGGACCTGAGAAATCAGGCATTGTCAAAATTACCTGAGACTGTTGAGGCGTCTGAAGTTGGCTTTTAGTTTTGTTAATTTATTGTAATTTGACCGTAATTTTAGCAAGGTTCATTGTTTTAGTTGTTAATTATTTTGCGGGTTTTATTCTCGCTTATTTATTTGCTGGAGGAGGTACAGCGAAAGCTCCATAACCTCCAGTAAGTGCGAACTGTAATAATAATAATTAATAATAATAATAACAATAACAATAATAATAATATTATTATTACCATCACAATTTTATTATTATTATTATTATTATTAATATTATTATTATTATTATTATTATTGTTATTATTATTATTACTATTGCTGTGCAATTATCACTATTCACCTGATGTGGAATATTTTCTATATTTCTTTAATACTATTGATAATGCATCATATTAATAATAATAACGCTCATCTAGTACATTACAAACAAATCACATAACTGGTACAGTGGGGTCTGTACCGCTATCTGTTAACAGGGATATAGTTATAATTTAACAAAACGAAATAGGCACAACTATTACACTGTATTAGTAGAACCATTATAAACACAATACAGGACGTTTCAAAAATACGGGGCATAATTTCAGATATGTATTTCCCACATGTAGACAATCAAAATAGTACATTGCAACATGTGTCCGGAAATGCTTTATTTCCGAGTTATGTCCTTCACAACATTGAAATTCACCGGAAAGTTTTTCTTTCCGCAGGTCCTTGCCGTCAAAGGAGACATTAAGAGGGCACTCTGACAGTTCATTCCGAGGCGAAGGTTACATTCAGTGTTGTGTAGACATTAGACTGTGCGACATGTATTCAAATCAAGAGCTGGCAGAGATACACTTCATGTACGGTAAGGCGGACGGCAATGCTGCGCTGGCTCGTCGTTTGTACCAGGAGATGTACCCACAGCGACAATGTCCAGATCGGAAGACATTTATACGTCTCCATTACAGTCTGTGAGAGTATGGAAAATTTAACTCTCCTGGTTTGGGAAGGGGACGACCAAGATCTACAACTCCAGAAGTACAGGAGGAGATTCTGGAGGCTGTGAACATGACTCCTTCTATAAGCACAAGAAGGGTAGCGTTGCAAGGCAATTTTCCTCATACGACTGTCTGGAGACTGTTGAGAGCGTATCAATTGTATCCTTATCATTTGCAACGTGTACAGGCCATGCCACCAGCAGATTACCCTGCACGAGTTAGGTTCTGTCAGTGGTTCTTGCAGCAGTGTGGTGTAAATCCGGACTTTCCTGCCTTAGTATTATTTACAGATGAAGCACAGTTCACACATAACATATTTCCACAATCAGCATGTATGGGCGTATGAAAACCCACATCCAACTGTTCCATCTCATCACCAGGTGCGGTTCTCTCTCAACATGTGGGCCGGTATCATTGGTGATCGATTAGTTGGACCCCATGTACTTGTAAACAGACTTACGGGGCAGGCGTACACAAACTTCCTGGAAAACACAATACCTCATGTTTTAGAAGACACTCCACTGATCAATCGTCAACACATTCACTTCTTGCATGATGGCGCTCCTGCACACTTCAGTCGTACGGCTCGCCGGTACTTGAATCGAAGGTTTCCTGATAGATGGGTAGGTAGTGGTGGCCCAATTGCTTGGCCTCCACGCTCACCTGATCTGAACCCTCTCGATTTCTACTTGTGGGGCCATTTAAAATCATTGGTTTATTCGTCTCCGGTGCCTGATTTGGAATCCCTTCGGAATCGAATTGTGGCAGGTTCTGAGGACATACGCAATACTCCTGGAGTTTGGGATCGTGTTCGCAGGTCAATGAGACATCGATGTGAGGTCTGTATTCAAGCAGGAGGTGGACATTTTGAACATCTTCTGTAATGACAACGACCTGCGGAAAGAAAAATATTCCGGTGAATTTCAATGTTGTGAAGGCCATAACTCGGAAATGAAGCATTTCCGGACACATGTTGTTTATTTATTTTTATTTTAGTAGGTTATTTTACGACGCTTTATCAACATCTTTGGTTATTTAGCGTCTGAATGAGATGGAGGTGATAATGCCGATGAAATGAGTCCGGGGTCCAGCACCGAAAGTTACCCAGCATTTGCTCATATTGGGTTGAGGGAAAACCGCAGAAAAAACCTCAACCAGATAACTTGCCCCAACCGGGAATCGAACCGGGCCACCTTGTTTCGCGGCCAGACGCGCTGACCGTTACCCCACAGGTGTGGACGACACATGTTGTAATGAACTATTTTGATTGTCTACATGTGAGAAATACATACCTGAAATTTTGCTCCGTATTTCTTAATCACCCTGTATAATGAAAGAAGATGAACAATGATATGTGAAAAATTATTGTTTTTTCTTTCTTTGAACACTCGGTCTCTTTTTAGGAGCTTAAACCAGTCATTTTCATCACAAATTCTGCACACTTTTTTTTAACAATGGAGGTAAATTGGATTTTTGCCCTTATAGTAAGAATATTGTTTTTCCTCTTCAATTTTGGGGGGCACATCTTCTTTTTCTTCTTCTCAAGAACCACTTCTTCAACTGCATCCGTTGCCTTTCTTTCATCAGGAAGCCTGTAAATTGTCTTTATACAGGGTTCCTACAAAAGACCTTTCCGGTTTCGAACATATGTAATTTACGTGCCATGAATCTGAGGTGCATGAAAATAGTACCAATGGAAAGAGAAACTCCAAACGTTTAGTTTCTTGACTTAAAGATGTTCAATGTGTCTCCCCCCTCCCTTTGTAACACGGCACACATCAAGCGTTATAGTCAAGTTCCATGTAGGTACGCGGATTTTCCTATCTCCAGATTCTGAGGTTATGTCTGTTCACCTTACCAGAAAGTTGAAAAGTGACGTCGTCAGAAAACACTACGGAACGAATAAATTCATCATAGTTTTCAATTAAAGTCTACATACTTGTTCAAGTATTTCATCGTAGCACTTTGTCCTCTGGTATTAGGGCTTGCAGCAACTGTAGTAGGTATGGATGGAGTCGCAACCGCTTGTGAAGAATCGTGCCTTTAAATCTGTGTACCATTTACGGATTTTAGGCCCACTAGGTGGATCTGCACCAAACTTTGTTCGGCAATGCATTTGCACATTAATAACAGACTGGTTCACATGAAAATTAAGCTCTTCTGTCGTCTATAGCAGCCATTTCGCCTCAACAATGAACAGATTTGTTTATATGCACTATTATGTGGCGTGTTATCAAGTAGGGAAACAATGTTAACACAACTAAAGTTTTTGGGTTTTTTCTTTCCATTGGTACTATGTTCATGCATCTCTGATTCATAGAATGTAAATTACATGTGTGCCAACTTGAGCTATAATTTTCACATTTTTGATCAAGACTATCAACTTTGTCCTTCGTGCAATTATAGTATTCTATACGAATAAATAAATAATGGCTCACCCAACAATATTATTAAAGCAACTGCTATGCTCGGTCAGGTTACACAACTGCTGACACACTGCTCAGAAGTTAGATGGGTGCTTATGTCATAAAAACGCACTGACCAGCCTATTCTTCTCTAAATACTCTCTCGCAACACTTTCTCTCACTCTAAACTGTATGCATCCTGTAAAGGGTCCGGAGAGTAACTTAGAGTTTAGAATTATATAAATCTCATGAGAGCTCGCTGATGGGTTTAGAGAAGCTATATTCTGCCACCGTGTAAACACTCCATTAGAGAGCTCTCCTGATTCTTCAGAACTTAGCTCTAAACTGTCGCCGTGCAATCGTAGCATGATTATAACTTTAGACCTGTATTTCAAGAGTTATGCGCAAGCTTGTATAATCTCGTACGCAACAGTCGCGAGAGTTAATGAAAAAGTTCAACTTAGCTGACTAATCTTGAGTAGCTATAATGAGAGCTGACAGTATATGTGAGTTCTCTGTTCAGGGTGTTTACACGACGAGAGCAGTTTTCAAGGCCGCTCTATTTAGACTCTCTATTTAGATATTAGAGTCAACGAGATACCTGCTCTCACAACCGTTTACACAGTGATACTCAGCTATAATCTCTAGCTCTCTTCTCTAAACTGTCGCCGTATAAACGCAGCATAATAACCAATACAAAACTATCATTACGTTGTGGACTGGTAAACAGTTGATCGTAAGTTCTTAATGTCCTTTTCCCTCTGTTCTTTCAGACTGCTCTAAAGTACCAGCCATTGTCTGTATACATCGCACTTGTCATAAGAGGGAACTTCATGAGTGGTTAAGGCACCAAGTCATCTCAAAGATTTTTTATGCATCAGCGGCACCAGAAAAAGGAGGCACAGGAACCTATCAGAATAAAAAAAATTCCAGAACAATTACATCCAATATGAATAAGACCCATAGTAAAGCAAATAAAGTTAATTCACTGTCAATAATGCATCAGAATTTTCAATGTCATAGAAATAAAATTTATGAACTAGAAATATTACTTAATGGTGAATTGCAGGAATTGGATATTTTCGCCTGCACAGAACATTGGTTAAGTCAAGAAGAAATAAATTCCCATCACATCCAAAATTTCAATCTTTCAGCTCATTTCTGTCGCACAACCTATAAAAACGGAGGTACAGCAATATTTGTAAAGAATCACTTATTACATAAGATAAAACTGAGTCATTCTATCTGAATCAAGAAAAACATTTCGAACATGTTGTATCTGTAATAAAAGGTGAAAATTTTAGTTTCACAGTAGTTTGTATCTGTAGGTCACCAGATGGTTGCCTGAAAACATTCTTTGATAGCACAAAATTCTTCTAACCACCATGAAAAATAAGAACAAACCAATAATTGTGTGCTGTGATTTCAATGTAAACTTTTTCGCTAATGACAAAGTAGTATCTGAATTTAAATTACTAATAAACTCATAAGATTTAATTGAGACTATAGATACACCAACTCGCATAGCTCCAACATCCAAAATGTGTCTCGATCAAATAATTATTAACTGAGACCGCTTTTCGTACACAGCAGAGAACTTAAACATAGGGAACTCAGACCACAATGCTGTCTTATTTCATATACAAGTAGATGTAAATTCAGAATTTAAAAGTATTAGGTCTTCTGTACATAAACGAACTTCCTTTAACCATACTCCCAGCCAAAACAGTATTATTTGCAGTTGACACAAACATTGTACTACATGACTACAGGAATACTGACTTGCAACGTAAAATTAACGAAACTTCCAAAACACCTGAGCAATGGTTAACAGATAATAAGCTCAAATTAAAAGCAAATAAAACAGTATTTATGAATTTCAATCAACAACGGTTGCAAGACCCTGTACAGATTACGCTTATTGGCACCATAATTAAAGAAGTTAAAAACACAAAATTTCTAGGTATCTGGGTTGATACAGACCTGACTTGGGAAAACCACATTCAGTTCTTAACAGAAAAAATATCTCGAATATGCTCTGTATTCCGAGTCGTCTCAAAAATATCACCCATTCAGCTACTGTTGTCAGCTTATTTTGGCTATGTACATACAGTCATATCATATGGAATTATATTCTGAGAATCATCATCAAAATCTTCCCTTATACTTAAACTACAAAAACGAATAATTAAAATTATGAAGCAAGTATCCATTCGCACAGAAAGTAAAGACATTTTCAAAGAACTTAAAATTTTACCAGTATCCTGTGTTTATATCCTAGAAACGTATGCTTTATTCATACAAATTTAAATTCCTTTAAAACAGACTCAGAATATCACGCGCACAATATCAGGACATCCAAAAATATACATTTGAATTATCACAGACTTGATAAAACTCTTAATACCCCTACACATACTGAAAGTAATTTATATAATAAACTTCCCCCACATGTCAAGGCACATAACAATAGTATGTTTAAGAAATCTGTTAAAAATATATTTCTGACACACATGTCAATGTGCACAAAGGAATTTTTAAATATAATTTTTTTTTAAATTTTAGCCATTTGTTCTTGTGTGTACTGCCCTTCTGTACTCTCTTGTTTCATGTGCCTCGAGACCCTACTGGAAGAGAGACAGCATCAAGACCCAGAAGAAGGGAAATCAATTGCGTGCCAGTGTGTGATTACATAATAATTAACTGTGAATCTCTTAAAATAAACTAAGCATCTTATTTACAAGTGACTATTCTAGTGTGTAATACATTACTGACTGAATTAATAGTATTAGTAGTACGTTATTTGCTTAGTGATTATATACATTATAGTCTAAGTAACTAGTATCCTATTTAATAATCACGTGGCATGTTACCGTAGATTAAGATGACTGTAAAATTATTGTATCATTCTTAGATTAATGTACAGTGACGATTCCGTGAATAATTCTATTCCAATGGTTAATAAAATATGTCTGTCTGTCTATCTAACCTATGTAATCTATCTTGTCTATCTATCAATCTGTCTGTCTACCTAATCTCTCTTATCTATCTCTGATTCTGTATTATTGTAATTACGGTTGTTATTGGTGTGCTCTGTATAATTTGATATATTGTACTGTATCGTTTGGTTATTGCTGTAATATGTTCATTGAATCTTATTTGGAATGATCTTCCAATTTGTCATACGTAGAAATCTGTGCAATTATTGGATTTTAATTTGTAATCTCCAGTTGAATTGTTTTTATTTATTTGTTTGGTGTGATTTTTTAGATTTTTCTGTTGTGTTATTTGTTTTATATGCTATGTTGTAGGCCTATTTGTTTTTTCTTAATGGAGCTGCGATTTTGTTTCTGTTGGTGTTGATATATAAATGTTATGTACTAATCAAATTGTGTTCGCTTCTTATCCTTTCGTTTTTATTTTTAATGAACATGCCTAATATATTAGGATTGTAACAATTATCTTATGTTGCAATTATATTTTGTAGTATCTATTCTTAATTGTATTAGTCACAGTTACAACAGGATTCCAAACCTTCCTTTCCTGGAAATGTATTACAACTCCTAACTTGCTCAGAAATAGATTTCATTCATTTGCATTGTAAACTTAAAATATGCATAATTGTAAAATATTTTATCATTGTCATTTGTATTGGGATAAATTTCAGAACACAGATACCTTCCTTTTCCTCTTACTCCAAAATTCCAACATTTTGCGCACAAAATAAATTATTATTGGCACTGAAAATGCCTTTTGGGTTTAATTAATGTTTATCGATATGCTAAATTAAAAACAAGATGATTTTGTAATACAATTAGATAAGTTTTGACGGCCTACTAGTAATAAACTTCGATTACTTTGTTAGAGGTTCTTGTTATTAATCAGGTGTTCGTGTAATTAAAAATAACATAGCAGATAATGTCTTTTATTGTTGTGCTTCACTCAACCAATCGCCGAATCAAAACGGAGTAAGTGGACTTACATTCCCCCTTCAAAATATTACTAGAGCCAAAAAGGCCTAGCAATAAGTGCACTTCCTTCTGTATGGAATTAGGCAGCTAGATCAGCATTAATAGTTATTGAAGTGCAAAGAACAAAATTTTTTAGGAGACATGTATTTGTCTCCATCCAAATGATATAGTGCTGGTGGTAACTGTGATTCTATAATTATATTAGCTAGGCCTACTTCCACTTAGAATTTCAACATATGACTTTTATAGGCTATCAGACTTCATGCATACAACCTGTTTTGACAACCAGTTAAAAATTATTAAAATGGCTTTTACATGCTCTGTTGTTCACTCTCTTCAATTTTAGACTGACTACATTGTGGCTTTATAGAATCATAATCAGAGCACTTCAAGTCTGTAATCATCCCGTTAAAGAAGGAAGAAATCTAAATGCCAACAGTCTTACTATACCAAAGCTGAGGAAAATCAGCTGCTTCACTTTAAAAATAAAATGAACTGTAAATGTCACATCCTATTATACCACAACTATTACGGTAAATCTACATCAATTTTAAAAATAAAATTAAATATAAATGTCAAATCCTACAATACCTCAACTTCGAAGAAAAATCTACTGCATCACTGTAATAATTTTTTACTAAGAGTGGGTATACTTTACTGTTCAGTTGCCCATTTGAAGCCAATTGTGTAGACCAATTAACAGGCAGTTGTTGCCCAGAGTGTGTCATTGGAGGATGATCTACGTTACCTGCAATAAGATTCTTAGAATGCCACAGGGAAACCGGAGGTCTCAGAGAAAAACTCGTTACCGGAAACATGGACTTTCCCAAGACCCGTTTCAAATCAGGGTACATTGAGGATCAAACCCGGATCCACAGAATTATAAGTCTAGTGCTCTAGCCACTAGACAGCTGTGGAATCTGACTTTGAAAATATAACTACAGAGCGATCCATATTTATATTCAACTTTTTATTCCACTGTGGTAGCGTAAATAGTTAAGTGACCCATTACACCGCTGAAATGTACTGTGATCCATACCATTTGAAGTACAAATGAAGCTTTAATTTTATTTTATTTCCAGTGATTTCTGAAACATATGCATTTACTGACACGATTTACAGAAAATGTTCTGTGTAAAGAAATCTTGAAGCAGTAACCATGGAAACAAGACTGTCTTGTGTATGATCGTACTCGAAATACTGCTTGCATGGAGGTGGTATGATGCTGACGTTGTGCACTTCATGCATGATGATACACTGCCCCATTTTGCATTGATAACATGGGAATAGCCTTACCAATGCATTTCCTGCATGGGTCATCAGGTGTTGAGTAAATGTCATGTGACCTGCAGAAGTCCAACTATTACATCACTCGACTTTTTCTGTGGGAATACCTTAAAGAAAACTGTACGCTAAGAATCCTCGAGATGTGATTATTTTGGAAGTAATTCGAGAGAAGTGTGGTCAGGTGCCATATGAAACAACGTTCAGTCATGTCAGGGGTGAATGTAGAGTATCCAACGCCCACTGAACGAATATTTCACTTTTATCACTGCCAATGTTGCGCTATAATAGTATATGCAAGGTAGGCTATAACAAAAAACTAAACTAACCAAACCTAACCTGTCAAGCAACAAGTTATACTAAATATGTGTCAAATTGGCCTATGTCTCTATAGTGGCAGGGACATAAGTAACTTTGACTTTAAAGGTTTACACATACTTTGTCATTGTCATGTTTATGAAACGCTGTTGACAATTCACAAAATGTATTTTTCAAACATACACACCACACACTATTCGAATCGTTGCTAGGGCTAAAATTGCCTCTTGGTCTTGATTTTAAAACTTCCGGTCGCCGCAAAGTATGAGAAATTCAACAACCAACGACATTTTCAGAATAAATCTCGGAGTAAGTAATCGAGATTAAAATTGTGCTGGTTAAACTCAAAACCACTACCCTTGGGTCAAAAGCAGAGTGTAAAACTAAAGCCGGGTATACACGGTGCGTGTTTCTGTGATGGATTCCAAGGTGGCTGCGCGGATGGGTGGCCTGCGTGGTCACTCACCGGACGTAATACGCTCTGTTGGCTCCGTGGATGGCTAGCTTGCTGGATTTCGAGGGTAGGTTCCTTGCTATTTTTCGTGATGGTTTGCAGACTGGAAACCTAAGATGATCATATAATATCACCACTGAAACCATGTCGCCATGTTCGTTGTTTTCCATCTAAACCTGTTTTTTATAGGTTCGTTCCAACAACAGTCAGGAACCGTCCGTAACCATCATGAGCATGCGCAGTATAGAAAAAGCGTTGCAACACAATTCGAACCAGTCCTGAACCAGAAACATGTACTGCAGTCGGGCGTTCCAACAAGCTTTTGGAATCGCAAGCGAACCGTCGAGGTGATCGGGTGTATGTTCCTTGTGTTTTGATACAGTATTGATTTTTCGAGTGATTTAACCGTGATTATTTCAACCTGAAGTGTCAATATTAGTGTTAATTGTTGTTTATTTTGTTATAGTGTTATTTAATTACTTAAAATAATGGTTTAATTAGTTTTCAAATTAGCATTATTATTCATTAGTGCGAGTGCGTGAAAAACTTTCTTCAAGCATGGACACAGTTCAAATTAGTGGTTCTTCTGGAAATGAATCCGGTTCTTCTGTTTTAGATCCTAGCACATTTGAACATGTTTATTATACTATGGTTGATCAAATGGAAACTGTGAGTAGCGATATAAATATTAATAATTGTGGAAATGACACAGGTTCTGTAAACATTTCCTTGGTGCCTAGTTACAAACAAAAGAAGATCAAAAAAACAATATTTATGCAGATACCTAAAAAACCACTGAAAACTCTTTCTGCTAAGCATGTTAAGTTGACTCCTCTTGGAAGTAAAAATGTTACTATCTTAAATACTGCGAACAAGAATGCCTCTTCAGTACCTAATCTGAATGAAACCCCTTCTAATATGCAAATTAATAAGCGGCCGTGCACAAGCTCAAATACAGAAATACAACAGAATATGACGTGTTACACCAACATTCCAACTCAAAACAGATTTCAGCCTTTAGCTACAGAAGACAGCATGGAGGAACCTTCTGCTCCTTCTACACTTCAAAAGGAAAAAATTCCACCTATCTGCTTAAAGAACATTGAGAACTATCAGCTCTTATTACAAAGCATACAGAATTATGTACAATCAGAATTTCATGCAGAGTTGAAAGCTTCAATCATAAAAGTATACGCATCAACATCCCATGATTTTCGATCACTTACTACTTACTTTGACTCAATTCGTCAGCAATACTATACTTATAAAAATCCCTCTGAAAAGAAATTTTCTGCTGTTATTCGAAATGTACCCTACTCTCTCAGTGATCAAGAGATAAACGTCGCCCTTGAAGAACTTAACTATCCAGTTCATAAAGTAACGAGACTCCTAGGAAAGAACAAACAGCCCACTCCACTTTGTGCAATAGAACTAGATAACAATGACCAAGGTAAATCAATACTAAATCTCAGTCGCCTATTTTACAGTGTAGTTAAAGTCGAAATCAGACGCCAATCCAAAGAGATTCCTCAGTGTACAAGGTGCCAAAATTTTGGTCATACTAAGAACTACTGCCAACTCGAACCACGCTGCGTACGATGTCTAGAGGCTCATCATTTCTCTCAATGCCCAAATCCTAAAACAATACCGCCTAAGTGCGCGAACTGTCAGCAACAACATCCAGCTAACTACAGAGGCTATGAACACTATTTACAATTGAAGGAAAAACACTCACGTGGTGTTCAGTTCAGACAAGGAAAACGGACTCATGTTCCAGAATCTTCGCAACCATTACTTCAACGCACAGAAGATTCTCAACATCAAGTAAATCCTTCAATGTCTCAAACATCTACGTCAAAATTTCAAGCAAATTCTCGATCTAAGACGTATGCAAATGCAGTGAAAGGATCCTTTGAGCAGAGTCACCGTCGCCCTATAAGTCAACCTGCTCCAGAATCTTCCACTTCATCTCTCTTAACCGATCTACTCTCTAAGGTTATTCCGCACATTATCACTTTATTGACTCCATTCTTGTCAGAAATTAAAAATGACTTCATCTCTTCTCTGGCGTCTTACTTCCAGAATGGCAGCAAATAATAAAATTTCTATTCATTAACTCACTATAATCAATTGGAATGCTGATTGTATTAGAATGAAACGATCTTCTCTGATTGCCTTTTTGTCAACACATAATATTATGATAGCCTGCATCACAGAAACTCACCTTCTTCCAAACGAAGTCTTCACTGTTCCAGGATATAAAATATATAGATATGATGGGAATGATTCAACTTCATCTGGTGGTGTTGCCATTTTAATTAAGCGAAATATTACACATCATCAAGTCCTTCTTCCTTATACGTCTGATATAGAAACAGTCGGAATCAAAATTAAGTGTCAAAATAACCATGATTTTCTTTTATTTTGTGCTTATAAGCCCCCAAAATATCTGCTAAATACTGCATACCTTGCTCTTTTATTTCCCTCAGTCGGTTCAACACTTCTTGTGGGCGATCTAAACTGTAAACACATATCATGGGGATGCAGAGTAACGAACCCAAATGGACATCGTCTTTACAACTACATTAACAACCTTGGGCTCCATATTCTCGCACCAACTGAACCAACACACTATCCATATAATCCCGCCAATCTTCCCGATATTCTTGACATCGGAATTCAAAAGAATATGCTTTTACCCACTTATATTGCATCATTAACAGCACTTGATTCAGATCATTGTCCAGTTTTGATTACTTTCCAATTGTCTCCTAATGTAACACCTAAAGTGCAACGCCTTATTAATGGTTTTGTTGATTGGGATAAATTTCAGTTGAATCTAGACTCAATGTTAGTCACAGAATATAATCTACTAACAGTAACAGATATTGACAATGATGTTGAACATTTTACGGACACATTATGCTCATGTGCAAATTATTCTACAATATGCTCCAAGCGGCCATTAACGCGCTACTACTTGCCATCTTCCATACCCCAATTAATTAAGGAAAAACATCGTATTCGTAGACAATGGCAACGAGAGAGGCAACCATGGCAGCGGAAGAAGCTGAATCATCTCATACGATTAGTCAAGACAAATCTTGAGCAACATCGCCTGCAGTCATATCAGTCTTACTTATCATCCCTATCTGAAGCTAATAATACTCTTTGGTACGCTACAAAGCGTATTCTACGCGAGCCAACAGTCATCCCGACACTTCAGTTAGACTCTCAAATAGCCACAGACACAGAGTCGAAATGTAACTTGCTTGCATCTCATTATCAACATGTATTCATCCCAAACGAGAATAAAAATGAACAGATTACCTCTGAATTAGAAAAAGAACTTATAGAAGATATTAATAAACCGACTGTCCCAGAGAAAATTTCCTATACTACTCCACAAGAATTGTCTCACTTCATTCAAAGGCTTCCAAATAAAAAATTCCCAGGCCATGATCTTATACCCAACATTGTACTAAAGAAGCTCACCAACAAAGCTCTTACTTACTTGACGATAGTTCTCAATGC
The DNA here is from genome assembly GCF_040183065.1 of Periplaneta americana. Taxonomy (NCBI): domain Eukaryota; kingdom Metazoa; phylum Arthropoda; class Insecta; order Blattodea; family Blattidae; genus Periplaneta; species Periplaneta americana. Next base: position 112,362,600 of record NC_091126.1, on the reverse strand, counting down.
TGCCCTTTTAATTGGGTACTTTCCTCGAGCCTGGAAGCTTGCTGAAATCATTGTTTTTCATAAGCCTAACAAACCTAAGCACTTGCCATCAAGTTGTCGACCTATTAGCTTACTGCCCACGCTATCGAAATTGTTTGAGAAGGTTATTCATCATCGCATTTGTAAATTTACGTTCCAAAACAAGATAATACCAGATTTTCAGTTTGGCTTTCATCCAAAACAATCTACAACACACCAACTGCAAAGAATCACTGAATCCATTATAAAAGATTTTGAAGAAAACCAGTATACTGCCACTGTGTTTCTGGATATTGCCCAAGCATTTAATACTGTTTGGCATTATGGTTTAATGTTAAAATTATATAGAATTGGCTTTCCTGACTATCTCACACGCATCGTGAAAAGTTTTTTATCTGAGCGTCAGTTCTCAGTACGTATAGATGGCATTAAATGAACGCTTCGTCCAGTTTTAGCCGGAGTACCACAAGGATCTATACTGTCACCACTTCTCTTCAATATCTTCACATATGACATTCCATGTTTACAACTGTCACACATAGCTATGTATGCTGACGATACAGTTCTCTTTTATTCTCATAGTAACCTAAATACTGCAATCAGCACTCTTCAGACATCCTTACAGGAGCTGTCTAAATGGTTTTCTGACTGGAGATTACTACTCAACATTACCAAGACAGAAGCTAAAATCTTCTCTTTAAGGCCTATTCATAATCCACCTCCTTTGGTTCTTCTAAATGAAAAAGTTACATGGCTCTCTAGTCAAGAAGCTGTCAAATATTTGGGAATATTATTAGACACGAAACTTACATGGAATGCCCATATAACTCGCATTGTTACACTAACCTCTTCTAGAATTCGAAAATTACACCCTTTGGTTAATAGACGTTCACAAATTGGATTGGATGTTCAATGCTACTCTACACCTCACTTGTACGACCTCTTTTAACTTATGCAGCGCCAGTGTGGGGGACAGCAAATAAGACACACAAGCATCGCCTACAAGTTCTCCAGAACAAGTTCCTGCGTACTGCAACAAATGCCCCCTGGTTTGTAAGAAATCAACAATTGCATCAAGAATTGGGAATTCTTCCACTAGAACAGTACATCCATTCAATGTCAAACTTCCTGGTGTTCCTGGTGCTGTGACATATAACATTGGAGCAAGATCTTGTCAGCCATCTCGACTTAAAAGGAAACACCCTCAAGACATCCTTCTTTTAGTGATACTGACGACTCTTCATAAATTTAACACAGAAAATCATCATATTTTTTTCACGTAATTCACAAATATGTTTAATTAATTAATTTAAATTAATTAGAGGAGCCTTTAGAGCCAACCTCAGCATGATATTCTGCATGTGATATTCCATTTTTAACAGTGCTCTATATAGCAAGTTTGGTGGTCGACCAATATTAACCATAAAAAAAAACAAGCTTTCGACACTGAGACACCAACGGCGCTAGTTTCGCGTACAAAATTGAATCGCTGTTCGGCCGCCATTAAAGGAAGTTGATGATTCGCCGGGAGTGCAAGCTGTTCATGCTTATTGAGGAGTACGAATAAATATAAGTACACTTGAAGGGAAATAATAAGAAAATGGTGAAATACTGCTCCGCAAATATTTGTTCGAACATAGCTACTATTCTAGAATGCCCAGGAAAGCATGCATATCTTAATATTTGGAAGAATGTTCCAAATGCATTTCCTCCTTTGAATGTGTTTACAGAATGTCGGAATATTTCTTGGATAAAAGTTTTTCCAGAAACACATTAATCAGGTTTATAAGACTGATTTCAACAATGTATGTAAGGGTTAGGTGCCATAACATTACAGTGGATTATAATAGCAGAGTGCATAAGAAAATCCTCAGATTATATCTGTCTAAAACAGTTTTGTTTCACAATAAATAAATTAATCATGTAACTTCCGTTTTGTACAGCATGTACTTCTAATTTTTGGTTATATTAAATGCAAAGAAATTATTGAAAATATAGCTGATGGCCTAGCTGGGCTTATTATTACCACTGCTACTAGGTCTACTATGACCACTACTAGCCCTACTATTACCACTACTACTAGGTCTATTATTACCACTAGCACTGACTAGGTGTCACTACTACTAGGCCTACTAATACCACCAAAACTAGGCCTACTATTCCCATACTACTAGGCCTATTATTACCACTACTACTAGGCCTACTATTACCACAAAAACTAAGCCTACTACTACCACTAATAATGGGCCTAATATTACCACTACTACTAGGCCTATTATTACCACTACTACTAGGTCTATTATTACCACTACTACTAGGCCTACTATTACCGCTACTAATTGTATAAAAAAGTCTGTACTGACCTCTAACTTGGTGGTCGTCAATTACACAATGAATAGATTGTTTTATGATAAAATTTATTATTTTATTTTAAATCAGTTTCCAGAATTTTTATGATCTCATGTTTCACCACTAAATATTTTCTATGCACCAGATACCTTCCGCTTCGTTTGCGTGAAAGGACTGAAATATAGATCATATAGATATTTAATACAGTAAATATCTATTATTATGTCTTTAAAACAATACTAGTAATGCTGAAAATTAATGTTGTCATTGCCATTATTCAATATTTCACATACTTATCCCGAGTGTATATGGTGATTTAATTGATTTTTTAGAATATCGCCATTATAATACTTTGATAAATATAGCGCTCCTCTTCACTCATCCTTTGTAAAAGATGTTTAAAACAGTGTCTATCACCAGGCTACATCAATGTATTGTGGTACTGTTTTAGAATTTCGCGCCGCAAGCACTCCCTTTAATGGCGGATGCTAGCCGGTTCAATTTGTGACATTTTTCTTGCCTGCCACTCACGGGTATATGTCTCTAGTAAGTATTACAAACTCTTTGGAACGGTCAGAAATAGACCGTGGATTGAATCATGTACGGAAGAGTACGCGAGACGCGCATGCGCATTAGCTCACCAACGTCTCCTGGATACTGAGGAAAGACATGATCGACTGTTCACATCAATGAGGTTTAAGATGAAAAGTGACAGTGCGGACCAAAGACGTTTTATAGTTTAACCTAGACTCACTACGAGCGCTGTTCCTCGACCAAAAATTGAACACTTTCGGGCATCTCCATGTTGAGGGTGAGTGTCATGTGACTACAATATGTTTACATCACGACTGCGCCTAATTTGAAATAACATAGAAGGTTATTCAGCATTATTGAATGTGTTAGGTGTAAGTGCGTATTTATTTAATCAATAGTGTGTGTGTATATAGTGTTTATATAGTTTAAATGAATCGTTCTCCTGTGATATACGTGAAATCACAGTGTAGGCCTACTATTGTGCTACATATGAGGCCTATACAAGTAGTGTTTTAATCATATTTCTTTGTTATAAGTGAAACCATCGTATGCTCTTGTGCAGCATACAACTGTACAAATAGTGTTTTTTATCATTTATTTTCATCGTTTTAGTAGGTTATTTTACGACGCTTTATCAACATCTTTGGTTATTTAGCGTCTGAATGAGTTGAAGGTGATAATGCCGGTGAAAGAGTCCGGGGTCCAGCACCGATTGTTACCTAGCATTTGCTCATTTTGGGTTTAGGGAAAACCCCGGAAAAAACCTCAAACAGGTAACTTTCCCCGACCGGGAATCAAACTCGGGCCACCTGGTTTCGCGGCCAGACACGTTGACCGTTACTCCACAGGTGTGGACTTTATTTTCATCGTGCTCCTATATAAATTCCGTAAGTGGAATCATGGTGCATAGTTGTGTCGCATACAACTGTACGAATCGACGTAAGAAGGATTCGGAAATTTCTTTTCACAAGTAAGATAGTTACATATATTGTATTAGGATATTGTAAAATAACTGAGAACATTAGTACATATTTATTGTGTTAATAGAAAAGAATGTTTTATAGGAGTAAGCGCAAACTTTCTCTTTAGGTTTCCATTGCAAAAGCCTGAGCTTCTCAATAAATGGTTATATGCTGTTAAACGCGATAAATTTATACCATCAATTCACCACCAGTATTGCTTTGCATAAGAAGATAGTTAGACAGCATCTCTCTCTATCAATTTTATTTATGAATCAATAAGTGAGTGTAAAATAAATCTGGTTAAGTATTTCCATACTATCTAGATATGGCCTAGTTACAATATTTTGACATTCTTGCACATGTTCGATTTAATAATAACAGTTGATGCATTTCCTTGCTTATTGAAATATTTATTATTAGGCCTAAGCAAAATGCACACAGTGTGCAAGATTAAGTTAATGTTCTAACTCAATTAATTAAATATTTCAGGAACTCCATCGGTACAGATTTGATGAATTGTGTAAATATGAATAGGCCTAATCACGAAGACAAACTTCCTGGTGTTCCTGGAGCTGTGACATATAACATTGGAGCAAGATCTTGTCAGCCATCTCGACTTAAAAGGAAACTCCCTCAAGACATCCTTCTTAGTGATACTGACGACTCTTCATAATTTAACACAGAAAATCATCATATTTCTGTTCACATAAATCGCAACAATGTTCAATTAATTAATTTAAATTAGAGGAGCCTTTAGAGCCAACCTCAGCACGATATTCTGCATGTGATATTCCATAATTTAACAGTGGTCTGTATAGCAAGTTTGCTGGTCGACCAATATTAAACATAAAAAAGCCACAGATCACGATGTCTGAGAATTAATGCTATAATCAAATCAATGGAAATAAAGAAGGAATGCATCTACTAGTTTCACAAATAAAAAAATCATTTATATCCATGTGAAGTGTTGTCTATCATTTAATCAGTAGTTTTCTTGAATTTATTGGGAAGCATTCTCGATTCAAGATCGTACAATAACTTGTGTCTTGTGTTGATGTGCATTATCTGATGGCTTATGTGGATCCATTTTAATATATAAATTAATTTCCTTTAGTTTATTCCTTTCCCTCCGAAAATCACGATCTTAATTAATTTCAAGAAGACAACTTCCAGCTTTTTAACGTGTTCGATAACCACGAAATTAGGCCTACCTGATGTATCCAGGACCTTGATAATTCTAAAGAAAACTCCTTTTATTTTTAATGTAGTATGTGACCTAATCTATTTATGTAATATTCACAGGCCCTAGTTTATAATTGGCTAGATTAGACAAATACCCAGAGCAAGGGAGCAAGAGAAAGTATTTTAAGATAGGATGTTGAAACAATTGTTAAATACACGCTCAATAAAAATTAATATTTATAAATAATGTAATAAAAACAGCCTTTTGTTTGATGAATTGGCACAATTATTGTTTCACATTTTTGTTTGGTAATAGAATGGATGAAGTTAAAGAAAGAGGTTAAGGTGCCAACATTTGCTCTGTCCAGTTTTCCAGTGACCTAAACCCATGGCCTAAATATTCATGATAGGTGTCATCCCCTTGTATTATTTATATTTCAGTAAACGGTTGGTTGCACTGTATGATTGGTTCATCGTTCGTTATGAATTTTGATCAGATTATCATAAGCTGATTAATGTACATTGTAAGGTCCTGTGTTCAGAAATGGAGAATTCAGGGAAAAAAAGTCAGAATTTTAGTCCAGTAGAAATTGATTTACTGCTCTCTTTAGTTAGGACAAAGAAAGATATATTAGAATGTAAGAAAACCGATATTTTATCTTTAAAATACAGAAAAAGCTTGGCAAGAGCTAGCAGAAAGTTTCAATGAAATTAGTGGAACTGTAGTACGGTAAGAGATTGGAAGATATTAAAGGGGAAGTATGAAAACCTTAAAAAGACCTGTAAAAGAAGAATTTCCGAAGATAAAAAAACACACATTGGCGCAGCTGCAAACATTGGAAAAGCACAGTTTCCTCCTCAAATCCAATCAATTCAAAATTCCAATATAATTCCCTTTTCATCTGTGAATCTATACAAGTCTGTAGCTTCTGACTCCCAAGCATTTGTCGCAGGTGACGATTCAAATCCCACTGATCAGGTAACTGAAGATATACCAATATAATAGTATCTCAGGATAATATACAAATTAATGAAGTAGAAGCCATTCCATGTAGCAGTCAATTCAGTATTAGGGACCCAAGGAAACCTACTTCCACTCCACTCCTAGTAAAGTAGAAAAGACCATCACAATACAGTTCATTGGCAGGAAAGATACTTATGGCAAGAAAAACAAGTTCTGTAGTTACAAAAAACAAGCAATAGAGGATCAAATTCAATTCCAAATGATGGAGCATGAATTTAAAGTACCGGTAACATATATTATGAAAGAAGAACATACAGTGAAGATGAAACTCACAGAACTTTATATAAAAATCAAGGAGTTTGATCTTGAGATGAAAAGAAGAATTCTTGAACTTGATGTTAGGAATAGGCAATTGGACCTTAAAACAAACAGCTAACTGAAATCACAAGATTTTGATGTAGTTATGGTGTTTATTTTGCTCAAGTCTATATGTTCTTTTTTATTTAAATTAAAAAATTTAGTCAAACGTATTAAATCACTTTAGGTACAGGTAACTTATATATTTAAAAACGGTATTGATAACTTCAGTTTTGTTATGGTTTTTAGTGGTCCTAATATGTTATGATGTCATTTTGATATTTTCATAAAGTCATTCGGTTTATATCATTCTCTGAATTAATAATACCACAATCAACATATCACATCAGGTTATCATGCTACTTAAAACAGAATATATTTAAATTTATGTAGCTTCTTAAGTAATTGAATAACAAGTTAATCTGTAGGTAGTTTAACTTAATTCCAATTTAAAAACGAAATTTATTGCATGTTATTACCTATCACATAATTTATATATGGCTTATTTATAATATAGAAATAATACATAAGAAAAAAGCAGTAGGCCTAGGCCTAATTAAAACATGACATCAAAATGTTGATAAATCATTTGTTAGTTTAATTTCTAATTATTTTAATAGACATGAACATAATATGAAATATGCAGTATATTCCCTCCAGCTAATTTCTTATATGTTAGAAATAAACACACTGCTTATTTCAAGTATTTATTTACGTTCTGTCATTGAAATCCGACATTGACATAATTCTGATACAAATGCAGATATATTTCAACTTGTAACATCACTGCGTATTTAAAATAAAGTGGAATTTTTACATAAACTCTGACTACACTATAATGTGTTAAAATGTTTGTGTATCAGTAGTAATATTTTATACAACACAGTTACAGTTAAGTCAGGTCATTATTAGAGTCTATATTACGGAGGTTGTGTTGCATCTAAAGCTACACCACACAAGATAATAAGTCAGGTTTAAAAAAAATAACAATTTTAGGCTTAATAATTATGGTGTAAGTTACTGGTACTGCTTAATTTTCAGTGAAGTAAAGTTATAATATATACTTTTGAAAATATCCAAGTTTAACATGAATAATAAACAATGTTACATGTACTACAGTGAATGAAACTTACTTTATGTTAATTTCATCTCTTTGTTTCACTGATTCACAAACAAATTTTAGTCATGAACTTACTGATGTATAAGGTGCTGGTAATGCTTAATTTCCAGTGAAGTAAAGTTATATACCGTACTTTTGAAAATATGTAAGTTTAACATGAATAATAAACAATGTTACATGTACTGCAGTGAATGAAAATTATTTTATGTTAATTTAATCTTTTCCTTCACTGGTTCACCAACAAATCATGATGGATAAGGTGGTTTCGCCTGACATTATTTTCTGCTACATTTGGGTGGTTGTTAGCTGCTTGAGGGAAGTTATGCACAGCGTTAATGGCATCCAACTGGTCATCAGTAACAGGAGGTATATTTTCTTTCTCATTGCAAGCTATATTGTGTAAAATAGCTGTTGCCGCAATTACACTTTGAATTCTGTCCAATTTTAGTCTGATTCCAGTAGCTAAAACAGGAAATCTTCTTTTCTATACCCCATAGCTCCTCTCTACTGGAATTCTAGTCCTTATGATGGCCTCCTGAAAAAGTTGTTCTTCTGGCGTGTGTGTAATTGTCAGTGGTGTAATGAGATAATTTTGTACTGCATTTCCACTAACTCCAACTAGCATGGCTGCACCAAATTCTCCATCTTCAAATCGCCTCTTAATTATTGAAGAATTAATAATATGTGAGTCATGAGATGAGCCTGGCCACCTAGCCACAATGTCTCGAATCAACAAGGAAGAATCAGACACAGTTTGCACATGAATTAAAAAAAAAATTCCTTGCGATTTCTGAATATTTCTGCATCTCCTCCACCTGGTGACTGTATTTTCACATGTGTTCAGTCAATTGCACTTATATAGTTAGGAAAACGCCAAATCGTATAAAATCCGTGCTTAACCTTCGGACTACCAAGCGGGGTCAGAATAGACCCCGAAGCAAATTCTTTTATTATTTTCATATGAAAACGTTATCTATGCACATTGATACTTTTTGTTATTGTCAGATTTGTTTATCACGTCATGTCTGTCGTGTTGGTTACATAAGTGTTCCATCCCTAAGAGAATAATATCTATTTTTATTCAGTGGGGTCTCTGTTGACCCCTCTTGGTAGTTCTTGTACTCAACTTTTGTCACCAGTTTATTTTCTCTGTCCATTGTTGTTGTTGTTAGTAAGCCTTTCAGACATCTCAAATTGTTTGTCCATTGCTGTTGGGAATTTATTTTCACTTTTATTTCAGTAGATTATTGGTTTAGATTTAGTTGTACATGATTACTCTTCTTGATACATAAAAATGTCAGGAAGGAAAATATATAAATCCAAGACCGACCAGCCTCCTGCTGGCCTCACGTCCACATGCCGAAGGAGAGGTGGATGATCATCCAACCAGAATGGAGGTACCTTGTGGTTAGCACGATGATCCACCCAGCCATTATAACTGGTTTGCGAAACTGGATTTTCACTACCTATCGTAGCTCCCCAAGTGCATCACGATGCTGGGTGGGCACCGGTCCCATATACAGCCGAAATTTCATGAGAAAATTTCTTCCCCCATGAGGACTCGAACCAGGACGCATTCCGTAACGCGAGTCCTAGGCGGGATGCCTTACACCGCGATGCCACGGTGCAGGACCGGAAAATATATGATATACATAATCAGGAATATGTTGTTGAAGTGACTCATATGACACAGAGTGAGAATGAGAGTGAAAACGAAGAAATAGTTGATCTGTCAGAATTAGAAGAGACTAATAGAAGAGGTTGAAGAAGTAGCAAATGAAATAGGAAATAGTGATACTGATGATAATATTGGTAAATATGAAAATGAAGATATGCAGATTGATGAAAATTATAATAGCAAAAATGGAATATCTTGGTCTAAAAGTCCACCAAAAGCCATGCGACGAACAGTTCAAAATATTATTGGATTGCCTCCGGGGCTTACATGTGCATCTCAGATAATTCAGACAATGAATGATGCTTTCAAGATATTTTTTGGTGATAGTATTTGAAAAATTATAGTAGACTGTACTAATAAGGCACAGGATTTCCATGAAGAATGAAATACAGAGAATCCAGAAAAACAGAAACAATGGCTGCCAACAGAAGGCGATGTAATGTATGCATTTTTGATAACCATGAGTGTTTTGAAAGCTAAACAGGAGTCATAGAGTTCTTATGAACTACAGATCCCATGTACAAAAGAGACCTATTTTTTGCTGCAATATCTCGAACTCTATTTTAGCAATTATCGATATTCATCAGATTTGATGACACTAGTACAAGAGATGAAAAGAGACGAAATGATAAACTGGTTGATATCAGAGATGTCTTCAGTTTGTTTGTCGACCACTTTAAGCCCATCTACTGTAAGATGTGAATTAGGATTGTAGCTGAACAACTTGTTACTTTCCGAGGACGCTGCCCTTTCATTGTTTATATGAAGTCAAAAGCTGGTAACTATGAAATGAAAATTTGGGCCCTGGTTGATGTAGAATCAAGTTATGCAATAAACTTATAGGTGTACACTGGAAAAGAAGGGGCTGGTCTTGAAAAAAATCAATGTCAAAGAGTAGTGTTTGACCTAACCAGCTGTCTACAAGGAGGATACGGCATTACGACATATTCTTTCTTACAACTATTCCACTTGCAAGTGAATTTTACAAGAAATATTTGACACTGTGTGGAACAATGAGAAAGAATAGGCAAGGAATTCCCAAGGTATTGTTGCCTAGCCCTAAAAGGGAGGTGTCGATACTATGGACAAAATACATACATACATTCAGTGCCCTGCGTCTCCCTATGCGCCATTTTGACCTAATTGCGGCCAAGGCCTTCAATTCTCTCTAGTTCTTCCCTAGATTTTGGGCTTCTTCTTGAACAAACCCCGCCACATCATAGGTCTTCCTCTTCTCTTACTCCCCTGAGGATTCCATTCGAGTGCTTCTTTAGCAATGTTTCCTTCTGGGCGTCTCAGGGTGTGTCCAATCCACCACCATTTTCTTCTTTTTATCTCCAGATCAATGGGCTTCTGTTGCATCTTCTTCCAAAGTAATGTATTAGAAATGACGTTCGGCCATCATACCCTCAATATGTTGCGTAAACAACGATTCACAAATGTTTGGAATTTATGAGTGAGGTATTTTGTCACTTTTCATGTCTCACTGCCATAGAGAAGAACTGAAATTACGTTACTCTCAAACAAGCGCAGTCTATCGACAAAATGGTAAATGAATATTCTGTGAAAACAAGCACAAGACGATGAACTTATATCTTCTTCCTGAACATTGTCGACATTGGGGGTCTCAATGCTTATATAGTATGGAAGGCGAAGAATTCACATCTTCAGTCAAGTTCTACGCACGGAAGAAGGAACTTTCTGTTCCAATAAGGGAAGGATCTATCATTCCGAAAGTGAAACGACGACTTCAGCATCCCACAGGATTTCGTATACCAGCAATAAGTGCAGTGAGATATCTTGTTCCTTGGCCAGAGACTATGGAAAAGAAGATGCTGAACCTCCAATCAAGCTATAAAAAAGCCGATGTCAGTTGTGTCTTAGAAAAACTGACAGGAATGCTAGTGAATCCTATGAAATGTGTAAAAAAAATGCATGTGCGGAAGCCATATACAGAAAAAAAAACAAAAAGAATGTCTTCCATGCAGTGAAACTGTGAAGTAGAATGCATATGTGAAATTTGTTGCATAACTTTCTTCTGCTCAGTTGTACACCCTATTTATTTTTTGTGAAAATGTTTGCTTTTATTATCAAAAGTATATCTGCCCTAAATTATTTTGAACTTTTAATTTGAACTCACGGAAGAAATTATGAAAAACTTGAATGCATGAATTCGAAATATGAAAAAGTGTAGGCCTACTAGAGAAGGAAATTTCAGTTAGGTTAGAGTACAATTGGACTTATATTGTTTCCGAACTCATTCATTAAATATGTAGTATTTGCAAAATGAACTATATTTATTATTTTCATTAAGTATTTTATTACATATTGTTTTCATTGTTCTTTATAAAGCAATTTCTACTCGGGGTCTTGGCTGACCCCACTTGGTAGTTTGTGTTGGTCTTAGAGCTTGGTAGTCTGAAGGTTAACCCTTGCCGTTCCTTTAGGTGTTGTTGGCATGTTGATATAAAGCTGTGACAAATGCCCTATAGCTGTAGAAACTTTTGCAAGGACTGACAGAACAGAGACTGGAATTAGAGTACAGTGAGTGGACTGAGGGGACAGAGAATGATATGAGAGTACAGAGAGTGAACTGAGAGAAGATAGTGGACTGAGAGGACAGAGATGAGCCTGGGAGGATAGATAGAGCACTGTGGGAGAGGGAGTAAGCTAAGAGAACAGAGGGAACAGAGACTGAACTGAGTGACAAGAAGGTGGAGAGAGAGGATGGTGAGTAGACTGAGAGACCAGAGAGTGGACTGAGAGCACAGAGAGTAGACGGAGGGGACAGAGAGTAAACTGAGAGGAAAGGAAGTGGACGGAGAGGACAGAAAGTGGACAGAGATTACAGAGAGTGAATTGAGAGTACAGAGAGTAGACTGAGGGGCAGAGAATGGAATGAAGCGACAGAGTGGACGGAGACGACAGAGAGAGGACTCAGACAACAATGCGTAGCCTGAGAGGATAGGGAGTGGACTGAGAGGATAGGGAATGAACAAGAGTAGTGGGAATGAGCTAAGAGAACAGAGAGTGAACTGAGAGAAAAGAGAGTGGACACAGAGAATGTTGAGTAAATTGAGAGAACAGAGAGTGGACTGAGAGAACAGAGAAGGGGCAGAGATTACAGAGAGTGAATTGAGAGTACATTGTGTAGATTGAAAGGACGGAAAGTGATACAAAGAAAACTGAGAGGATGGAGTGGGCTGAGGAGAAAAAGAGTGAACTTAGAAGACGCAGATTGGACCGAGAGGAGAGGGAGAGAGAGAGAGGACTGAGGTAGTAGAAAAGGGAAAGGAAACAGAGTGGACCGATATCAGAGAGAGAGTACCGATACTGAAATTACAGTGAGTGAGCACAGAGAGGACTGAGAGGAAAGAATTCTGACTCGCAGTTTCCCCAGTTCACTCTCAGTCTTCTCTCTATCCTCTCAGTCCACTCTCTGTCCTCTCAGTTCACTCCCCGTACACTCAATCCACTCTCAGTTTTTCACCCCACTCTGTTCTCTCAGTCCACTCTCTGTCACCTCAATCTACACTCTGTCCCTTCCCTGTTCTCTCAGATCACTCTCTGTTCACTCTATGGCCTACCAGTCCACTCTTTGACTTCTCAGTCCATTCTCTGTCCTCTTAGTCCACTCTCTGTCTTCACTCTGTCCTCTAAGTCCACACTCTGTGCTCTCAGTACACTCTCTGTTCTCTCAGTCAACTCTATTCTCTCTGTCCACTCTCTCTTCTCTCAGTTCACTCTCTGGTTCCTCTCTTTTCTTTCAGTTCCCTCGCTATCCTCACAGTGCTCCATCTATCCTCTCAGTCTACTCTCTTTCCTCTCAGACCACTTTCTGTTCTCTCAGTCCCCTGCCTGTCCTTTCATTCCACTCTCTGGAGGCCTACTCACAGTCCACTTTCTGAATTCTCAGTCCACTCTCTGTACACTCAGTTCACTCTGTCATTTTTGTGCCTCTGTACACTCAGTTCACTCTGTCATTTTTGTGTCTTATCTGCCCTCTGCCTTCGCTCTGCCCAATCTGTCTCGTCTCAAAGTTCACTTCACGACGGAAAGAGAAGAGTGAGAATAAAACAATGACTGAGAAGACATTGACGACTGAAGTTTAGTTCAATATGTAAGGTTTTTTTAGATTTAGATTTTCAGCAAATCCTTCATACCCACATTAATGAATTTTAATTTTAAGGGGCTCGAACTAAGGAGATAACACTCTCACTAGGTTTAAACTACAGTTCGATATTAATCGGAGGGGGTTCATTATGTATACCAATTTAGTTTTATCCTGCAACTCTTTATTCCTACAATAAGCAATTATACATTTTCAGGGCTCGAACTCAGGAAGTAATTCCGTCATTGGGTTAAAACTACAGACTGTAATGTGGCGGAAGATTTGCATTGTGTATACAAGTTTTTAGTTTTTCCTGAAATGTTTTATTCCTTTAATAAAAAATTATAAGTTTTCGCGGCTCAAACCCAGGAAATAATGCCGTCACTGGGTCCAAACTACAAACTGTAATTTGGCGGAAGTCGAGCAGTGTGTATACAACTTTTTAGATTTTTCCTGGAAATTTTTATTCCTCTAATAGACAATTATAGCCTACACTTTCGGTATTGCAACTCAGGAAATATTGCCGTGACTTTGTACAAACAAGAGACTGTAATTTGACGGAAGATGTGCATTGTCTATACAAGTTTCTAGATTTTTCCTGCAATTTTTTATGTCTCTAAGAAAAAATTATAAATTTTCGGAGCTCAAACCCAGGGTATAACGCCGTCACTGAATCCAAACTACAGACTGTAATTTCGCGGTAGTGGAGCATTGCGTGTACATGTTTTTGGTCTTTTTCTGTAATTTTTAATACCCATAATGATAAATTATATATTTTCGGGGCTCGAATTCGGCCTTAATTGGTTCCTACCAACGAGTTAGAAAGAGAAAGATATAGAGTGGTCATTGCGCCGCCATGTTTCAGGAAAATTGAACGACCGTCCGCCATGAACTTATGCGCCCAAAATAAAGTGGGCGTGGTGATAACTGACATTAGAATCGTCAGCTGTCTTAACTTCGTTTGCATAAATCAGTTAAACTGAAGTGGAAAAACCTAGTATTTCGTCAAATACGTGCTAGGAACTTAATCTAAATTTATGTACGCTAAATTTAAAACACTTGAGCTATTCCTAGAAGGAATGCTTAAAAGAATAACCTAAGCAAAATTGGCATGTAGTATGACAAGAAGTCCTAACAAATATACTGATGAAAATGTTAATATTCCTAGGTTCTTTTAAATGCGACCTGCAAGATTGCCTCTAAAATGAACGAGTATGATTCGGATGATTTTATTAAATTGTTTTCCCAGTCTCTACACGTTGCAAAACTATTTACTATACAATAAGATATAGAATGAAAGTAGGCCCTATCTGTAGTAAACAACCTTTACCTCCAAGCTTGTAACGTGGGTGAAACATGACAAAACACGCTTTCAGTTTTTTTGTTACCGTAAAGTATAATTATTATCGAAATGTGAACGTGAGACCAACAGCCGGCTGGTCTGTCTGAGCCCTTCAAGGGCTGTGGCACCACAGATAATTATTAGTGTATAATTGAGCACCCATGTACAATAATGGGGCAAGTAGTTACGAAATATATTCATACTTACCCCATTATTGCACGTGGGTGCTTAATTGTGTTCTTTCATGTCCTTCCAGTCAAAATACTAACAACAATACGACCTACCCCAGAGTTTTGCGTTATTTTGGATACGAGTGTCGAAATACAATTTTAATATTTGATTGCTATTACTAGGTTTGAAACGGAATTGTAGCGGTTTTATCCGTATTTACTTTAACTTTATTACTAGTGAACCATTTATTTGATTAATCGTTTGTCTTCGAAATAGGCCTATTTCTTATAAGCTACAGCTCATCGTCTTCTTGTATAAGCAGTAAGGAGAGAAGGAGCAGAAATAAAGGATGCCGTGTCGAAATACAGTTTGAATATTGTACTGCTATTTGTTTTTCACTGGGTCTGAAACGGAATTGTATTGGTTTTATCCGTATTTAGTTTAAGTACATTACCAGTGAACCATTTATTTTGTTTATGCCGGGCGTTGTTACACATTTATGCATGAAAAAATGCTGCTAATTAACAAAACTATGGACTTAACTTCATAAAATTTACATGAAATATGATATATCAGTTGTATTTTTCCTTTTGACATTGCAGTTATATGCAGCACACACAACAGGCATGTTTTTTCTTCGTTTTTTTTTTTGTACTTCTTACCTCCGTTATACAACATTGTAAGCAGACGAGTTTTTACAAAGGTGGGCGCTTAGCTCAGATCTGCCGTGTTTCGCGGTGGCACCGCAAAGAGCGCTGTACAGGACATCATGGCCACTCTTTAGTCTTCTCTTTCTAACTCGTTGGTTCCTACCAACGAGTTAGAAAGAGAAAGATATAGAGTGTTCATTGCGCCGCCATGTTTGAAAAAATTGAACGACCGTCCGCCATGAACTTATGCGCCCAAAACAAAGTGGGCGTGGTGATAACTAACATTAGAATCGTCAGCTGTCTTAATTTCGTTTGCATAAATCAGTTAAACTGAAGTGGAAAAACCTATTATTTCGTCAAATACGTGCTAGGAACTTAATCTAAACTTATGTACGCTAAATTTAAAACACTTGAGCTATTCCTAGAAGGAATGCTTAAAAGAATAACCTAAGCAAAATTGGCATGTAGTATGACAAGAAGTCCTGGCAAATATACTGAAGAAAATGTTAATATTCCTAGGTTCTTTTAAATGCGACCTGCAAGATTGCCTCTAAAATGAACGAGTATGATTCGGATGATTTTATTAAATTATTTACCCAGTCTCTACACGTTGCAAAACTATTTATTATACAATAAGATATAGAATGAAAGTAGGCCCTATCTGTAGTAAACAACCTTTACCTCCAAGCTTGTAACGTGGGTGAAACATGACAAAACACGCTTTCAGTTTTTTGTTACAGTAAATTATAATTATTATCGAAATGTGAACGTGAGACCAACAGCCGGCTGGTCTGTCTGAGCCTTTCAAGGGCTGTGGCACCACAGATAATTATTAGTGTATAATTGAGCACCCACGTACAATAATGAGGTACGTAGTTACGAAATATATTCATACTTACCCCATTATTGCACGTGGGTGCTCAATTATGTTCTTTCATGTCCTTCCAGTCAAAATACTAACAACAATACGACCTACCCCAGAGTTTTGCGTTATTTTGGATGCGAGTGTCGAAATACAATTTTAATATTTGATTGCTATTACTAGGTTTGAAACGGAATTGTAGCGGTTTTATCCGTATTTAGTTTAACTTTATTACTAGTGAACCATTTATTTGATTAATCGTTTGTCTTCGAAATAGGCCTACTTCTTATAAGCTACAGCTCATCGTCTTCTTTTATAAGCAGTAAGGACAGAAGGAGCAGAAATAAAGGACGCCGTGTCGAAATACAATTTTAATATTGTATTGCTATTTGTTTTTCACTGGGTCTGAAACGGTATTGTATTGGTTTTATCCGTATTTAGTTTAAATACATTACCAGTGAACCATTTATTTTGTTTAGGCCGGGCGTTGTTACACATTTATGCATGAAAATTCCTGCTAATTAACAAAACTATGGACTTAACTTCATAAAATTTACATGAAATATGATATATCAATTGTATTTTTCCTTTTGACATTGCAGTTATATGCAGCACACACAACAGGCATGTTTTTTCTTCGTTTTTTTGTACTTCTTACCTCCGTTATACAACATTTTAAGCAGACGAATTTTTAGAAAGGTGGGCGCCTAGCTCAAATATGCCGTGTTTCGCGGTGGCACCGCAAAGAGCGCTGTACAGGACAACATGGCCACTCTATAGTCTTCTCTTTCTAACTCGTTGGTTCCTACAGTATGCTCGCGGTTCCATATAACGTCTTTGGGTTCCATAGATGAACCGTTCCTACCTGCAACAAACATATTCGTTGTAATAAGACAGCAGTATTTTACACTCTTTGCGCGTCTTGTACTCTCTGATCGACCTGCATTAAGCCCGGTTCTGACGGTGCGTGTTTCTGTGATGGATTCCAAGGTAGCTGCGCGGATGGGTCGCCTGCGTGCTCACTCACCGTTAATAATGCGCTCTGGTGGCTCCATGGATGGCTAGCTTGCTGGATTTCGAGGGTAAGTTCCTTGCTATTTTTCCTGCGTGCTTCTGTGCTGGTTCAATGTTACCAAAATATTTGTTCTCCAACTAAATCTCTTTTCTTTATGTATTTCTTAGTTTCTAAGGATAGAATAATCAAATATAGAACTTTCGTTGTTTTAAACTTCTTGTTTAATTGCTTTGTTGCAACATTTACTATTGTTAATATAGAATTTTAGTTGTTTTCTACTTATGGTTAGTTTCTTATTTATCATGAGTGTTATGTAGACTGTTCTGGGACCTTGGGAGCGAGAAAACAACAGTGTGGAACAACTCCGGGAAGGTTGCAGAAGCTGCTATTTTAAGGGGAGAGGATGGTATTTTAGATGAAAAATTACTAAATTAAAAAAAAAAATCTTTAAAATACTCTGTGATATATGTGGATCGCCATTTTTAAACTTCCTGCATTATGGATTTTTAAATCACTCGCCCACTTTTATTGTTGATTCCGGTAAATTCAATTTTCAAAAAATTGTTTTTTTGTTTCTTTAAAATGCACTTTCATATGTGTGGAATATATTGCATAACATTTTGTGAGTATTTGTGCCCTTATCGGATGTTGAGACGTCATTTTTAAACTTCGTGCGCTATGGATTTTTAAATCACACGCCTGCTTTTATTGGTTTCCAATAACTTCATTTCTTTTCCTACATTTCCAGACAAAATGAATATAATTTCTTAACTATTAAAGATACATGCATGATATTTAGAACACACATTCTTTAGACTATTAGGAAACTTTTCTCTGTAACAGAATTTTGTTAATTGATTTCATTTTAGAAATACGTGCGTTTGTTTGCAAGAAAGGAAATCAGAAAATTGTTATTAAATTTTAATTGTTTATTTTACCAACGTAGGGACTAATATCAAAATTCTGTTACAGACAGTTTATAGAACATACTTTTGCAAAGACATTGCAAAACCTGTTTGAATCTATCTTTAAAAAGAGTTTAGACATATCGGTTTTAGTAAAATCCTGCATTGGGTATATTATATTTCAAATTTGGGCCCCCAAATAATTTTTTTTCAAAATATTTTTATTTGGTTGAGTTGCAACAGCTATGAGGTCTCTACATACAAAAAATTATTAATTTACACCAAATAGGAAAACAGTTTTGAAAAATACCATCCTCTCCAGAGCAAGTCGAAAATTTTGGTTATGAATTCCCACGGTTGGACCAAAGATCAAGTCAGAACTTGAATTGAGGCGTACATAGAAGAAACATGTTTATAATATATGCTATACAAACAGCATTGTTACGACATCTTGGCCCGTATTTCTACGCAGTAACCATTTTCGCCTCCACATTCTACTATTTTTAATTTGATCCGTCTCCTCAGCGTTCAAAGCTAGCAAAACAGCAAAGGCTACTAAACGTCTTCGTACAGCTTCACATACAGCTTCCATATTTGATGTTTACAAATCGTACCGCGCCAGCATCTCCAACTTCCAAACTGGGATCCAGCCAAAGAGTTTGTAATACTTCAAACTCTTTGGATCCAGCATGCAAGGCAGCTCGCTCCGTGTGAACGAAAACCATCACCGCAGCCACCACGGAACCCAGCACCGTAGCCACCACGGCACCCAGCCGTAAGCCATAGTAAGCCACCTTGGAATCCATCACAGAAACACGCACCGTCTGAACCATAGACAAATAAATAGAAAGACCCCAACTCAATGCATTACCTTCGACACGCTATTGACGCGACGTCGAGACACTTGGCGGCAAAACATCGGAACTACATCTCGTTACACATAGCGGCAGAATGCGGAACTACATCCCTTGTTACACGGCCCGATCGGTATTACAGGTATCCGTTATGCCAACATTAGAGCACGATCGGTACTGCAGATACTTATTATACCAACACATACTGGTATTTGTCATATCGCCAAAGGAGTGTGTAATGGTGTATCAGTTTAAATAACATGTTTAACCACAATATTTATATCATATTTTTGTTTTAACATGTGAATATAAATATAATGGTTGAACATGAAACTGAAAACCATTAACACACTCCCTCTTTTAACACCGTCATTTAACCTTTTTATTAAATTAATTTATCAAATTTGACTAATAAAAGTTTTTGCATCTTCTAGATCAAATATGTAATTGAGATACAGGATGCGAATAGGATAGGATACTTCTCTCCAAAACACCTTAAGCACTATTTTTAAATAATGTTATGTATCATGTATTGGAAGATAAAAACAAAGATTGACTTTGGAATATTGACTTCGAAGTTATTATTGTTCAGTTATATAATTATAATTCGCTCTTAATTTTTTTATGTCAAACATTAGCTTGAAAATAGTCATAAGATGTTTTGCTGTGACATAGTACAACGCACGTTCATAAACATTTATAAAACACCACTTTATTTGTTTTACACCGTCAGAGCTGAACATTTATTTATAAAAGTAACTGCCATTAGTTTAATATATGGATATTAAAAATCTAAGTAATCAATAATCACCACTGATAAAGAATACAAAGAAAACTATTTGTCTACAACAGACATAAAATTAACTTAGACTTTAATAAAAACACCATTAAGAAATACAAGTAAAAAAATTATTTTTCATTCTCTGATGTATAGTTGATTCAAAACACTCAACATATTAGAAAAAGTGCAATACAATTTATTAGAGATAAGTCTATACTTCGCAACATTTCCTAATTTTGAGCTTTGATACTGAGTGTTTGATTTGGTTGTGGCCCCATTGCTCAAAATATGTTATTGTTGTATTCTAATGCCAGGGGTTTGACAAAGTCATTTGACCTCTTGCACTCCAATATTTTTCGAAGATATTATCATGGCCAGCCACTGAAGCACAGATTTTGAGGTGTTCCGAATCCATTTCTTGGTTTGAGTTGCACAGTGGGTAGTTAGGGGACTGATATATTCCAATTCTATGCAGGTGTTTGTTTGGCCAGACAGTCATGGCCTGTTGCCAATCTAAATGCAGCTACAGACGATTTTCGTGGTAAATCGGGAATTAACTGTGGATTATGATGCAGAGAGTTCCATCTTTTCCCCTCGAGATTTGTGTTATCAAATTTTGTTTGTTGAAGTCTAAGTATGTAGATTTAATAAATCTTTTCACAGAGTAATACGTAGATTTAGTAACAGGTCTGTAAGTAGCAGTGCTGCCCTTCTTTGCTAAAGCATCAGCATTCTCGTTTCCCAGGATTCCACAATGGGATGGTATCCACTGGAATACAATTCTTTTATTGAGTGATATTAATAGAGAGAGCATTTTAGTTATTTCTGCTGTTTGAGATGAAAGTATGTATTTAGAGACTATTGATAGAATAGCTGCTTTGGAGTCTGACAATATAACTGCATTCTTAAATTTATTGATTTGGCATAGAAGATTCCTGAGACTTTCACTTATTACAATGATTTCTCCGTCAAAACTTGTTGTTCCATATCCAAGAGATCTATAAAGTGAGAAGAGACAAAATATTGTACCATATTTACTCTCTTCTTAGCTGATGTTATACGACAAGCATTCCATTAAAGTAGTCCCGCCCAGAAATCCGATTGGGGGACTACTTTGCTGCATAGAATTGGAATATATCAGTCTCCTAACTGTCCATTGTGCTACTCAAACCAAGAAATGGATTCGGAACACCTCAAAATCTGTGCTTCAGTGGCTGACCATGACAAAAATTTTGAAAATACTGGAGTGCAAGAGGTCAAATGACTTTATTGTCAAATGCCTGGCATTAGAAAACATCAACATATTTACTCTGGTCATGATAATATCTTTGAAAAATATTGGAGTGCAAGAGGTCAAATGACTTTATTGTCAAACGCCTGACATTCGAAAACAAGAACATATTTACTCTCTAAAAATTCTAAATAATGCACCCAAATCTCACCATTTGCAGAAGCTGCAGATTCGTATCGCTGCCACTGGACTCCCTCCTATGCCCTATAGATGACACAACTGAAATGCTCATTGTACTAGTAATTATTATTTGTATTTATATTACTATGTAATGTTAACTTAGGGTCTTAAAGATCGTTAGATTTATCATTGCCCTATATATTACAAAAATTATATTGCTCATAATGTAGAAGTCAAGTACTCTACTTTTTTTCAGATGAATGAATGAATTCCCCTTATTTTCCTTCAATTAACTGAAGAAATCAACACATTAAACGAAATGAGATAACAATGATAATAATAATAATAATAATAATAATAATAATAATAATAATAATAATAATAATAATAATAATAATAATAATAATAATAATAATTCATTCTAGTACTGAGGTCATGGAAAGCATGGGGCTCTACCTCCATCCCCCCCAAATGCCTTCTTGGCATGTTACGGGGATACCTTTACCTTTTACCTTTAATAATAATAATAATAATAATAATAATAATAATAATGAATGAAGTCCATTACCATACACTTGTCAACAAAATTAAACACAATTTTGTTAAAAGATAAAGACAATGAATGAATCACTCAATGAAAGAGAATACAGGTTCAAATTGATGCCACAGTGAAGTGCAATGAATGAAGCAATTATGTTAGGTGGTGAAAAAGGTTAATGTAAGTAGGCTGGTGATGAAGTGGGTCGTAGTTCTTGAGTGGGATACCAAGCATCCTTTGATGGAATGGCCCCTCTTAGTAAGTTATATCTGAAGTCACCATTATACCGATTACTGCGAAAATGGCTTCCACATATATAGGCCCTTCTGTAAGGATGAGGATTTTCTGCCACAGCTGCCCACATGTGGTATCTGTTACAATCAAAATTCTATTATTATCTTTAAAAAAATACACAAACCAGGGTTGGTATTAATTTAAATTAATGATTTAATCATGATGTAAATAAAATAATTTTCATTTTATTTACATCAAATAATTGTTACTACTTAAATCACAGATTAAAATTATATGCACCTAACATGATTAAGATGAGAAATTAACTTCCTGAAAAAAAAATATAAACGTTTTTACATATGACTGTTCTGCTGCTTCTTAAAACTATTAGCAATATATATGAGTAGCAAACTTGCATCTCTGCAATGAACAAAATATTTTCTATGGTGAAATATATTTTTCTTCCTATGAATTCATATAAAATTTCACCACAGAAAAATCTTTGTTTATTACAGACATATAATTCTAGCATTTTCTGAAGAAATGGACAGGTTTTGAAAGTTTGCTTCTCATATGTCTTTTCCCAACTCCTAATTAAGGAGCAACAGAACACATGGTACAGGTAGTCAAGTAGAGCCTACTTTCGGAATCACCACCTAATTAAAGCACAGTATGATGCTGAGGATTGAAATGAATAGTTGTAGCTCATAACAATATTCAAAGTAAAAGTTGCACAATGCCAAATGGACTACGTATTTATTCTGAAAACACACAATGCTAAGCTCTTCTGATAAATTTATTTGTAAATATTAATCTCCCTAAATAGTTGAATTCTTTTCTAATGAATAACAAACTGAGCATAATATCTTGCCTAAGTCTAAGCTAATTATTATTATCATTAAGTGCAGGTTATTAGTGCTGTAACTCTTCATGTATTAATAATGAGGCCTATGTGTAAACATAGTAAATTATTTTTGAAGCGATGTTGTTAATTACTTAAAATAACACATTAACAAAATACACAATTATGTAGGAACTAATGCACAAATTAAGTTTAAATGAATTACAAAAGAAGGCAAAAACTCATTTTAATAAACAAATATGAATTTGACAAATAATTCTCACTTAAATTTAAAAATCACTACAGTTTACCAACCCTGACTATTTACTGATGATATATAAGGACATCTTTGCATTGAGCTGATGCCAATGCCATTGCTTACCTTTTAAGCTGTGCTGCATTACTTGGCGCAGGAAACAGGAATAACCAGGTCTTCTCATTACTATCCGATTTCTGACAGTACACTGCAGCACATTCACAGTGTAAAACTCCGCTATTTGTCTTTCTATTAATTGAAACAAACAAGCAGTAGCCTAGTATCATATAATGCATTAATAACACTACATTTCATAGAACAATTGAAGGATTGCAGTATAATCAACGTTTGTGAAATATTCCTGGAAGAATTCTATCCAGGAGTCTATAAAAATAATAAATATCTCCGGCAATTTAACTCTTTTCATTTTATCAAAATTATTCCAGTAAAGGTACTACTGTTAACTGTAAAGTCAAATTTCTAAAATATATCTTTTTGGGAACAACACTTCTTTACTATTGCGTTACCAAGCTAAGGTACCCCGCCATCCTTTGGTAACGCAACTGTAAAGAATTACACCGGGAACAACATATTTAGTCATATCAGATTCTGTCCCACGAATTTTAAGATGTCTGACCAACTTAACTTAGCTATATAGAAAAATAAGATGTTCGTTCATACCCAAAGTGTATATTAACTCTGTTAGCTTACCTTTAAAGCTCTTGGTGTAATTGCAGTTAGGCCTAATGCACTGTTGTAATTCAACACAGAAGTCAGTTCTTCATGTGGTAGTGGTAGAAGGAAGGTAATCGCGTTCTGAAGTTTATCCCTGAAAACAATTAACAGATCTCAGTTTAATAAACGTTTAAGATATGACGGAAGAATTCAGTTTAAATTAGAAAACATGACGGTGCAGTTAAACTGCATCTACACGGTTCAGTTTTTCATGCTCGTACGCACGCAGTCTGGGAAGAATATTGAAAGAATCAAGTTTAAAGCGCATGTTGAATTAAGATACATTAAGATTTTCTCTCTACAAGGTACGCCATATTAATATTAAAGTACCAAAATACCATGTGATGGAGTGTAAAAACCGATTATAGTTTCACTGACCAAGTTCTGCAGCAGCGAAAGTTAAAATAATATATTATCCTGCACATTGTGTGCACTTCCGTTATTATTAAATACCAATCTTGCAGGCATTGCTTGAATGTGTGAAATTGAAAGAAAAGTTGAACCGTGTAGATGTAATCTCAAACATATTTGTTTCTTACCTTTAACGTTGCGAATTATTTCTTGTTGCAGGAAAGCACCAGTAACTTCTCAATTAACTCGATCTGTTCAAATTTCTTCCTTAAGCAGCCATGTTCGTCCATTCCATAATTTATACAAGATTTAAACAGAACAAGGAATGCCAACATCCAACAATTGATCAACTGAACAAATGAGGTTAATAGGTCATACACAGTACACTAATATGGCTACTTTGTCCTCGAATGGAAATGCAAATTACCTATATAGTACTAGTAATAATAATCCGAATATTATAAACTGACACATTCTGTAAATAATGGATATTAATAATATCTGTTTAAAACTGTCATATTGGCAAAACTTATAACCAAAGAACTTTCGAAACCAAAGAGTTTTGTACTGCTAATTTTACAAACTCTGTGATCGAAATACAGCCAGCGCTGTCCTGGCCACACGCGGCAAACTATGGAACATCTATGAGCATCCAACATCTATCATTTGAGTTAAACCACCCTGGTCTGAACCAAGCTTTAGTCCCTATTTAACATGTTTCTCGCGTCAGGATCATCAAGTACTCTGAGATTACCAAGACCAGGTTGTGAGATTATCTCTATCTGAAGCTGATAATACTCTTTGGTACGCTACAAAGCGTATTCTACGTGAACCAACAGTCATCCCGATACTTCGGTTAGACTCTCAAATAGCCACAGACACAGAGTCGAAATGTAACTTGCTTGCATCTCATTATCAACATGTATTCACCCCAAACGAGAATAAAAATGAACAGTCTACCTCTGAATTTGAAGAAGAACTTATAGCAAATATTAATAAACCGACTGTCCCAGAGAAAATTTCCTATACTACTCCACAAGAATTGTCTCACTTCATTCAAAGGCTTCCAAATAAAAAATCTCCAGGCCATGATTTTATACCCAACATTGTACTAAAGAAGCTCACCAACAAAGCTCTTACTTACTTGACGATAGTTCTCAATGCTGCCCTTTTAATTGGGTACTTTCCTCGAGCCTGGAAGCTTGCTGAAATCATTGTTTTTCATAAGCCTAACAAACCTAAGCACTTGCCATCAAGTTGTCGACCTATTAGCTTACTGCCCACGCTATCGAAATTGTTTCAGAAGGTTATTCATCATCGCATTTGTAAATTTACGTTCCAAAACAAGATAATACCAGATTTTCAGTTTGGCTTTCGTCCAAAACATTCTACAACACACCAACTGCAAAGAGTCACTGAATCCATTATAAAAGGCTTTGAAGAAAACCAGTATACTGCCACTGTGTTTCTGGATATTGCCCAAGCATTTGATACTGTTTGGCATTATGGTTTAATGTTAAAATTATATAGAATTGGTTTTCCTGACTAACTCACACGCATCGTGAAAAGTTTTTTATCTGAGCATCAGTTCTCAGTACGTATAGATGGCATTAAATCAACGCTTCGTCCAGTTTTAGCCGGAGTACCACAAGGATCTATACTGTCACCACTTCTCTTCAATATCTTCACATATGACATTCCATGTTTACAACCGTCACACATAGCTATGTATGCTGACGATACAGTTCTCTTTTATTCTCAAAGTAACCTAAATACTGCAATCAGCACTCTTCAGATATCCTTACAGGAGCTGTCTAAATGTTTCTCTGACTGGAGATTACTACTCAACATTACTAAGACAGAAGCTAAAATCTTCTCTTTAAGGCCTATTCATAATCCACCTCCTTTGGTACTTCTAAATGAACAAGTTACATGGCTCTCTAGTCAATAAGCTGTCAAATATTTGGGAATATTATTGGACACGAAACTTACATGGAATGCCCATATATATTTAATTAATTAATTTAAATTAATTAGAGGAGCCTTTAGAGCCAACCTCAGCATGATATTCTGCATGTGATATTCCATAATTTAACAGTGGTCTGTATAGCAAGTTTGCTGGTCGACCAATATTAAACATTAAAAAAAAAAAGGTTGTGAGACTGTAAACTGCGCATCCTGCGCATGCGCGGCCATTTCATGCACTGCCAATGATATCCTTACCGGTATTTACTTCATGCGAGGAAACGGAAGCTTGTTATTCGAATATTTACATGTGAATATACAAATGTGCAACGTAAATATTGCGTACCTACCGCTAAAGACAATTAAACGGAAGCTTGTTATTCGAATATTTACATGCGAATATACAAATGTGTCACGTAAATATTGCGGATCCTTACCGGGATTCACTTTGTGCGAGAAAACGGAATTTTGCCATTCGAATTCTGTTTATGTACTTTTTGTATACTTACATGTGAATATACAAAATAATGGGCCACGGAAATGTTGCATACCTGCCTGTAAAGGCAATTATTTCACTGGTTCGAAAGTGAGTGTATTTTTATTCCCTAAGGATGAAGATTTACGCCGGAAATACATCAGGGTGATGCATCGGGATAATTTTGTCAGTCAATGTATTTTTATTCCCTAAGGATGAAGATTTACGCTGGAAATATATCAGGGAGATGCATCGGGATAATTTTGTCTCAAATGTGAGGTAAGTATTTAGTAGAATTTGAATAAGAGGTTATGTAACATCAACTGATATGTAGCCTATGTTGTAAAACTTAACTTGAGAAACAAAAAGTAATGAATATTAATTTGTTTCGCAGGTATGCGAGTTACATTTTGAAACCCAGAATATTGAAAGAGAAGCATCAGTGTGTGATTCGAAGACTGGGAGATTATGATCAACAAATGTAACGTCCCCGTCTTAAGAAAGGTAAGTTGCAATTTGTAAAGGAAAATTAGTTAGGCTTCATAAGCTGTAATAGCTTCCTATACACTAGTGTAATTTGTTAATACAGTACTGCGACTTGTTCACATCCTGAAAGACTCAGAATTATTATTTTGCTCCAGGTTTGAGGTTATGACCTCAACACCAATAAGACACATCGTTTTTTTTTTTTGTTGATTATTTTTCTTCCATTCTATAAAATATAATTAAATAAGAATTGCATAAAATCTTCACCATAATCTGAAATAGTTTTCATATGTAAAATTTATTTCAGATACGTGCCTTCAAAACGTCCTGACTGTCCTTCATATCTTTGTGAAGCATCATCATCCAGGGAGAATCCTATTGATCGTAGGGAACGTCTACAATACAATCTCCTTAAAGGTTCAATGGAGAAGAGTTTATCTGTGTATAATAAACAAATGGAAATTATATTTAATTCTTTAGATGAACATACTTCCAAATCGAAATTGGACAGTGATTGGGTACTAATGACGAAAGATACCTCTGTGTGTTTGTTGTTAATTTGTGAAGTTCCTTACCCAGAATACTGTAGCTTATTATGTAGTTATTAATAGTGATTAGTTATAGTGCATGTGAAAGATATACAAGTAAGAAGGATAGACAACGCAACTCTTCCAGTCATGGTAAGTGACATACCGGTATGTAAGTTAAACACTATAGTGAATGAAATTAGTGTTAGATTTAAAAACTGAGAATATGCAGTTAGTGACAAACTGGAATTGATTCAACACTTGCTAAACAGCTTGTGTATCGATCTGCCAGGAAAAGAGCCAATTAGTTTGCTATTTTTATAGTTCAACAAGTTTCTCTGTTAAATTTTAAGAAGTCAGCATGAGATATTCATGGAAGTTAATGGTTTTCTGGTCACTGGTACAATCTGTACCTATAGGCTACATTGTTACAGATACATAAGAGCAAATCAGGTTTATTGTTGCCCTTTGAAATTACATTAAGTAGGGT
Source organism: Periplaneta americana (assembly GCF_040183065.1). Classification (NCBI taxonomy): domain Eukaryota; kingdom Metazoa; phylum Arthropoda; class Insecta; order Blattodea; family Blattidae; genus Periplaneta; species Periplaneta americana. The sequence goes on along the minus strand of NC_091126.1, from coordinate 112,334,436 downwards.
CTGCAACAATTTTTCCACATATACAATAATAGATCAACAGTCTTCAAATTTCTTAAATTATTTGCCAAAGAAAGTATAATTTCTAAAAGACGAAGATAAAATTGTCTTAATGCTCGTGGATGAAATCCATTTAAAAGCCCAGTTTGACTACAAGAGTGGGAATATAATAGTTGGTCAGGCAGAAGGAAATTCACAGATTTTATGGCACAAAGTTTGGACACAAGTTATTTAGATGTAGCACATATCTTGCGTGTTGCAACCATAAAAGCCGAACATTTGTAAATGTTTGGAAGCGGTATTATTTTAAAGCCGGAGGAGATAGATTTCCACGTTTTTGACATTGTCTCAGTTAACAATGCTATAAACAGAAATACTGCTTCATTATTTAGTAATGCCCCAATAGCAATCTCACAGAGCGACCCCTGTACTTTATTTTGGCAGTGTAGGCCTACTTATTTTAAAGTGAGTTATGTCAGAAATAACTGGCTGAACCAAACAGATCAGGTTATTAGATTTAAATGTTTTTGTGATGATATAGCTGCAGAGAAGGAGAGGCTTCTTTTGCTGCTCTTAAAGTCCTTCATGCCCTAGAAGACAATTTATTGAAATATGGTAAAACTGTGATGTGTTAAATTGTTAGTCGTTATTCAGCAGTGTTTTCCATTAAATCATTAAACTGTGCATAATTCATTCATTCATTCATTCATTCATTCATTTTATTCCATAGATCTTACATGAGCAATGAAGCTTTAAGATGTGGAACATGTCAACATTTTACAATATTACAATTACAATTTTTACAAATTTTTATAGTTTTACAATTTAGTAATTTTCTACAATTTTTACAATTTTGTACAATTTTTTTACATTTTTTTTTACATTTTGGCGAGATGTAGTGAGATGAGATGAGGTCCGAGGATTCGCCAAAATATTACCCGGCATTTGCCTTTTCGGTGGGGGAAACCTCGGAAAAACCCAACCAGGTAATCAAATAAAAGGGGTTGATGCCAAGGACTCGCCATAGACCATCCGGCTTCAGTCCCACGGCTGGGGAAAACCTCCGAAGAAACCAAAGTCCAAAGGGGGATCCAACCCAAGCCCGAACGCAGCTCCAGATCAGCAGCCCAGCGAGTCTGTCGACTGAGCAACATCGATGGCTCTACTAAAAGTATACAATACATAGCCAATCAGATTATTAAATTTACAAACGCAAACGATCATTCATAAGTTGAGCTATATTATAATACAAAACAATTTAATTAAATTTAAGGCATAAACAATTCAACCAGTTGTGATATACAGAAATTGATAATACATATCATGCAAACTACTTCAAATTACAAACACAAACAATTTATCAGTAGAGCTATATAGATTACTATTCAATTTAAAGCATATACAATACTAAAATGTTACAGGTGGCTATTAAAACACTTAAAAGTTAAAAGATTCAGGGCTTTAAGTACTGTCCTATCCTCAGTAGCTATTAAGTCAGCCAGCTAAAAACACGTACCAGGAACCAATACACTAAATTTTCAGAATAGTACAGAATTTAAGACTCGCTTTTCTGCGTGGTTGAGCAAAGGAATGACAGGTTTCAGTATGCAGGGAGTCGTCATTCTATCACACAACAGTTGTCTTGCTTGACTTATTTTCATTGGATCAACATAATGCATAGGAACTATTTTTTAACTTGTTGGGTGCAAACAGATGACCTGGAAGACAGATTTGGTAACTACCATCAAATGAGTGCTGGGAATTACCACATATTTGTCAGACAGGTTTATGAAACAGAAGCAAAATTAAGAGTACAAATTTATTTGCAGTTAATTATGAGATCGAGCAAAGTAGGAAATATCTTAATTTCACAAAATGAAATCTATGTAAATTATTCAATGTGAAAGGTGGTAAATGATGTACATCATGAATTTAATGCTACTGTAATGGAGGATGACATAAATGATTTAGATGAGAGTACTTTTCCTGTATTGAGTCATTCCATGCCAAATCACTCAGCCCACAACCTTACATCCTCTGATCTTCATCAAATTTGACATATTTACAGACCTTGTTGAAGTAAATATTCATATAAAATTTTAGGTTCATATCTTATATACTTTAAGGAATACAGGACTTCAAAGAATTTAAAAAGTGAATGATTTTCTAGCTTATGACTCTATTTATTGGTATAACTCAAATAATAGGCCTAATTAATTTACAGACATGGGAAAGGCCTTAATCGAAAACTAATGAAAAAACCTTTCAAATTATATATATATATATATATATATATATATATATATATATATATATACATATATATAAAACACAGCTATGTTTGTAATCATTTAGTTTGCAAGGTCATGTAATGTGACCTTTGAACTTGAGTAACGCAAAATATGTCATCTCAAAAAATTCTGAAAAAATTACACAGAAATTAGCAATATTAACTTCATAATTACCCAAAATATCAAACTGGGACGCTAACATGTGATCATGAAATAAAATTTCATACAGTGAAATATACATCATAAAGCAATGTAAAAGTGAATTGGTCAGAGCTAAAAGGCATTAACTTATGTCAGTTTTTACAAGTTTTCAGGAGAAGGAAAAAAATGTTGTATCTTCAAAAGATTTTTTGTACACATTTTTCACTCATTCAGTATTGTAGAGTACTGACAGACACGACGTTTTCAATAATGGATAAATATTTGGAGTTGTTTAATCATTTAAAAATAATATTGTAATTTTATTAGTAACAACAATGAGATTTATTCGTCACAACAGTAATTCCTTTCTACAATTCACCTTAAACGCTCTCGTCAACAATTGGATCCTCACTCAACACAGTATTCGTTATAGCACTCCACCGACAACAATGATAATTTACTTGGACTATTACGCACAACAATGAACTGTTAATCTTAACTAATATTTACAAAGCACTATTTACAAATCAGAACTACCAGTTCTCAGTTCACAGTTCTTCTATCTCAGTCACTCGAGTTCACAGTATCTCGAACCACAGACCTTCAGAGACAGTTCACTGTACTCGAACTCGGGTCCCTCCAACTGCGGTCCACTGCACTCGAACTCAGGTCCCTCCAACTGCGGTCCACTGCACTCGAACTCAGGCCTTCGGATGCTGACGCAGATGCGGACGCACACTCGAGTCGAACTCCGGTACACGAGACTGGCTTCCTTGCTCTGGCTTTCTCACTGACTGAATAACTGAAAACTCAGAAAACTGAAAACTGCTGTCGTTCCTTCGCGACCGTAATTTATAACTACAGCGACGTAGCCTCGAAAGTTCGACCCGTCTCTAGAGATGGCATTCCAGAGAAATCCAGGGCCCTCTCCTCTCTACCAGCACCAGATGCGCGCGCAAACTCGTCGCGTGACGTAATACACCCTCTCTCTTCTCTCCACCGCGCGACGTCACTCAATGTTCCGTGGAGCCTGTGCGATCTGCTTTCATGCGGGACGCTTGTCGTGAGTTCGAATCTCACGTCGCTGTCACATTGCTCCCTCCTTAGGACTGCTCGTCTCGGGCAGTCCCTTGGTAGGCTGCTAGTCGGTCCAACGTTTGGGGTCCTCCGGCTGCTCCCTCCTTATGGTGGTGCCACCCCATCCTTGGCTTGGCTGGGCAGCAATACTCGTACTGCGTGGGCGCCATCTTGCTTTTCCCCTTGGCCCTCCAAGGAGAGCTCGCTGGCCACGGGTTGGTCCTCGGCGTCCATCAGGAACACTTCATCCCGACCAAGACGGAGTATACGGCGCCGGACGTCCACCGTCGCATCGAGTAACCGCATGGCGTCGAGTCCCAGGACGACATCCTCGGTGATGTTGGCGACGAACACCCACATCTCCAGTTTCCTCTTCCCCAAGGTCAGGTCCAGGAAGACCTCTCTCTGGATGGGCAAGCTCTCGCCTGAAGCAGTCCGTAGCTCGTATTGGCGCAGCGGCGTCCTCCCAGGTAGGCCACGCACGACGTCTGGTCTGGCGATAGTGAGCATCGCCCCGGTGTCCACCAGTACTCTGCATGGACGGCCTCTTATCCGTCCTTCAGCAATCAGCCCATCGTCGCACCTTCTGTCGACCGGTTCCAGGACGAGCCGAGGGGACGGTGATGATGGCGCCGACGTGCTCCTCCTAGCATCGGCCCCCTCTCTCTCCTGACTGTTGCCAGGTCGGTCGCAACTCCTCCGCAGGTGCCCAGGTTCACCGCAGGACCAGCAGGTGGGCACCCGTCCCCGTTGCTCAGGCGACTGTTGACTCCTCTCGGTGCCAGCCACCTCTCTCTCCGGCCGGTGGCCAGAGCGGTCGCAGTCCCTCCTTAAGTGTCCCGGCCTCCCGCAGGACCAGCAGATGGGCGCCCGTCGTCTCCGCCGCTCCGTTGACTGTTGGCGCTCCTCGACGGATCGGTCACAGTCCCTTCTCAGGTGTCCCGGTCTGCCGCAGGACCAGCAGGTGGGCGCCCGTCGTCTCCGCCGCTCCGTTGACTGCTGGCGCTCCTCGACGTCGGCCACCTCTCTCTCCTGCCTGTGGCCGGATTGGTCACAGTCCCTTCTCAAGTGTCCCGGTTTGCCACAGGACCAGCAGGTGGGCGCCCGTCGTCTCCGCCGCTCCGTTGACTGCCGCTCGGGTGGCTTCGGTTGGCGCCCCCCAGCATCCGTCGCCGTGACGCTCCTGATCCAGTGCGGTGCTGAGACTCCCGCCGCCGACTTGGCCGCCTCCATCCTGAGGGCCGCCGCCAGAGCTGCGTTGATGGTGCGATGCTCTGCCAAGAGTAGCTGTTGCTTTATTTCTGGGTCTCGAACTCCGCTGCCGAAGGTGTAGGCCGCCTCTCCAGCGATGAAGTCATTAGGTAGGCCCCTGAGGGCCTTATGGGCCAGTTGTTCCACCGCCATCGCGAATTCTTGCATGGACTCGCCTGACTGTTGGACCCTCGTTTTCAGTTGGGTCCTGAACGCTGCCACAAGTTGATGGTCACCATAACGTCCCTCCAAGGCCGCCATTATCTCAGCGGCTGTCCCATCTTCTGGAACGCTGTGAAGAATCTCCGACGCCTGTCCTTGAAGCGCGGTCAGCAGCTCCGCTGGGGTCCACCCATTATGTGCTGCGGTGGCCTCGAACTGGCGACGGAATATCGCCCAAGACGTCGTACCGTCGAACTTCGGCGTCTTGACGTTGTGATGTCTGGCTGAAGGCGATGATTCCGCAGGGCCACTATATGAGGTCCTCCATTCTGTCGCCGATCTTTCCACGGCCCGTTGAACTTCCTCGGCAATTATCTGTTTCTGTTCTTTAGCCTGGCGATCCACCAACGCGAGAATGTGCTTGTTTTCCTCAGCGTGTTTATCCATCATCTCACTCGTCTTGTCCAGCAACTCGGTCGTCTGCTCTTGACGACGCTCGAGATCACGGATTTTGCCATCGAAATGGTCTACCTCCTGTCTCAATTCGGTTACTGTCTCGTTTATAGTTGTAAAATTCTTGTTTAGGTTGTCAAGATCGGCTTTGAGTTCGTCTTTCACGATGGCGACAATTCCATCTACGTGGGCTGAAACGCTTTCAATTTGCGCAGTGACGTCATCTTTTACTCCGCTGATGTCGCCTTTCACTCCGCTTATGTCGCCTTTCACTCCACTTATGTCGCCTTTCACTTCACTTATGTCACTTTTCATCTCCGTTTTAACATCACTTATGTCGTTCTTAACCTCACTGATGTGCTTGTTCATGTTATCTTTTACTTCACTAATGTGCATGTTCATTTCTGCTTTCATTTCTGCGATGGCTTGCAGGATCTGCTGTAGGTTCTCCATTGTCGATAATGTCCCGGTTCTGACACCAATGTGAAATTTTATTAGTAACAACAATGAGATTTATTCGTCACAACAGTAATTCCTTTCTACAATTCACCTTAAACGCTCTCGTCAACAATTGGATCCTCACTCAACACAGTATTCGTTATAGCACTCCACCGACAACAATGATAATTTACTTGGACTATTACGCACAACAATGAACTGTTAATCTTAACTAATATTTACAAAGCACTATTTACAAATCAGAACTACCAGTTCTCAGTTCACAGTTCTTCTATCTCAGTCACTCGAGTTCACAGTATCTCGAACCACAGACCTTCAGAGACAGTTCACTGTACTCGAACTCGGGTCCCTCCAACTGCGGTCCACTGCACTCGAACTCAGGTCCCTCCAACTGCGGTCCACTGCACTCGAACTCAGGCCTTCGGATGCTGACGCAGATGCGGACGCACACTCGAGTCGAACTCCGGTACACGAGACTGGCTTCCTTGCTCTGGCTTTCTCACTGACTGAATAACTGAAAACTCAGAAAACTGAAAACTGCTGTCGTTCCTTCGCGACCGTAATTTATAACTACAGCGACGTAGCCTCGAAAGTTCGACCCGTCTCTAGAGATGGCATTCCAGAGAAATCCAGGGCCCTCTCCTCTCTACCAGCACCAGATGCGCGCGCAAACTCGTCGCGTGACGTAATACACCCTCTCTCTTCTCTCCACCGCGCGACGTCACTCAATGTTCCGTGGAGCCTGTGCGATCTGCTTTCATGCGGGACGCTGGTCGTGAGTTCGAATCTCACGTCGCTGTCACAATATTTATATACAACTGACATAATGCCTTTTAGCACGGAAATTGATTTCCAGTAATGGAATCAGTTTGAAATTTTATATATCTTTATTTTTATTCACCGAAATATGGTTATAGAATATTAAACAGTGTTAAGAAGTAGTCTGCTGTGTTTATCCAGTAGTAATAGAAAACGTAATAATTCAATTTTTAAACTATAGAACTATAGGTATTCAAAATTAATAACAAATACACGCTAGATGATAGTAATAGGTTTTCTTGTATAAAAAGTCGTTAAGTCGTTATTTAAAATATATATATATATATATATATTTATTTATTTATTTATTTAAAAAATTGGCAAAAAAACTGTTCAAATACATTATGTTATATTCTCTATCCATTACTGATTTGTTAACATCTCCTCCCCTGGCGGTAGTATATCCTGCAGGCAATTCAGAATTTTATTTTTTTAAAACTCAGTGCCTTAGGTTTCACACATTTAACTAATATTTTAATATCCTGTATCTTTTTAGAATTGGTTCGTACTTTTCCATCATAATATGTTTTATCTTGAAACTTAGTGCAAAGAATGTTTAACTCTGACTTTTTCAGAGTGTCTGTTTCATTGAAGAAACATTGTAAAATCTGAAATATACAAGATGTTAAAAAAAAGTATCCAATATTTTAGGAGGTGATAGTATGCATCAAAACAAGAAAATAATGTCTAATAGACATGAGTCCTACAACACATACTTTCGGAGCTCTGTAAACTTGCTCATAGGAGGTGCTCAATGTGACGTCCATTTATGGCAATGCATTTCTCTGCCCTACAATACTGCAGACTACCAGATAATCATACCGTAGTTGACACCTGGCATGGAATAATGATAGGTCGCAAGGAATACTGAAAACAAAAGTCTGGTTGTAGATTTGAGTGGGATTCATCAGAGATGGTGTTGTGAATTTTCATAATCAGCATGTGCGGGCAGATGAAAATCCCCATGCAGTTGAAGAAACATGGCATCAGCACCGATTCTCAATCACCATATGGGCAGGCGTTCTTAGTGACAGGTTAATAGGGCCACACGTGCTACCACAGAGATTAACTGGGGATAGTTATCAGGACTTTCTTATTAACATATTAAGACAAATTCAAATGGTGAATGATTCCTTATGCCGAAGGGCAGAGGAATGCATTGCCAAGAATGGACGTCACACTGAACAGCTCTGTTGGGATTCTTATCATTAGGGATTATACTGGACACCAAATTGACATGGTAACACCTTATATGTTAAACTTTCAAGATTCATTTATTTATTAAGGCATTTAAAACATCTTATCCCCAAACATATCTTCAAAACTCATATTATGCACTTCTCTATGGTGTAATATCTTATGCATTCGTATAGCAGTGCTATGTATCCGAGGTGGAAAATTTCAAATACCTAGGAGCAACAATAACAAATATAAATGATACTCGGGAGGAAATTAAACACAGAATATATATGGGAAATGCCTGTTATTATTCGGTTGAGAAGCTTTTATCATCCAGTCTGCTGTCAAAAAATCTAAAAGTTAGACTTTATAAAACAGTTATATTACCGGTTGTTTTTTATGGTTGTGAAACTTGGACTCTCACTTTGAGAAAGGAACATAGGTTAAGGGTGTTTGAGAATAAGGTGCTTAGGATAATATTTGGGGCTAAGAGGGATGAAGTTACAGGAGAATGGAGAAAGTTACACAACAGAGAATGCACGCATTGTATTCTTCACCTGACATAATTAGGAACGTTAAATCCAGATGTTTGAGATGGGCAGGGCAGGGCATGTAGCACGTATGGGCGAATCCAGAAATGCATATAGAGTGTTAGTTGGGAGGCCGAGACGTAGATGGTAAGATAATATTAAAATGGATTTGAGGGACGTGGATATGATGATAGAGACTGGATTAATCTTGCTCAGGATAGGGACCAATGGCGGGCTTATGTGAAGGCGGCAATGAACCTCCAGGTTCGTTAAAAGCCAGTAAGTATGTAACTTAAGTACTATGTATCCAATTTCTCATTCTCAAAAAAAAAAGTATACAGACTTTCCTTATGATAAACATTATGCAGAGTGTAACAAAAGTTTCTGTAACAGTATGTTAAAATTATTCTCTTGTTTAGTTTCCATTTTCTCAGGAACCATGACCAAATTTTATGGTGTAGGAGTTGGAACTACTTGACTGTGGTGTGATGCAATCCTTTATTAATAATTTGGCTGGAAATTTAATATTTACCATCAAATATTAAAAAAAAAAAAAACTAAAATTTTCACTCTACCAGACACTTTTGTTACACTCTCTAGATCTTTATCCATCAGAGAAAAAATTTTAACTGTCGTAAATCTATGCATACTAACCTGTTTATTAGATGTTGACAAAGCTTCAACAATTATGTTAATAGATCTAAATTTCACAGTTACAGCACGAAATATAATTATCTTTCTGAACCAAATATTTAGACTGAACAAATAAAACAACTGTTTTAGCTCCATAGCAGTTGCTACAATCAATACATATATTGTAAATTTTAACACATTTCAAATCATCTTGCAACATTTGGTAATAGAAACCCACTTTTATGATATTAGGATTGTTTTGAGTGACACGTAGGTGTGAGGCTGTCAAAATAGAGGGGTAAAACGGCACATTAGAGAAGAGCAGCACTATAGAACAGTGGAACTAAGCATGTTGTTAATGCCTTGACGGCAGTTTTCAGTTTGGTTTTGATAGTTCACCTGTATTGTTAAGAATTATGTTTGACATTACAGATATACACAAAACTTCAAAATTTTAAGACTCTGAATTTTACCCATATATTCAAGAAACAGGTTTATGGCTTCATTCATCAGGCATACTAGGAGAAAGTCCTGATGGACTGAATGATGTTAAGGGGAAGAACATGTACACTTGAAGTAAAATGCCCCTATATTCACTACAAATACATTAAACAATATTATAATTAATTAATAAATGACATTACGCACTTAAACTTCTTCCTACGACTGTTTTTGTGAACATTATATATTGGTCGAAACAACATAGCCAAAAATAAACTGAAATCTTGGAAAGTTAGAACTCGATAAAAAAAAATTCAGGGACCATACAAACATTATTTGGTGCCATGGCAACCTGACGCCAGATATTTGTCTACACCTGGATGTGTTGTTTCTAGTGAAATGAAACGTGTAGCTTCTTTCCTAATTTCGCTTTTCTTTCACAGATCCTTATTTGGAAAACTACAATGACTTGAAAATTTGTTCACCACATTTTTTTCTGTTAATGGTATTAATGTAAGTCTATTCACATTATTACTTCTTATGTTCGTGCAACCATGGCACGAATTTATGAATGAAAAATGACTGCAATATTTGCATGTTTTTTTTCCCATGAAGAGTCCTCAACGAAATACACAACAGGCTGCTGTGGAGCCCATACTGCCAAATATCCTACATCACAACCTGTCATATACAGCTGACCTTGGGTTTGATGACAGTAATAATGGTCCATATTTAAAAAAAAACATCATCAGCCACAAACAATATATAATCATTTACCCCTTTCAGTGGCTGGGTCAATGTTGTGTTTTTGTATTTATAGGGGCATTTTATTTCACGTGTACATGTTTTCCCTGAATATCATTAAGTCCATCAAGACTTGCTCCTAGTACGCCTGTTGAATGAAGCCATAAACCTGTTTCTTGAATCTGTGGCTTTAATAACCCTGAGACTTCTAACACAGCTACTGCTTCATGCTGTTTTCCTCACTACACAGCTTTTACACTTAACATATCATAACCAACAAGTTTTTTAAAGACGAATGGGGGAAATCTATCCCACTGACAAGATTTGAGTAAAATACAAAGTTACTTGCAGTAAATCTACACTTTCTCCGAGTTCTGTCCATCTAGTGTTTACTGTCTGCCACTTAGTCTCATCAGCAGAGTAATTGCTGCATCTGACATGGTGCAGTGTTGCTTTAAGAAAGCCCCTTTATCTTTTGCACTATTGTAGTTCTCAGAAAAGATAACTTTTTCCATACATGGTGCTAGAAATGGTTCCAGGTACACGATGTTCTAAACCTAATAACCAAATAAACCCAACTGTACGATGATCCTTCAATGAAGAAAACACTATCTTTTATGTCTATTGCAGGCTTCTTATTCAAAGGATTGTATTCCTTTTCTGCTGGGAACAATTCAGTAGTCTTAATTTCACTATCTTCCTTCTGCTTTCTCACACTCCAGCTGCACGACTAGTCAGTCACCGACACATTGTGATGTGCGTGTATAAGCAGCGCTGTCATATGATGACATCCAACTGCTCCTCAAGGACAGAAACTTGCAGCACCACCGATATTACCATCTTCCATCGTTAACTATTAAAAATATCAGAAGATCTCAAATTAATAGGCCTATTCACACTAGTACTACGCATGTTGAACTAACCTCAAACATGAAGTATCAATTTACAGAGTAATTTACACCAATCTGAAATTCATGTTTTATTTTTCATACTAGTTTTAATATTATATACGTATCTTGCATTATTTATACATATCATATACCTTAATTACCAGATAGTCATACTTACCTCACAATTAGTTGGGACAAAATTATCCTGATGCATCGTCATGCTATATTTCCGGCGTAAATCTTCTTCTTAAGGAATATAAATACACTGACTTTCGAACCAGTTAAATAATTGCCTTTAGAGGTAGGTAGCAATATTCGTGTGACATATTTTCGTTTAATTGTCTTTAGAGGCAGGTAAGCAATATTTACGTTGCACATTTGTATATTCTAAAGACGTTGTAGTTATATATCTAGACACACAATTGGCGCTGGTGTCATGTACAAATTTAAAACCTCTCGCGCAGGTTCGCGCGACGCCATGTTTTGGGAGCAAGAATGATTCTTTCTATAAAGCATTCGGAGTTTAGAAAATACCATTGAGTATATAGGCGCTTTCTTAGTGGATTTCCTCCTTCACTGTAACTAACTAAACTTATTTACGTATTTTCTAACGTATAATATAAAATTACAGAAGTAAATCTAAATATTGTCACTAAGCATTGTTTTAAATATAAAAGCTTTATATTGCTCATAAATAGACTTATTAGTTTATTTCTATTTCCTATGACCGAATACATGGAATATTTTTAATTATGTTTTTTTTATATACGTTAGAAAATACGTAAATAAGTTATTTAAATTACATTACAAAGGGAGGGATGTCCGCTAAAAATGTATATATACCCAATGGTATTTTCCAAACACCTAACGCACTGTAATAATAATCCTCAGTGTTTTGACTCTTCCACTGCAGACATTGATTGCAATTCCCTCATTCTTACATCATTCTCAATGACACAATATTGTCAAAATGTGATTGTATTCATTGCTGGCTTAGTTGTTAAATCATTAATCAAATATGGTATAATAAATCTAAAGACTCAATTTATGGTACGTAGCCTACCAGCAGTAAACAGAATCTCTTTTATTTTTTAACGAAAGAATAATGGGAGTCTTGTCATACCATCATCTGAGACTATAGAAATATGCCGCTTAGTGAAAGAGCGATTATACAGATGTTGACAGTTCAATGGCATATTACCACCCACTCTTACATCGTGTGAAAACAATGTGCTCTAGAAGTAGAACACTTGTACAATCTTTCTACACTTATAGGAACATATTTTAGAAAATGGATTCCAGATTCCTCCCGAGAATCATATTTTAAACTTGTTAAACTGACCATAAAAGTACATAGAGGTCTACTTACGCAGCTCAGTGGGCTAAGGACTGTCGGTCCGGAGTCGCGCTCGGTCGCGGGTTCGATTCCCGCTGATTTCCTGGTTGGGTTTCTTCTTATATCATCAACCGTAAGGTGATTGTCAGGTAATCTATGGCGGATCCTTGCCCTCGTCTCGCCAAATATATCGCTATCATCAATACCATCGATGCTAAGTAGTCTAATAGTTGATATAGCGTCATTAAATAACCAAATAAAAGAAAGTACTACATAAAGAGAAGATTTTAGCACATTGCTTAAGGTTACCAGTACAACACGACTTTACATAAAAATGTTGTAAGACAATATTTAACGTAGTCAATAATAATAATAATAATAATAATAATAATAATAATAATAATAATAATAATAATAATAATAATAATAAATCAATAGGCAAGATGTTCTGTACACTAGGCCTGAGTTCTATTATATGACTAATTGACTAATTCATGCAAGTGACGTTTATTTCAGTCTACAGCTGTGATAATAAGCTACCACGGTAGGCCTGCTTATATTTCTAACTAAAACATTAGGTACGTGTTTCTATTTTACAGGTGTAGGCCTATATTATGTGATACGGAAGCTAATATTGTTCATTTCTCGTCCACATCAAAGCAAACGTGTTTACAATGTAGGCCTAATGTAGCGTCTTACACAGGCAGTGTTTTGTTAATAGTAGTTAATACTAATAATTTTCTTTTCATCTGAACTATTACTATTGCATTTGTATTTCTGTTCGCTCTATATGTTGTCAAATAACTATACAACATCTTTAGTTAAGGTATCAAATTGTTACAGTTTTCTTTCGTTTCATGTCAAACTAACAGTAACTAAGCTTGATTATGTATTTAACGTGGTCGCTTTAAATGTTAATAAGATTTTTTTTTCATTTATTCATTCAGATTGATTTATAAGAGACACCAAACATATATATTAAACATTCAGCATTGCATAGTACAGCCGTCTGCTAACCGATGCTTCTCCCAAAGCATGGCGGCGGACGCAAGCTTCAATTTGTCCCTACTCTAAACTTCTGCGCAGCCTCGGATGAAGGGGCTCGGCATATTCACATGTAAATATTCGAATAACAAGCTTCCGTGTACTCGCATGAAGTAAATACCGGTAAGGATATCACTGGCAGTGCATGAGAGGGCCGCGCATGCGCAGGATGCGCAGTTAACAATCTCACAACCTGCTCTTGGTAATCTCAGAGTACTTGATGATCCTGACGCGAGAAACATGTCCTATTTACACTTGCTATTTGTCGCGCAACATCAAGCGCTTTCTGTCGGGTATATGTAGCATCACCGTTTACACTTGGCAGATTTTTCCACGTTCGCATCGAGTGCTGATCGGAGAAACATCTTATCGAACAGTGCTCCGCCCTGATTTGTGTTTACGTAGTTGCGTAGTTTTTTCAAGGTATATTTAGTGGAATTATATTATTATCTAACAGTTTAACGACATTGTGTGGTGTTTGTTTAAGTTATAACTTTACTTCTTCATAATTTTGTGTTACGTGCGCGAACATAATCGAGTGACTGTGTAGTAATTACTTTAGCTTGGCTCTCGGAGCCAAGCGTGGTGCCTGTTAAAATGACTCAAAATACTGAAGACTGGTGTCTAATCGAAAATCAACCTGGTGTATTTAACATAGTGACTTCAAATACGACAACAACCACAACATCTGTAACAAGTAGTAGTACCCCTACATCTACAATGACTACATTATGTGATCCTACTGGCGTACCCAATTCAACTAGCAAACAAATTAATCCCGCGGAAAACGCAACTTCAAGTAAAAGTAAAGTAAGAGATCATGTCGTTAAGAAACAGAAACTAAATACGGACAAAGCCAAACCGAATTCTTCAGTTTCCGATACACAAACAACATTATCTCGTGAAACATTAATTCATCCGGATATCAAACTACAAAATGTTTTTGATCCTCTTGTCCATGAAATGGACACCGACATATCACCACAAAACCAAAATAATCCTCAAGTAGGAAACCAAAAAGATAACAACAACACAGATTTTCCTAGACCCAAATCAACTCGAATGCCGCCAATTATTGTGAAGAATATCCCAGCCGGAAATTTCTTTGCAAATAATAAAAAACTGCAGTCACTACTTAGCCAGCCACTGAAAATCACATACTCTGCTGAAGGAATGAAATATTTAACTAGTTGCCGCGCTGACTATGGCAAGTTATATAATATCTTGCAAACTGAAAACTTTCAGTTTTATTCTCACGAACCTCGGGAAACTAAATTACTACAAGTAGTACTGAAAGGACTTCCAGCTTTTGTAGAATCTGCTACTCTCAAAACAGAACTTGAACTCTTAGATTTCCAAATAGAACACATTCGTCAAATTACTGTTCCTTGCTACGACACTGATGGCATACCGACACGACGTCCCATCCCCATCTGGATAATTACACTTCCAAATAATGAACACTCCCGAACCATATACCAATTGCAAGATATTAACAATCATATCATAAAAAATGAGTCATATAGACCTCGTCCGCATATTACACAATGTCATAAGTGTCAGGGTTTTGGTCACACTTCACGTCGATGTAATTTGCCTACTGGATGTGTTAAATGCGGAAATAATCACTTATTCGCCGAATGTCCTCTGAAAGGCCCTGTACATAACCCTAAATGTGCAAATTGTGACGGTGCTCATACTGCCAGCTACAGCCAGTGCCCAATTCAACTAAAGAAGAAATCGGAACTTCAAGAGAAGATGAGGAACAGGAGAATTCTTTCCGAAGAACGTTCTACACCACCGACATGGAAACACAGTGACTTTCCTCTACTTGCTAATCCTGGCAACACCAAAGCTTTCCAGTCAACATTTAATTCTCAAAGTGCTACATCAACATCATCTGAATCAATATCAGACTCCTTCAAAGATATTGTTAATATCTTACGCTCACTGAATATTCAACGTACAATTCAGCTTGTCCGCACAACACTTCATAAAATCCAAAATGCAAATGACTCAATATCCAAGGTAATAATATTCATTGAAGGTTTCATTAATCTTTTCAATTTACAACAATCTATAAATGACCCCTAAATGCTTTCCAAACACAGAGGACTAAACATCTTAAATTTCAATGCCAATGGAATAATCCACCAGACTTAGGAACTACAAGCCTTGCTCTTTAATTATGATATTGACCACGCATGTATTAGTGAAACTCATCTAAAACCCACTATAAAATTTCGTGTACGCAACTATACTGTTATCCGTACAGATAGAAACAACCGACCTGGAGGAGGAACTGCTATACTCATTAAAAATTCCATACCATATCGAACAGCCATTCTACCGATTTTTCAGAATCTTGAAGCCACTGGTGTATTCATCCAGCTTGAAGAAACAGAAATACTCATAGCATCTGTTTATTACCCGCCATACGCTCAACTCAATGAAAACGACCTGACCCTGCTTATCACACATCACAAACATTTCATTTTCTGTGGTGATCTCAATGCAAAACATAAATCATGGAATTCCAGACTGAATACTCCGAAAGGTGAAACTTTGTTATTACATTCCAATAAATTTCATTACTCAATTACAGGACATAAAGCACCTACAAGATTTCCCTGGATAACCATTCATCATCCAGATGTACTTGATATTTGTTTATGTAACACAAAATATTCCCCGGTTCAACAAATCTGCTAAAACGCTCTTGACTCCGACCATATTCCAGTACTTCTGACCTTCAAGGCCCCTTTCCATATGATATCAGATCAACCTTTTACAGAAAAAATTACAGATTGGAATGGCTTCACAAAACGCTTGCACCAAATCTTCCCAGGTACTCTACCGACTTTAAAAACTTCAGAAATAGAAACTGCTATAAAAATATTTTCAGACACTATCATAGACACATTCGATGAAATGTCCTCCACATTGACTTTTGAGAAATCAGATTACAACGCTTATGGTAAAAATGAACTAAAATATCTTCTTAAAGCCAAAAACCAAGCTCGAAAACGGTGGCAACTTTATGCGGATCCTCAAGCAAAAAGAGCTTTTTATCGGTATCAACGTGCTATCCGAAGAAAATATGAACTTTACAAAATCAATGAGTTTGCCGACACAGTGGAAAACATAAAGCCTACAGGAAAAACCTTTCGGTCGTTTACAAAACGAATGTTAGGAAAATCTATCACAAAAAAATTCAACACCTATTAAAGACTCAAGTGGTACATTTAATTATGATCCCATTGATAGGCTTGAAGGTCTTGCAAACTCCTTTCAAAACCGATTCTCCTCCCATCATCACTCTTCACTACAAGACTTTTCAACAACAATATCGCAACATGTACAGTACATATTACATCCCCCTGAACCGGGAAATGCACCTCACGTACGACCACAAGAAATCAAGATCATAATTCGAAATCTAGCACCGAAGAAGACACCTGGTCCGGATAAAATCACACCAGCCATACTGAAGAAATTACCAAAAAGAGCAATAACCCATTTAACGAAGATATTCAACTCATGTCTACATCATAATTATTTTCCAACAGCATGGAAAACAGCACATATTATACCAATTGTTAAACCGGGAAAAGATCCAACATTACCCTAAAGTTATAGACCAATCAGCCTAACCAACTTCCTTGGAAAAATTTTTGAACGTATCATTCTGGCACGACTAAAGCCATATTTAACTGCACCAGATGTCATCCACCATGAAAAGTTTGGATTTAAACCCCACCATAGTCCCAGAGAAGCAATTCACAGATTAACAACATCCGTTCAAAGAGGATTTCAACTCGGACAACATACAGTAGCTACATTTATCGACATTCAGCAAGCTTTTGATACTGTCTGGCACACTGGTTTATTATATAAACTTCACAAACTTAACATTCCTATAAATTATATTCAACTTATCGCCAGCTACCTTTCAGATAGAACTTTTCGTGTTCAAAACGGACGCTGTCTCTCAAACGCTCATGTCATAACAGCAGGAGTTCCTCAAGGATCAGTTTTAAGCCCAAAACACTACTGTGCATATGTCCGTGATATACCAATTCATCCAAAATGTAAACTTACACTATACGCTGACGATACTGTTATTTATACGAAGCATATAAACATTCATTTTGCTTATCTACAAATGCAGGAAGCCTTAAATATTATTACCCAATGGTCCACAAAATGGCGCCTTAAGATAAATGGCTCCAAGTCGCAAGCAGTTGTTTTCACAAGAAGATTTCCGCGGCAATCACAACCCTTAACCATTCAAAATGAAAATATACCTTTCACAACTACCGTCAAGTATCTTGGAGTTTTTCTTGATAAGAGACTTACTTTCAAACATCATGTCTTACATATTCGTGAGAAGGCCTTCCAACGATATATGCTTCTTTACTCATTTTTCAAGAGCTATATATATCTTTAAATGTTAAAACCATGTTGTACAAAGTGCTAATTCGATCCTACATTACATTCTGTTGTGAAATATGGGCTCAAGCAAATCCGCGACATCTTCAACGACTGGACGGACTTCAACGAGCAATCTGCCGAACCATCACTGGAGCGGACTATCTCATTCGAAATAGCCAACTGTACGACGATCTTGGCATACCGTACTTCTCAGCTTATATCAAAACTCTTCGTACAAAATTTCTAACATCCCTCCATAAACATCCAAACCCACTAATAAGTAAAAATATACCGGTTCCTTTTACATGACATTATCAACATGCTCACTCTGCTATTGGTAGAGTTACGGTGCCTTGAAATATTTTAATTTCTAAATTGTCATATGATCTCCTACACTTCTTTTAAAAGGAAAAGGTCAATTTCGACCTGGTACTTATGAAAAATCAATCAATGAAAAGAAAAAAAAAAGATTTTTCCATAGACTTACTAAATAACCGCTAGACTGCTCACTGGCGCTAGTCTTATGCTCCCAAATTGAACAGCCGACGGGCGACCATTTGCTTGGTTGAGATGAATAAGTACAGGTTTAGTTCGTGTGCTATTTCTAATTGCAGCAATGCACACAGATGTAAAGATAAAGAAGGAAGTAATGTTACATTTCACTGATTAGTTAATCTTTAATTTCTACAATATTTTTGGCCCGTATTGTGTTACAGAAGACAAACTATTGTACTTATACGGCTGTTTGTGCTTCAGATTTCCTCTGAGTAAAGATTCCCTTAACCGAAAATGGATAGGTGCAATCCGCAGAGAGAATTTCTACCCTACAATGAATCATTCAGTGCTTCAACTCATTTCGAAGATAGTTGTTACCTCTCAAACTACGTTATTACCGTACACATTGTTATTGTCCTTCATCCACTCCATATCCTTCCCTTTCTTCAAACAGCTGTTGCTTCAGTGCATACATGAATAATAAAATTATTCGCCGAAAAGGAAGATACAGAATTAATAATAATAATAATAATAATAATAATAATAATAATAATAATAATAATAATAATAATAATCCGTGGCGCTACAGTCCGTGAAGGCCCCAGACCGACCAGCCGGCTTCTGGCCTCACGCCTACATGCCGAAGCAGAGGCGGACGATCATCCAACCAGAATAGAGGTATCGTGTGGTTAGCACGATGTTTCCCCCAGCCTTTACAGCTGGCTTTCGCAACCGGATTTTGCTACCTATCGTAGCTCCCCAAGTGCATCACGATTCTGGATGGGCACGGTCCCATACACTGGCCGAAATTTCATGACAAAATTTCTTCCCCATGAGGACTCGAACTAGCGCGCATTCCGCAATGCGAGTCCTAGGCAGTATGCCTTAGACCACCACGCCACGGCGCGGGACGGTAGAAATAGATCCTGTTTAAAAAATATATATAAACAAATTTCAGAGCCTAAAAGCTGAAACATGTTCATTAATACTGCATATACTAACCACTCATTAAGTAATGGCATAATACATTTCAAATTCATCTCCCAGAACAAGTATTAGGCCACATAGCCTGTTAGAGGAAGGAATTTTCACACCACCGTTCCTTTGGACAACTCAACAGAAACTGTGTAAACTACAAAAAGTAAATTTTTTAATATGCCTGATTGATAGTAACTCTTGTCTTAGTTACGGATTAATGAAACAGTTTTTTATACTACTGCTACTGTTGCTGCTGCTGCTGCTCCTGCTACTTGCTGCTGCGCTACTACTACTACTACTACTACTACTACTACTACTACTACTAATAACAACAATAATAATAATAATAATAATAATAATAATAATAAATAATAATGCTTTTTGATTTTATACAACAGTTTAACCTACAGATTAAATTAAAAAGTAGACATTATTAGCATTGGTTATGAATATTCACATTCGGAGTTCCTATGAAAATGATGCAAGTCTGACAGCCTGGTTGAATCCCGATAAAGCGGATCGAGATTGATAAAAATCCCGATTTGAGGGATAATAGTGTAGAACGCAATTTAAACAAGTTAGTCTGCATTTCCTATTATCCGATATTTTTATTTATATATTGACTCAGATGGTTACATTGTAAACATAGAGGTAACCCGCGGAAATTTAGTAAGTCTGTGAGGTAACCCAGCTGATTGCCGTAAGGTAACTCTACTCGCAAGATAATAGTTCCCTAGTTCTACCACATTGTTGATTAATCCGTTTCGGTACCTAGTTGCTGTTCTCGCAAGTAATCAACATTGTGTATTTTAGGTGCGTTGAGTGCCAAAAAAAAAAGAGCGTTTTGATATTGTATTTTACACTAATAACAGACACATACAATTGCTGCGTTTTGTAGTGCAGTGAACTATGCTTAAACATGGACTCATCGTCGATGTACTGTTGCAGTACCGGTTCCGAAAAAGAAAAGTTGCAAAGTTAATTTAGTAGCGAATGGTTAAAACATAGCCTATTCATGGTTAATAAAAAAAACGATTAGCCTGTAGTATTCACTGTAGCCTACTGTGTGTCTTTCGTATTTTAGTGTTTCTCAGGGAGGCGAATATTACATTAAAAGTACGCGAATACTACTTTGCAGAAAACAACTATAAATCTCTTTGATAAAGTGATGATAAATATAATGTCTTAAGTTAGCTTCTGATATTCCGATTTCCCTCGCAGAAAACCTAGCAACTCTGCTGACAGGAGACACACGTTATTAAAGATATATCGCAAAGGAAGTATTGTTCCTTTAAACAAAAACATTTAGCTTTCGGATACGCAATACAACACGTATTCAAATAGCGGTTTCGAAATCCCGCGCGTTTTCTAACAAACAAATGGCGGCTTTCTGCTGCTTCAATTTGGGAACATATTTCTCAGTTCTCCGCTACAGAGTGGTAGGGGCTCGAATTTTTCGTCCACAAGTCGACGCAAGTTGTTGCGCTTTCTGTCGGCTAAATGTAGTATCACCGTTCACTCTTGGCAGATTTCTCGTCTGCTACTCGAGGCTAGTTGTTGAGCTCGAGCAACGTATGAATGATGTGGTGAGACTTTTAAATTAACAGAATGTATTTTAACAATAAAAAGTAGCTGTTTTAACTTCTGCAGCTTCAAGTGTTTTGTTAGCTTGCACTAATGAGAAGCAAAAAAAGAAAAAGAAAAAAGAAAGAGAGAGGGAGACTGTGAAAGGAGATGGAGGTCCAGAAGGCAGGAGAAAGGGTTATTCCATGTTTTCAGTAAAGATTTCAAACTGGAACAAAATTGTCCAATAGATATTTATTATATTAAAATTAATTGAAAGTTTAATTTTTTTTCTTCCATATTGACTCCTGATGTTCTTTATTTTTGTTTTGATGTCGGAGAGAATAGTATTGGGACGAACAGACTCCAGATATTTACAAATAAACTCCAGTGCATTTTCCCTCCGAATCCTATTGTGATAGTCCTTATTTCTGATGTCATAAAAATATGGAAATTCCTCGTAAAGCTTGATTAATTTCATTACTTGGTTTTTGTTCCACTCTGACATGATGCTACAAAGCGCGCGGAAAGAGAAAAACAGCTGAATAAATATTGTCTGCCACTGCTTTTCCGAACCATGTTCGGGTCCTGTCGCGTCAATTCGGCTGGCCCACCCGCGGTATTTACTAGTCTATGGGCCCACCTAGGAAATGTCGCACAGAAATAGAAACAGCTTCTACTCAACAGATGTCGAAAGGGAAGGAACGAAATCCGTACTGCGCATGCGCCCGCGCTGTAAGTCGAACGACAAATAGCAAGTGTAAATAGGGACTTATGTTTTTTATCGAGAGGAAGATTGGCATAAGTAACAATTTTCGTTACAGTGGAGGCAGATGAGTTAAGGTTGGTAGCGCAAAAAGCGCTAGAAATATGTTGGCACTCCTTCAGATGTTACAGCATAGCGCGACAAATACTGCAGTTGAGGAGAAACTGCAGTGTCCCGCAAGAAATTTTTCGAAGTCCAATGATGGGACACTGCGCATGCGCAAGACAAAGACAAGTAAAGGAGCTACCACACCATAGATAAAGCTAGTGCTCTAATAGTAACATGTACTTAAACCGTTTTAGCAGGTACATTTCACAATATCTGAGACTCAACATAACAAATGGCGGCAGTTATATTGCATCGTTTAGGGCCGTTTTCTCCAAAGTTAGTTAAACTTGGGGTAAATTAAACCCGTTCAACTTTACTATTCAGTTTAAACATGCTTCCATTTTCTCCATAAATATCTGGCAGCCCACCCGTTTAAACTAATGTTGGCACTAGATGCTCATGGCTTCTCATGTGTTGGCTACACTGAACAATAACTTGATTACTGACGGCGCGTCAAAATGTCAGCCACAGATCACGATGTCAGCTGTTTACAGAGAATTAATCCTATAATCAAATCAACGCAAATAAAGAAGGAATGCATCTACTAGTTTCACAAATAAATAAGTCATTTATATCCATGTGAAGTGTTGTCTATCATATAATCAGTAGTTTTCTTGAATTTATTGGAAAGCATTCTCGATTCCATTTTTCTATGATAGGCAAGATCGTACAATAACTTGTGTCTTGTGTTAATGTGCATTATCTGATGGCATATGTGGATCCATTTTAATATAAAAAATTAATTTCCGTTAGTTTATTCCTTTCCCTCCGAAAATCAATCTTAATTAATTACAAGAAGACAACTTCCAGCTTTAAATTGTGATCGATAACCCACTAAATCAGGCCTACCTGATGTACCCAGGATCTTGACAATTCTAAGGGAAATTGCTTTTATTTTTTACATTGTAGTATGTGATCTAATCTATTTATGTAATATTCACAGGCCCTAGTTTATAATTGGCTAGAATGGGCAAATACCCAGAGCAAGACACAGTATTTTAAGGTAGGATGTTGAAATAATTGTTAAATACATGTTCAATAAAAATTAATATTTATAAATAATGTAATAAAAACAGCCTTTTGTTTGGTGAATTGGCACAATTATTGTTTCACATTTTTGTTTGGTAATAGAATGGATGAAGTTAAAGAAAGAGGTTAGGGTGCCAACATTTGCTCTGTCCAGTTTTCCAGTGACCTAAACCCAGGGCCTAAATATTCATAATAGGTGTCATCCTCTTGTATTATTTTTATTTCAGTAAACGGTTGGTTGCACTGTATGATTGGTTCATCGTCCATTATGAATTTTGATCAGATTATCATAAGCTGATTAATGTACACTGTAAGGTCCCGTGTTCAGAAATGGAGAATTCAGGGAAAAAAAGTAAGAATTTTAATCCAGTAGAAATTGATTTACTGCGCTCTTTAGTTAGTACAAAGAAAGATATATTAGAATGTAAGAAAACCGATAGTATATCTCTAAAAAGACAGAAAAAGCTTGGCAAGAGCTAGCAGAAAGTTTCAATGAAATTAGAAGAACTGTAGTACGGTAAGAGATTGGAAGATATTAAAGGGGAAGTATGAAAACCTCAAAAACACCTGTAAAAGGAGATTTTCCGAAGATAAAAAATACAAATAGGTGCAGGTGGAGACCCAAATCAACCGAACTTAATAACTTACATGAATATAAAAGAGATTATTGACACAATACAACTTGAGGGGCTACCATCTGTATGTGACTCATATTGTACTGGCCAGTCATCACTACTCGCATCTGTGGAGCACCCATTTGCAAACATTGGAAAAGCACAATTTCCTCCTCAAATCCAATCAATTCAAAATTCCAGTGTAATTCCCTTTTCATCTGTGAATCTATACAAGTCTGTAGCTTCTGAATCCCAAGCATTTGTCGCAGGTGACGATTCAAATCCCACTGATCAGGTAACTGAAGATATACCAATATAATAGTATCTCAGGATAATATACAAATTAATGAAGTAGAAGCCATTCCATGTAGCAGTCAATTCAGTATTAGGGACCTAAGGAAACCTACTTCCACTCCACTCCTAGTAAAGAAGAAAAGACTATCACAAGACAGTTCATTGGCAGGAAAGAAACTTATGGCATTATGGCAAGAAAAATAAGTTCTGCAGTTACAAAAACAAGCAATTGAGGATCAAATTCAATTCCAAAGGATGGAGCATGAATTTAAGTACCGGTAACATATATTATGAGAGAAGAACATACAGTGAAGATGAAACTCACAGAACTTTATATAAGAAATAAGGAGTTTGATCTTGAGATGAAAAGAAGTATTCTTGAACTTGATGTTAGGAATAGGGAATTGGACCTTAAAACAAACAGCTAACTGAATTTACAAGATATTGATGTGGTTATGGTGTTTATTATCTTCAAGTCTATATGTTTTTTTTTTTCATTTAAATTAAAAAATT
Organism: Periplaneta americana; assembly: GCF_040183065.1. Classification (NCBI taxonomy): domain Eukaryota; kingdom Metazoa; phylum Arthropoda; class Insecta; order Blattodea; family Blattidae; genus Periplaneta; species Periplaneta americana. Next base: position 112,310,195 of record NC_091126.1, on the reverse strand, counting down.
TAATCTAACGTATTAAATCACTTCAGGTACCGGTAACTTATATATTTATAAACAGTATTGATAACTTTAGTTTTGTAGTGGTTTTTAGTGGTCCTAATATGTTATGATGTCATTTTGATATTTTCATAAAGTCATTCGGTTTATATCATTCACTCTATTAATAATACCATAATCAACATATCACATCAGGTTATCACGCTACTTTAAACAGAAGATGTTTAAATCTATGTACCTTCTTAAGTATTTGAATAACAAGTCAATCAGTAGGTAGCTTAATTAATTCCAATTGAAAAACGAAATTTATTGCATGTTATCACCTATCACATAATTTATATATGGCTTATTTATAATATAGTAATAATACATAAGAAAAAACAGTAGGCCTAGGCCTAATTATAACATGACATCTAAGTGTTCACAAATCAATTGTTAGTTTCATTTCTAATTACTTTAATAGACATGAACATAATATGAAATATACAGTATATTCCCTCCAGCTAATTTCTTATATGTTACAAAATAAACACACTGCATATTTCAAGTAATTAGTTACGTTCTGTCATTGAAATCCGATATTGATATAATTTTGATACAAATGCATATATACGTATTTCAACTTGTAACATCACTGCGTAATTAAAATAAAGTGGAATTTTTACATAAATTGTGACTACATTACAGTGTGTTATAATGTTTCTGTATCAGTAGTAAAATTTTATACAACACAGTTATAGTTGTCAGGTCATCATTAGATTCTATATTATGGTGGTTGTGGTGCATCTAAAGCTACACCACACAAGATAATAAGTCAGGTTTAAAAAAAAATAATAATTTTATGCTTAATAATTATGGTGTAAGTTACTGGTACTGCTTAATTTTCAGTGAAGTAAAGTTATGATATATAGTTTTGAAAATATCCAAGTTTAACATGAATAATAAACAATGTTACATGTACTACAGTGAATGAAACTTACTTTATGTTAATTTCATCCCTTTGTTTCACTGATTCACAAACAAATTTTCCTCATGAACGTACTGATGGATAAAGTGCTGGTAATGCTTAATTTCCAGTGAAGTAAAGTTATAATATACTTTTGAAAATATGCAAATTTAACATGAATAATAAACAATGTTACATGTACTGCAGTGAATGAAACTTATTTTATGTTAATTTAATCTCTTCCTTCACTGGTTCAACAAATCATGGCAGTACTGATGGATAAGGTGGTTTCGCCTGACATTATTTTCTGCTACATTTGTGTGGTTGTTAGCTGCTTGAGGGAAGTTATGCACAGCATTAATGGCATCCAACTGGTCATCAGTAACAGGAGGTATATTTTCATTCTCATTGCAAACTATATTGTGTAAAATAGCTGTTGCCGCAATTACACTTTAAATTCTGTCCAATTTTAGTCTGATTCCAGTAGCTAAAACAGGAAATCTTCTTTTCTGTACCACTTAGCTCTCTCTACTGGACTTCTAGTCCTTATGATGGCCTCCTGAAAAAGTTGTTCCTCTGGCGTGTGTGTAATTGTCAGTGGTGTAATGAGATAATTTTATACAGCATATCCACTAACTCCAACTAGAATGGCTGCACCAAATTCTCCATCTTTAAATCGCCTCTTAATTATTGAAGAATTAAAAATACGTGAGTCATGAAATGAGCCTGGCCACCTAGCCACAATGTTTCGAATCAACAAGGAAGAATCAGACAGAGTTTGCACATTGATTGAAAAAAAAAATCTTTCGATTTCTGAAGATTTCTGCATCTCCTCCACCTGGTGATTGTATTTTCACATGTGTTCAGTCAATTGCACTTATATAGGCTAGTTAGGAAAACGCCAAATTGTATAAAATCCGTGCTTAACCCTTGCCGTTCCTTTAGGTGTCATTGGCATGTTGATATAACGCTGTGACAAATGTCGTATAGCTGTAGAAACTTTTGCAAGGACTGACAGAACAGAGACTGGAATTAGAGTACAGAGAGAGGATTGAGAGGACAGAGAATGATCTGAGAGTACAGAGAGTGAACTGAGAGAAGATAGTGGACTGAGAGGACAGAGAGGAGCCTGGGAGGATAGATAGAGCACTGTGGGATAGGGAATAAGCTAAGAGAACAGAGGGAACAGAGACTGAACTGAGTGACAAGAAGGTGGAGAGCGAGGATGGTGAGTAGACTGAGAGATCAGAGAGTGGACTGAGAGGACAGAAAGTGGACAGAGACTATAGAGAGTGAATTGAGAGCACAGAGAGTAGACTGGGGGGCAGAGAATGGAATGAAGGGATAGAGGGGACGGAGACGACAGGGAGAGAACACAGACAGCAGTGTGTAGACTGAGAGGATAGGGAATGAACAAGAGGAATGGGAATGAGCTAAGAGAACAGAGAGTGAACTGAGAGAAAAGAGAGTGGACACAGAGAATGTTGAGTATATTGAGAGAACAGAGAGTGGACTGAGAGGACAGAGAAAGGGCAGAGATTACAGAGAGTGAATTGAGAGTACATTGTGTGGATTGAAGGGACGGAAAGTGATACAAAGAAAACTGAAAGGATGGAGTGGGCTGAGGAGAAAAAGAGTGAAATTAGAAGATGCAGATTGGACCGAGAGGAGAGAGAGAGAGAGGGCTGAGGTAGTAGAAAAGGAAAAGAAAACAGAGTGGACCAATTTCAGAGAGAGAGTACCGATACTGAAATTACAGTGACTGAGCACAGAGAGGACTGAGAGGAAAGAATTCTGACTCGCAGTTACCCCAGTTCACTCTCAGTATTCTCTCAATCCTCTCTGACCTCTCAGTTCACTCACTGTACACTCAATCCACTCTCAGTTTTTCACCCTACTCTGTTCTCTCAGTCCACTCTCTGTCACCTCAGTCTACTCTCTGTCCCTTCCCTGTTCTCTCAGATCACTCTCTGTTCACTCTATGTCCTATCAGTCCACTCTTTGTCTTCTCAGTCAACTCTCTGTCTTCACTCTGTCCTCTGAGTCCACAATCTGTGCTCTCAGTACACTCTCTGTTCTCTCAGTCAACTCTATCCTCTCTGTCCACTCTCTCTTCTCTCAGTACTCTCTGGTCCCTCTCTTTTCTTTCAGTTCCCTCGCTACCCACACAGTGCTCCATCTATCCTCTCAGTCTACTCTCTTTCCTCTCAGACCACTTTCTGTTCTCTCAGTCCACTGCCTGTCCTTTCATTCCACTCTCTGTAGGCCTACTCACAGTCCACTTTCTGTACTCTCAGTCCACTCTCTGTACACTCAGTTCACTCTGTCATTTTTGTGCCTTCTCTGCCCTCTGTCCACTCTGTCTCGTCTCAAAGTTCAGTTCATTAAGGAAAGAGAAGAGTGAGAATAAAACAATAACTGAGAAGACAGTGACGACTGAAATTTAGCGGAAGGGGTTCAATATGTATGTTTTTTTTAGATTTAGATTTTCCAGCAAATCCTTCATACCCACATTAATGAATTATAACTTTGACGGTCTCGAACTAAGGAGATAAGACGCTCACTAGGTTAAAACTACAGTCCGATATCAAACGGAGGGTGTTCATTATGTATACAAGTTTAGATTTTTCCTGCAATTCTTTATTCCTACAATAAGCAATTATACATTTTCAGGACTCGAACTCAGGAAGTAATTCCGTCATTGCGTTAAAACTACAGACTGTAATGTGGCGGAAAATTGGCATTGTGTTTACAAGTTTTTAGTTTTTCCTGAAATGTTTTATTCCTTTAATAAAAAAATTATAAGTTTTCGGGGCTCAAACCCAGGAAATAATGCCGTCACTGGGTCCAAACTACAGACTGTAATTTGGCTGAAGTCGAGCAGTGTGTATACAAGTTTTTAGATGTTTCCTGGA